>NC_073233.2:9382500-9685000 GCF_029281585.2 Gorilla gorilla gorilla | reverse complement strand
ATCATCAGAGGAGGGGCCCAGGTTTTCTCACAGCAGAGTCCAGTACTCCAGGCCCTCTCCCTCCCCTTTGGGTTCACGAACATCACTAAGTTAGCTCCATGCTGGGCACCGGGCCTAGGGCTCAAGATGTGGACCCACCATGCTATGACCCCTGTCCCCAGAGAGCTTGACATCTGGAGAAGACACAGACACAAACACAATTCAAAGACAGTGTGCTGAGGGTGCACGTGGTGTACAGAAACCCTGGGGAGCTGCCATTTGTCCCAGCTCGCCCTCAGTGCTCCCAGTTCATGGCTGTGGCCCAGTGGCCTTAGTGTCCCCTTTATTGGCGAGGGCCCAGTTGGACGTCAAATCATCCCGTGGTCCTAATGTTAGAGGAGCAGGAGGGTCACATGTCCCCACTCAGAACGCAGGGGAGGCTTCCTGGAAGTGTGGTGTCTGCGACTTCCAAGGGCAGTGTGGGTGCAGAAGAAGGAGTGACCATCTCTAGCACAGTCAGGTCAGTCTAAGAAGAACCTTGAAGGGAAGGCAGGACCCTCCCAGGGAAACGGAGCCACGGCAGGGTAAGGTACGGAGGCGCAACCCGGGCGCCGTGAAGAAGAAGGAACCCGATGCTAGAGCCCGATAAGGAAGCTGAGGTGGCCAAAGACACCGAGGGGAGATGAGAAAGGGCTGTGACAAGGGGCGTGGCTTTAAAGGGCTGTGACGAGGGGCGTGGCTTTTCCTCGGTTGCTCTGTGGGGGATTGCAAATGGATTGTAAGCAGGAGAGGGATAATATCAGACGTATATGAAAGAAATAAAACTAACAACTGAGAGGGGGTCAGGCAGCGGGGGTGGGGGTCCAGGCTGAGCAGGGGACACACAGGAAGCTGCTGCAGCAGCAATGCAGGGAAGAGGGAAGAGCTGGTGCAGCCTCCAAAGAGGACAATGGCAGGAAGGCTGCAGGGGAGGATCTGAGGGCTGGGGGGAGACGTAGCATAGAATTTGCAGTGGAACAAGGTCCGATCAGGAAAGGAAGAAGTCGGGAGCCTTCACAGAGGGGAAGGGTAGGAAAATAAAACACAGGCACCTGCCAAGAAGAACAGAAAGATCAGGATCCTGAGAGCGGGCTGTGGATCCTGAGATGGGGCTGTGGACCCTGGGAGGGGGCTGTTGATCCTGAGAGGGGGCTGTGGATCCTGGGAGGGGGCTGTTGATCCTGAGAGGGGGCTGTTGGCAGCTGACCCTGGGATGGGAATAGGGGTGTATCAAGCATGGAAGAAAGACACCCAGGGGCCAATGGGTAAACTCCCAGGTTTGCATTTCCTGTGTTCATCTCAAATTAAATGTAGGTGGTGAGAGATGATGATCAAAGTTCATTTTGTCTGTTTCTTTCCCATGCGTATCCAGTTGTTCTGGTAAAACCCCTTTTCCCATTGGATTGCATTGGCATCTGTATTGTAAATCAACTGATTGTATAGGGTGTGTCGACTTCTGGACTCTATTCTGTTGACTGCTCTATTTCACTGTCCTTCTATCAGCACCGGACTGTCTTCATTACTGCAGCTTTACATTAAGTTATGAAATCAAGTGGTGTTACTCCTACACTTTTATATTTCTTCTTCAAGATTTACATTTCTATATAAATTTCAGAATCAGCTTGACAGTTTATGCAAATGTCTACTGATTTTGACTGGGATAGCATTGACTCTATTCAGTTACTCTGGATCAACTTATGGAGAACGGACGTCTTGGCAACATTGAGTTTACCAATTTATGAACATGGTTTTTCTCTGTTTATTGTGGTCTTGTTTCATTTCTGTCTCTTGTAGTTTTCATTGTAGGTGTGTTACACATTTCTGGTAAAATGTATTGCTAGTTATTTAAGGTTTCTCAATGCTATGTAAAAATAATCTTTTATTTGCTTTTTCCAATATTCATTGTTTGTATATTGTTTGTATATTGATAGTTTGTATTATTTTTGTATATTGACTTTGATTTTTTTATATTTATCTAACAGCTATCCTGTGAACTTGCTGAATTCACTTATTCTAATAGTCTTTTTGAAAACTGCTTAGGAGTTTCTATGTACACAATCAAATCATTTGCATGACATAATTATTATAAATAATGAATAATGAATAATTATTGTAAATAATAATTAAAATGATGCATGATTAATAGTGATAAATGTAAGAATTAGGAAAATTTTAATAATTATACTTAACACATGATTAACAGTTATTATAAATAATAATAATTAGAAATAATTTTACTAATTCCTTTCTGGTCTTTGCACTTTTTGTTCTTTGCTTTATATCACTCATTAAGACCTCCCATACAATGTTAATAGAAATAGTAAAAGTGGACATCCTCGCCTCATTCCCAACCTTTCAGGAAAGTGCTCAATGTTTTGCCATTAAACATGTTAGCTGCAGGCTTTTTGTATGTGCGCCTCATCATAGTGATATGATTCCCATCTATTCCCAATTTTCTGACTTCTTTTAATCACACATAGGTATTGAATTCCATCAACTTTTTGTTCCTTCATTTATTAATGCAACCATACAGTTTGTCTTTGTCTGTTAATGGGAGGAATTGCACTGATTTATTTTCAAATGTTAACTTTGTATTCCTTGGATAGTCCCTGTCATGCATGTCCATGTGAAGAGACCACCAAACAGGCTTTGTGTGAGCAATAAAGCTTTTCAATCACCTGGGTGCAGGTGGACTGAGTCTGAAAAAGGAGTCAGCAAAGGGAGATAGGAGTGGGGCAGTTTTATAGGATTTGAGTAGGTAGTGGAAAATTACAGTTAAAGAGGGTTTTCTCTTGTGGGCAGGGGCAGGGGTCACAAGGTGCTCTGTGGGGAGATCATGAGACTCGTTGTCCAGGGGAGGAATGTCACAAGGTCGATTGATTAGTTGGGGTGGGGTAGGAACAAATCACCATGGTGGAATGTCATCAATTGAGGCAGGAACTGGCTATTTTCACTTCTTTTGTGGATCTTCAGTTGCTTCAGGCCATCTGGATGTATACGTGCAGGTCACAGGGGATATGATAGCTTAGCTTGGGCTCAGAGGCCTGACAATCCCCACTTGGCCATGACATATTATCCTTTTTATATATTGGTGGATTTGATTTATGAATATTTTGAAATGGGTATTTGCATTTGTGTTCATGAGAGAGGTTGGTGTCTCATTTATTTTCTAGTGATGTCCTTTTCAGGTTTGGGCATCAATTATTTCCTCTTGCTCAACTCTGTGTAAGAGTTTGGATAAAACCAATATTATTTCACCAGTGAAGCCAATTGGGTTTTTGTGAACAGGTTCTGAAACACAATTTCAATTTCTTTAACAAATATAGGGCTATTCAGATTCTCTTTTTCTTCTTGTGTCAGTTTTCTTTTTCAAGGAATTTGTCCACTTCATTTTATCTGAGTTTGAATTTGTTAGCATAAATTGCATACCATATCCCCTTATTAATCTTTTATTGTCTATCAAATTCACATATCTCTTTTTTATTTTTACTATGGGTACTTTGCATTTTCTCCTGAAAATTTTCATTAGGGCTTTATCAATTTTAGTAATCTTTTCATAGAACCAACTTTTATTGATTTTTCCTATAGTGTTCATCTGTTTTCTATTTAATTTTCTGTTTATCTGTATTTATTATATCTTTCCGTCTAAATCATGAAAGTTAAATTTGTTCTTTTTTTCTAGCTTTTTGAGTTAAGCAGCTTAGATAATTTTTTTAAATCTTTTCTTGTAGGCTGCATAATGCTCCCTACCAAGATGTTCACCCACTTGTAATATAGAAACACTCCATATGAGAGCATAGATTACCAGAATAGGCATTTTTTCATGATGCAACAATATGCTGCCTACAAGAGACACATTTTAGATTGAAAGGCACAAATAAGTTAAGTGTAAAAAGATATAAAATGAGGCTGGTCACAATGGTTTATGCCTGTAATCCCAGCACTTTGGGAAGCCAACACAAGAGGATCACTTGAGCTCAGGAGTTTGAGACCAGCCTCGGCAACACAGTGAGACCTTGTCTCTACAAAAAATAAAAAATTCACCAGATGCAGTGGTGCACACCTATAGTCCCAGCTGCTTGGGAGACTGAGGCCAGAGGATCCTTTGAGCCCAGGAGATCAAGACTGCAGTGAGCTGTGATCACACCACTGCACTCCAGCCTGTCTCAATAAATTTTTATTTCTATTTATTTTTTATTTTTTATTTTTTTTTGAGATGGAGTCTTGCTCTGTTGCCAGGCTGGAGTGCAGTGGTGCTATCTCAGCTCACTGCAACCTCTACCTCCTGGGTTCAGGTGATTCTCCTGCCTCAGCCTCCCAAGTAGCTGGGACTACAGGCACATGCCACCATGCCCAGCTAATTTTTGTATTTTTAGTAGAGACGGTTTTCACCATGTTGTCCAGGATGGTCTCGATCTCTTGACCTTGTGATCCACCCACCTTGGCCTCCCAAAGTGCTGGGATTACAGGCAGATATAAAATGATATTCCATGTAAACAACAACTAAAAGAGAGCTAAAATGGTTATAATAATATCAGACTAAATAAACTTTAATTTAAAAAAAATTGTTACTAGAGACAAACAACGACATTCTACCATCATAAAAGGGTCAGTCCATCAAGAGATACCACAACTATAAACATATATGCTCGTGGTAGGCTAAAAACAAAGCCCCCTTAAAACATATGCATGTCCTAACCCATGTAACCTGTGAATGTGAACTTCTATGACAAAAGGGACTTTGTAGATATGATTAAGTTAAGGCTCTTGAGATGGATAGATGATTTTAGATTATCTGGGTGGGCCCAGGGTAACCTCAAGCGTCCTTGTAAGAGGGAGGCAGAAGATCATGGTGAGTAGGAGGAGATGTGATGATGGAAGAAAGAGACTGGAGTGATGTGAGGACAGGGTTATGAGCCAAGGAAGGCAGGCAGCCTCTGGAAGCTGGAAAAAGCAAAGAAGAGACTCTCCCCTAGAGCTTCCAGAGGGAGTGCAGCCCCATGGACACCCTGGTTTTAACCCGGTGAGACTGGTTTCAGACTGCTGACCTCCAGGACTGTTAGATGATAAAGGCATATTGTTTTAAGCCATTGAGTTTGTGGTCATTTGTGACATCAGCAACAGGAAATTCATACAGACCATGTCCTTTCCAGCTTCTGCCTTCTTTTATTTGCTCTCCTGTATCTTCAAACGGTTGCTTTTGATTCTTCCCAGAGTTGACAGTTATTTAATAACAGCAGGACTGCTCTGATGTCAGCTACCCTACCATTACCAGAAACAGAACTCATGTTACCCTTTCTAAAATGAAAAGGATATTCTTGACTTCCAAAGCACATGGGTCCCCAAGGGTTTGCAGATCTGTACCTATCTCATAGGATGTGTGAGGGTTAAATGAGATAATTCACTGCACAGGTGGTTTACAGGAAGCTGGCATGAACTGAGCCTTCAGCCATGTTGGTTATGGTCAGAAGAATAAAAGGGAGTCATCCAGGCCTACAATTTATAGGTGCATTCACGGGACTTAATGACAGGCTGGGTTTAGGGGTGCCTTGTACAGGCCGTTCCTGGGACATCCTCCCGTTCCCTTCTCCTTGTCTGTCAGTGCCTCCTCCTCCAGGCAGCCACACTGCCAAGTCAGTTTCTTCCTTCTGTGGACACCTGTATGTAAGCATAGTCCCAGGCAGGAGCTGAGGGTTTGCAGAATAAATAGATGCTGGATCTGGAGGGAAACTGTTCTGAGGTCCAGGGAGGCCCTGTGTCATTCCACCTGCACTGCGTCCTGGCATCCCACCTACTGGCCGAACTTAGCCAGCCAGAGCTTCCCAGAGACCCATCTGTCGGCACTGGATTCCCCTCCAACAGCTACAGGCCCCACAGCAGGGGCCCTGAGTAAAGACCCAACTCCTGCAAATTGTGTGGAGCTGCTGCCAGAAGACATTTCATACCTTGAGACCACCTGGCATCCCTACTGAGCATCATAGAGACCCTGCTTGGCCAGAGAGCTCACCACATGCATCACAGCAAAGGGCAGGCCCTCACGGGCCATCCCCTTGGGCCAGAGGTCAGCAACTGTTGACCTACAGACCAAACCAGTGGAGCCTGCAGATGCGCTTGGCTGGCATTCAGTAATTAAAGTCTTTTGGCGTTAGTTGCCAGCACTGAACAATATGAAGATTTTACATTAAAATCCAGCTTTCTAGCCCTCCTGAATACCAGCGGCTGGCAGACCTGGCCCTCAATGCCACCTGGCCACAAAGGAGGAGTTGGAGAGAGTCTGGGGCTTCAGGCAGGCATGCCCTCCACCCCCGTGAGCCCTTCTCTACTGTCACCCTGAGTCCCAGGTCACCCATCACGGCACCGCACTGTTCATTTCTAGATTGAAGATATAATTGAGTGGGTTTTTTGCCACCATTTTTTGTGAGAATGGGGAAAAACAGATTCAGAAGCCTCTTGTTTCAGGAAAAAATTGGAGCTGGCCTATTTCTTTGTGGATATAATGAGTAGGTAACAAGATGTGTCTGGCACTGAATTCCCCTGCCAGGGTAAGAATTCATCCCCCTTGGTCTGGACCCCATCCTTCTGCAATGGAGAAACTGAGGCCCAGGCAGGGTGAGACCAGCCCAAGGTCACACAGCCAAACAGCAGCTCAGCAGCGGTGCCTGGGGACCTAGGTGTCACCCACAGCCTCCTCTGACAGGTATGTGAGCACATCTGTAATTCTCAGAGCCACACACCCCAGGACTCTAACGAGGACTTTGTTTCAGTCTCCCAGGGCCTGAGGAGCCTAGTGGGCTCAGGCCTCCTAGAGATGTGCTGTCCCAGCCCTATCCCCCAGACAAACTTGTGGGGCTTCGGCAAGGGTGGCAGATGGCCTATGGCTGGGCTAATGGCCTGGAAAAGGCTGCCTGCAGGAGGAGGGAGGCGGCTGCAGAGACACAGTATAAGAATACTTGACAGTGTCCTGTAGGGAGCCAGGCCCAGTCTCGCCAAAGAGGCCAGGAACCCGGAGCAGACAGATGGAGCTGTCCTCTCTGAAGCCAGCCAGCCTGGCCGTGCAAGCTTTCCTCCTTTTCAGCATGTCATCATGAGGCTGCTCAGCATATGCACAGGGAGAGGGGCCAAACCCCTGCACAGCGTGGCCTTTTGGAGCTGATTTGCAGATAGGGCTATCCCCATCCCCAAAATATCGCCTCCACTGTCCTTCATAAGATCTGAAATTTCACCATTAACATCACACTTTGGGAGTAAGGTGAGATAGACGGAGCTACCAAATTGGAGAGCTAAATGGCAGGTCCCACACATGGGCTGGGACCAGGGCAGGCCAGAAACCATGAAGTGGGAAGAGCAGGTTTTCAAAATGTCACCCCAGCTGCTGTGCTGAGAGGTAGTGGGGGACCAACTAGACCTCCAGGAAAGCCCAATGCCAGTGATGCCACCTCACACCAGGTGCTTGACATAGCACCCATTTCTCTTATCATCTTATCTTCACCATCAACATCCTCACCATCACCATCCTCAACATCACCATCATCACCACCACCATCATCATCACCACCACCATCATCATCATTTCCATCACCATCATCATTACTACCATTATCACCATCACCATCATCACCATCACCATCATCACCACCACTGCCATCATCATCACCATCATCACCATCACCACCATTATCACCACCATCACCACCACCACCATTATCACCATCACCACCACCACCATTATCACCATCACCACCATCATCATCATTATCACCATCACCACCACCACCGTCATCACCATCACGATTACCGTCATCACCATTATCACCATCACCACCATTATCATCATCACCATTATCACCATCATCACCACCACCACCATCATCACCATCACCACCATCATCATCACCACCACCATCATCACCACCACCACCGTTATCACCATCACGATTACCATCATCACCATTATCATCATCATCACCATCATCACCACCACCACCACTATCACCATCACCACCATCATCATCACCACCATCACCACCACCACCATTATCACCATCACCACCATCATCATCATTATCACCATCACCACCACCACCGTCATCACCATCACCATTACCGTCATCACCATTATCACCATCACCACCATTATCATCATCACCATTATCACCATCATCACCACCACCACCATCATCACCATCACCACCATCATCATCACCACCATCACCACCACCACCATTATCACCATCACCACCATCATCATCATTATCACCATCACCACCACCACCGTCATCACCATCACCACCATCATCATCACCATCATCACCACCACCACCATTATCACCATCACGATTACCATCATCACCATTATCACCATCACCATCATCACTACCACCACCATCATCATCACCATCATCACCACCACCACCGTTATCACTATCACCATTATCACCATTATCACCATCACCACCGTCATCACCATCACCATCATCACCATTATCATCACCATTATCACCAGCACCACCCTCATTATCATCACCATCATCATCTTCACCATCACCATCATCATCATCATCACCATCACCACCATCATCACCATCACCATCATCACCATTATCATCAACATTATCACCATCACCACCATTATCATCATCGCCATCATCAGCACCATCACCGTTATCACCACCATCACCATAACCATCATCATCATTGTCACTCCTCCTCCTTCTCCACATCCTCCTCAAAGTATTCCCAACTCTCTGCCAAGGAAAAAGGGATGAAGGAGAAAACAAGCCACCCATACCTCCTCCACACTCCACGCCTCGGCCCACAGCCAGCCCTACACCACCCTCCATGCACCTCGGTTCACGCTCCTTACACCCGAGCAACCTCCTCTCCTGGGCAGGTCTCCAAATTCCCCTGCTTTGACGCCATCAGTCTCTACATCCTGCCCTGAGAGCAGCCTCCCTGGCAGGTGTACTCACTTGTTTCCAAGCTCAGGTACACCTGGAGTCAGGGGCCATGTTTCTACCTTGGGGCTCCCAGGACTGGGTGCAGGCCTGCCAGGGGTTCAGCCACTGTGCAACACAAGTGGGGGAGGGAGAAGGGAGGGGATAAGAGGGAGGTGAGAGGAGGCAGGGGATGGAGCCAGGGAAATGAAAAGAGAAGCTGGGGAGGGGGGATGGGGAAGGAAGTGGGAGGGAGGAGAGAAGAGAATCACGGAGAAAGGGAGGGGGCAGAAAGGAAGGAAGGGAGGAGTGTGGAAGCCAAGGAGAAAGGAGGGGAGGGGAGAAAGGGAGGGGACAAGGTGCCTGAAGAATAGCCAAATATTCGCTCTTGGCTCAGACTCATGAATTCCCTGGAAAGTGAAAACTTCCCAAGCCACACGCAGCCTGACTAAGGGCCACTCACAAACCCTGTGGCCCTCTGAGGGTGGTTTCATTCTCTCCCACAGAGAGAATAAAATGTCTGCTCAGCTGAATAAAAGGAAACCAAAATCACAGTGAATCTCCCTGTTATCCCCTGTTCTTGAGACTGGCAGGTTTTCTCTCTTCCTCCATAAACTAAATGCATCCTCTGTGTCCATCGAATCACGGAGGACACTGTGGCCAAAGTCCATTGCAAGAACTTCGAACTCTGGAGCTCAGGGCCAGCAAGCCCTAGAGAAAGCCACACTGGAAGCAGCTCCTGGCCCCAGGACCTGCCACGGAGTTTGCATGGTTGCAGTGGGTGTGAAAAGGCGCAGGATGTGGCAGCTGTGCTGTGTGTGTGGTGGTCCAAGCCCCTGTCCCTCAGACCTGCCCAGACTGCATTCCCCGCCCCTCGTTACCACTGCGTGGTGCCCCCGACCACCTTGTTTCCTTATCAGTGGGCAGGATGCTGGCGATGACCCACATTCCGCTTGGTAAAGTTGGTGGCATCTGGAAGGTTCCAGCTGGCCCCTCTGACTTCTATTAGTGCACAGTACGTCTGTCCTGTCAGGGTTCTCTGCTGAGGCCAGACGGGGTAGAGTCTGTGCAGGGACGTAGGCACTCTCGCTGGCTGATGCGGGGAGCCCCTGGCCCTGGCCAGTGAGTGCAGAATGTCCTAGAATGCCAGGATTCCCCAAGATGGACAAGATGAAAACAGAAAGGACAGATGATGACATGTACAAGCCCCTCACCTACACTCCATCCTCCTCCCCACAGCCAGCCCCACAGAGCAGCCTCCTTCTGCCTTAGCTGCCCCAGCTCAGGTGCACATGGGTTGTGAAGCTTGCCATCCCCCGAGCCACCCTCCCTCAGGGACCTGGGACCAGTCAGTGAGCCATACGGAGACTTGGTGTCCACATCTGTCAAGTGGGGAACCGGGTGGATGGCAGGCAGTGTTCTGGTGAGACTGAATGAGAGAAAGCGTGTCACAGTGTCACTGCGCTTGCTGAGCCTGACTACATACCATGAACTGGGCTACACTTCCTTACAGAAATCACCTCCCCTGATCCTCATAAGGTCAGCACAGGGCCACTGAGTGGCCCTGCCAGCCGGTGGCAAAACCCAGGCCGTGGCCTCCAAGGCCTTTTGCTCCCTCCTTGATGGGCGCGGGAGTGGTCTGAGCACCTTGCTCACACAATGTTCTCCGGATGGTGCCTGGCAGAGGGGGTGGGGGCCGGGCTAGGCACCCCTCTCGGAACCCCCTGCAGCCCTGGCTCCCGCAGCTGTGGCCACTTCCCACAGCACGCTGAGGTGGTCACCCAGCATCTGGGCCAGCAGGGGATCTAGCTGTGCTAAGGAGAGGCCGGCCCTGCCCCACACTGGCACACAGGAGGCAGAGATCCCCACAGCAGAGGCCAGGGATGGCTCAGCTGACACATTCCAGGTGCAAGGGAGAGGGCTCTGAGATGGCCTGTCCACCTGCCCTCCCGCACCCCCATCCACGGGCAGCCTCCGGGATCACCTGTGTGTTGGGTGCCTGGGTGCCTGCAGCCTCCGGGATCACCTGTGTGTTGGGTGCCTGAGTGCCTGCAGCTCCCTGGGCCCGGGCTCAGTGCTCTTGCCTCCCAAAAGACACTTCCTAGAAGCTACAGGCATTCCCTGGGGAAAGGTGAACATGGGGACTGTCCTGGGGGGCAGAGTGGGGGCTGGGCAGGGAGGGAGCCGAGTGCCCAGGCGATGGGGAATAATTCCAGAATACAGAAAGCTTGAATTGGGGAGGCAGCTAACTCGCTGTGTGACCCCAGGCTGTCGCCCACCGTCTCTGTGCTCTGCCGCACCCCTCCTTGAGGTGAGAGGCCATGGGTGGTCCTGCAGTGCCGTGCCCTGTCAGGGGGTCTTCCTGGTGTTTCTCCATGCAGCGTTTGCTTCCTACTGCAATCCCTAAGCGAGCCCGCTGCAGAGACGGAGCCGTTCCGAGGTGTTAGGTAACAGCAGCGTGTACAGCTCCTGGACTGCAGCGGCTGCAGCCAGGTCCGCAGCGGCTGCAGCCAGGTCCGCCTAGAGCCCAGAAGGCGGCTGCAGCAGCAGGTCCTGCGAGAGGGACAGCTGGCAGCCCCAGGCGAGCGCACGCAGGGGCAGTTGTAGGTGCAGCTGGGATGCGCGTCTCCTGGGCACGCCCTGAGAGCCGCTGTCGCCTGCAGTGACCCCCACCCCCACCCCCAGCCTGGCCTGCTCTCCCAAAACACCCGCCCGTGCCCAGAAAGTCTTGGATACTCCGTCTGGAGCAGCCCGTCGGCCTGGGAGGGGAGCGGTCGTGCCTCCGGCACCCGGACAGGCAGCAGAGCAGAGCAGGCACAGGACCGGCCGGAGGAGGGACCCCAGCCTCGCCCCCATGCCCTGCTGCACGGTGAGTGCCGCCTCCGGGCAGCCCCCAGCCCACCGCCTGGGAGCCTCGCGCCATCTGTGGAGGGGGCTTCCTTTCTCCACGGGCCACACTGCCGGTGGTGTCGGAGGGGAGACGCTGTGGAGGAAGCTGTGGAGGAGGGTCTGGAATCGTGTGGTGGGGAGGGGGCTGGGAGCAGCTTCTGCCGGGGAGTGCAGGGCCCCCCAACCCTGCCCCAGCCAGTTTTCTGCTGACTTCTTCAAAGTTCCCCGGGGCTGGCACCTCGGCCAGCAGGGCATTAGCTCTGGACACCTCGCTCGCCCGCGGACCCCCAACACTGTTCAGCCTGGTTGGAGCCCCTCGGGCAGGCAGGGCAGGCAGCGGGCCCCAGGGCAGCATCGCGAGGTGCCCCCAGGTCTGGGATGCTGCATTGCACCCACATCCCACATCCCGGTGCCTTGCTCCCTCCTCCAGGGCAGCACTGCCCGCCGTGGTGGCGAGGGGACTGCCCAACCTCCCTCCAGGGGCGGGAGGCCCACCAGGCAGGATGTGGGACATGAGAGATTAGGACTTGCAAGGGCACTTCTGAAGCATCTGTTCACCACCTGTGCCTTTGACTTTTGACTTCTTTTGCTCACATTTTTTTTTTTTAAGAAACAGACTTGAAAGGGGGCATTTCTCCATTTAACTTAATATTGCGTTGGCAGAATGGAGTTTATGCTGAGAGATCAGGGTGGTGAGGCAGGGGTCTCCTACACACCGTGAGCTGGCAGGGGACTTGGCTGGAGCCTTGGGAACAGACAGGGGGTCCTGAGAGCAGAGTGTGGGGTCAACAGAGCCCAGCTTCCCAGGGCCTTTGGAGATAGCTGAGCTGTCTGGGACACACTGCCAGGCCGACACCCCTCAAGGGAAGCCAGCCTCAGGCCTGAGATCATGGGGATGCTGACCCTCGGCCTGAGGTCCAGGGTCCCTGGCGTCGTGGGGGTGGGGCAGTGTCACCTTTTTGTCCTTTGGCCTAAAGGCTCCTAAGAAAGGATGGTCAGCTCCCCATGGCTCTAGACATTTTCCTGAGGGGTGCATGAGGAGCGGCGATGCTGGACCAAGCCCCCCACCTGTCCCTGTAGGTCCTACCAGCAAATCCCCAGGGAAGGGGCAGGTGCAGGTGGGAATCCCAGCTCCCTCCTGCCAGCTCAGCCTCAATTTCCAGAGATGCCATGTCTTCCTGTGTCAAATGGGAATTTGAGCAATCCAGGTAGTCATGACAAACAGGACCCTGGTTGTGATGGTGCCTTCTCGGGGCCTCATGCTCAGGGTGCTGGAAGAGGTCAGAGCCTTGGCCTCACAATGGCCAGAGGCCAGGAGGGACGCCGCAACTGCTGCATGCTGTCCGCCCACATTTGCACAGCATTCCCTACAGGTTGAATCTGCTGGGTTTCCAGCCGCCACTCAGAAGCCACTCTGCTCTCACGTGCCATGTTGCATCTGCTCAGCTGCAAGTCCCAAGAGCCAGTGGGGGGTCCCAACGCCTGATGGAGACCACCGTGCTCTGGCACTTACAGGAGCATGGTCAGCAGGTGGCCTCCCTAGAGGAGCCCTCACAGGGTCCCAGCAGAGCAGCTGATGCCCTCTGCCGGGCAGTCCACTGCCAGGGGTGTGCTTCTCTGACCAACTTGCTTCAAAGCGGAGGACACACTACGGGGACCCAGGACCTGGGTGTGAGTCCTAGCAGTGCAGGCTCAGGCGGGGCATTGAGCCTCTCTGACCTCGGTCTCTTCTTCTGTGGAGAGGGAGAACAGGCCCTGTCGTAGAACCCTCAGGAGGCTGTGAGGAGACGAAGAGGTGGTACCTAAGGCTCTGAGCATGGCGCTTTTCAAGTTAGTGACATAAAGTTAACCAGGACCACTAGGCAGCTGTGCGTCGTGGCTGGGACTACTGGTCGGTTCACGTGACGTGGTCCAGGGCTGGGACACGAGACCCAGGACCCAGCTGCCGCCATAAGAAAATGGTTGAACTGAGCGGGTTGGATGAGGTTGTCATCAGGACCCCCAGTTTCTCAGGCTCTGGGAGTCTATGGTGGAGAGCACAGAGCGGCAGCAACCCCCTGCCATCCTCTGCTCCGCCAGGAGGCTCCTCCACGCCTTCACTCTGCAGCTCTCCTCTGGCCAGCGTTCCTCTCTCCCACACCAGCGAGCCCCTGCTGCAGCCCCGAGCCTGCCCCGGACTCTCCTTCAGAACTCTCTGGAAGCCCGCAAGGCAGTAGAGGTGTCCTGAGGTTGGAAGGTGGCAGTGGGGGGAGGGGAGAGGAAGAGGAGGCCAGGGGCTGGGCGGGTCTTCACCTCCCCAGCATGGGAGCTGATGGGGTTTTGTTCTGGGTGAAGGTTGATCCTAGAGGCAGGTCCTGCCCCAGAACTAAGACTCCCAGCCCCACACAGCCAGAGGGGCCTCAGAAGAGCCAAGGACCTCACAGCCTCCATGTGTCCGCCCCAGGTGCCCCAGGGGCCTTCCAAGCAGGCCACTGGCTCATTCCTCCCTTCCCAGCAGGGCTGAGCCCCGTCCATGAGGGCCAGGTAGCAAGGGGCTCAGTCAAATCTCACTCCTCTGACTACCTCAGCTTAGGAGACCCCCAGGGCCCTTCCCTGCAGGGGGCCCGGGCTGTGCTGAGCCTCGTTCCTGCCTCTGCCAGGTTCCTTGCCTGACATTGCCTCCTCTGTGACTTGGTGGTTCCAACCCATGAGAAAAGCTCAGCCCTGCCCTACCCTCAAGGAGGCACAACTCTGACTGGAGAGTCAGGGGGGCTTCCTGGAGGAGGTGGTAGAGAGTCAGGGGGGCTTCCTGGAGGAGGTGGTGGAGAGTCAGGGAGGCTTCCTGGAGGAGGTGGTGAAGAGTCAGGGGGGCTTCCTGGAGGAGGTGGTGGAGAGTCAGGGGCGGGCTTCCTGGAGGAGGTGGTGGAGAGTCGGGGGCGGGCTTCCTGGAGGAGGTGGTGGAGAGTCAGGGGGCTTCCTGGAGGAGGTGGTGAAGAGTCAGGGGGGCTTCCTGGAGGAGGTGGTGAAGAGTCGGGCAGGGGGCTTCCTGGAGGAGGTGGCGGAGAGTCAGGGGGCTTCCTGCAGGAGGTAAGGCTCACCCAGGCTCTCCAGGGAGTTGGAACTGCCCAGGGACTCAGAGTATCAGGAAGCTATTCCAGGCCAAGGGGCTCCACGTTCAAAGCATGGTGGTGTGGACACTCCTTCCCCTCTTCATTCTGCTCTGAGGGAGCTCTGCTGGGCACCAAGGAGGGTGTGTGCCTGGGATGATGGGGACTAGGCCAGAGGGGCCAGCATTGGCCAGATCACAGACAGCATCGGACTCCAGGCTCGTGAGCTTAGAGTCGGTCCTAAGAACAGCAGAGACGGGAGGGTTCCAAGCCAGGGGACAATGTGGACAATGTAGGTTCTAGAAGGTCCTCAGGCTGCATCCTGGGGGCTCCCAAGGTGTGGGGAAGGCGGGAGGTGAGGAGCAGAGGGGGCCGAGCAGGACTCCCATGACCCTGCTCAGGGACCTTGGTCATGCCAGGCAGCCCTGTTCCACTCAGCACCCCTGCTGCTTTCTTTCCCCTTGTTCTCTGACCCGTCACCCTCTCTAGCCCCCAGGGCAGAGAAATCTGTTCCTGGGCTTTCAGCCCTGGGCTATCCTTGCTGTATTCCCCACCTGGACAGCAAACAGCCCTGAAATCCAGTGCCCGTCACTGCCCGCTTCATTCTGGAGACAACCGAGGAATTGGGGATGGAGCGCAAACAGGCTGCAATGGAGCAGCTGAGCCCAGCTGAGCCCAGCTGAGCTGCCTCCTTGCGCAGGGCCCAGCCTCTCTGCCTCTCCACGGAGCTGTGGGGAGGCCCCAGGCAGCAAGGCAGGGCCAGAGCCTTGGGGCGACAAGGAAGCAGGACCCCGGCCTGGACCCCACACTGCAGTCTGTGGTCCTGTGATTCTGCCGCCGGTGCCCTCTGCCATCCACTTGAAGGCTCTCTGGCCCCTTGGGCCCCAACCTGCACCCTGTACCCTGCACCTAGTGTCCTCTGAGCAGCAGGTTTTCTGGGGTCCCAGGTACCAGTGCTTCTAGAGACCTGTCAAACCATTGCGGACTCCCAGTGACCTGAGCGGGCCAGATGCCCCCGAACTGCAGCTGAGGACCCTTGGCAAACCCTCAGGGCTGAAGCTCTGTTCCCAGGGCAGACCCATGCTGGCTCTCAGAGAACTGAGGTGTGGGGACTGCTCAGGGGGAGATGGAGGCTGGGGCGATCAGGAGTCTGAGCTGGAGCCCTGGGGCGCTGTGCGGAGCCCTGCCGCCTGTCATCAGCCCTGGACGCAGCCCTCAAATGATAACTACGTCTATGGGAGACATAAGAGCCAAGCTAGACTCCGCTAATTGACTGAACAGAGCCTTGCAGTGAGGCACAGCAGGGTGAAGGTTGTGCTTACAGGATCTGAGTTCAAATCCCAGTCCCGGTACTTCCCAGCGGTGTGTCCCTGGGCAAGCGCCTGTGGTCTTTCCCTGCCTCAGTTTTCCCATCTGTGAAGTGGGAAATGATACAAATAATCTCACCTCACTGTCTCCCTGAGAATTAAATGAGCTGCCTTGTGTGTGGTGCCTGGCACATAATCTGACGCTTTGTGTGGGTGGCTGCTGTTGCTAGAGAATTAATTTTGATGTTGCATTTTCTACTCATTACTGGGAGCCACGGCTTCACGTCTCCGCTATTTTGGTAGTTACCAAAATTCGTGTAGGCCCAAGGTACTGGAGGCCAGGTAGTAAAAAGTCCCTGTGCTCCGGGGCCGTGGCCCACAGCAACATGCTCCATAAATGTAGGGATCAGGGGCATCTGTTGAGGGCGTGTCTGCTCCAGGCTCTGCCCCCAGGAGCAGCTGCCCCCAGGGGGTGGGATCCACTGGGCTCTGCAGTGGTCAGTCCGGGGCCTGAGCCTCAAACCCCAGCAGCTAGGAGTCAGGGGACCCAGCCACGATGGCAGGACACCCCGGAGGCTGGCAGAGGCAGCACCCAGACCTCCCCCAAGAAGCTTCCCAGCCCATACAGAAAGGGGACACCAGTTCTGCTCACCTCCCCATCTCCCCAGAGGACCCCTGGGCTGGGCCCACATCCTCCCAGGGGATGCTGTCTGCTGGTCCCAGGAGGCTGAACCGCTGGGCACAGTTCTTCAGCATCTCTTTTGCCCGGGGTTCCCACCTGGCAGGAGAGAAGGAGGTGAGGAAAGGCATAGCAATGGGGCTGAGCGGATGCCGGGCCCTCCAGCACTTCTCCTGCGGCCAAGGAAGGGGAGGGCGAGCTGCAGGGGATGCAAGACAGCCTAGTGGCCCCGAGGGAGAAGGCAGAAGGCAGGCAGGCCTCCCTGGGTACCCCCTGCCAGCTTCCCCAAGGCATCTCCAGATGCTGCCCTGCCTCAATGGGTCTCTCCTGCAAGGGACATGCAGAGCTGGAATTGCATTTAGTTGAAGCCACTGCCTGCTGAGGTCAAGTCTAGACTCTTCTCCTGATTGGAACCCCATGCTGACGGGCAGAGGTGGGTCTGGGAGCTGGCAGGAGCCAGAGGAAGGTGGTGACTATGGGGGGTGGTGACTATGGGGGGGACTTTGAGGGTTGCAACTGGGCTAGTGCCGGCCAGGGAGGAGCAGGGCTTATGGGGGGAGGATTTAGAAGAGAGCTGAGCAGCCCCAAACCACGCATCCAGCCTGGGCTCCTGCCCAAGGGGCCCCCACAGGCCCCACAGGGATCCCTGAGCTGGGACAACCCAGTGGAATACTCAAACTCATGCCTCTTCCCTCAGCCCTGGGGGGTCCTCCCCCAAGACACTGCAGCACCTCCGGCCAGACCCTGGCTGCCTCATGGCCCCCTGACACACACTCCGTGGGTTAGACAAGACTGCACCCACCTTGCCCACCTGCCTCCTGCTCACATCGCCCAGGGTGAGGCTGGGGCTGGGAAAGGACACCCAGACTCTGCCAGCCACTCGTGCCTGCACGGCACCAGCCCAGGGTGACCCTGGGACTTGGGACACAACCTGGGCCCTCCTGGGCCTTCATTTCCAGCTGGCAAACATTTCGTCTTGGCTGGCGGCTGCGTCAGGAGCCTGCATTTCAGGACGACTGTCCTTGGCTGGCCTATAGTTCATCCTTGTCACATGAGTGCCCATCTCCGCAGACCCCTGCTCACTCCAGGAGCCCACAGCCCCCCAGCTCATGTCCTGACACCTCCCCTACCGCTCCTTGGGCCTCCCAAACTCCAGCATCTTCTCAGCTCCATCTCCAGGCCTGTGGGGGCCCTGCCCTGCCATCCAGGGACTGGCTGGGCTGGAACCTCCCTGTGCCACTCCAGGCAGTGAGCAAAGCTGCCGCTGCTGTCGGGAACCAGCAGGGAGGGGCAGCTGAGCGCGGTCTCCAGGCCAGCTTAACCTTGCACCTGAGCTGCCTGAGCTCAGCCCGAGCTGCCTGTGGCAGCCCCAGCAGGTGGGACAGTCTCTGCTTTACTCACCACTGGGCAGGGTTCCCAGGGCACACAGTGCCTGGTCCCAGGCAGCCTCGTAGTCACACCTGGGCACTGAGCGACCACGGGGCTGCTGCCCACTAGCCCACCTGGAGAGCAGATGGGGCTCCCAGGACCCCACGCAGGCAGAGGAAAGCCATACTACAGGCCAGGCCCACACAGGTCAGCCTGTCCTGGGCCTGAGCTCTGACAGTCCCCCACACCCAGGGACAGTGGGAGCCACAGCTCTGCAGGGCTTGGAGCCCTCCCCCTGCCCGGGCCCAGGGACCCGCCCCGTCACTGGCACACTGCAGCCTGCAGTCATCACAGGCCTCATCTGAGCCGTCCTTGTCAGGGCTGTGAAGGAGAAGCAAGGTCGTGCAGGCCTCCTGGCACAGACGGGCCCGTCCAGCTGCTCATATGCCAGCTCACCCACCTGGCTGCTGTGCCTTCACTGCGGGGGTGGTAGGGAGGGCTTGGGCCCCTCCAGAGAGGAGGAGAGGGGGTCCCCACACAGAGCTGCAGAGCCAGAGCCAGATCCCTTGGCCCGGCCCCTTTCTCTCCTGCATGTGGGATCCCCTCCCACTTTCTCTTGTGCAGACTTTCGTTTGGCCCAGTCACAGGCCCTGTGGGCAAAAGCCAGAGATACGTCAGTGACCCACACCCGCCTGCTCTCTCTCTCCCTGTCCTGGCTCACACATCCTGAGACCCTCATCACAGCCTTGGTGCTTCCACCTTCAATCACTCCATATAACCCGGCTGTGCACTAGTGACCTGGGGTGGTCCTGACCAAGTCCATAGCCTGGATGATCCAGGCAACAGGAGTTTACTGTCTCACAGCTCCAGAAGTCTGAGGTCAAGGTGTGGGCAAGGCCAGTTCCTACTGAGACTGTGAGGCAGAATTGGTTCCTAGCCTCGGGGACAGCTCATGGGGCCCTATCCAGAGGCCACAGGCAGGGGAGCTGCCACCAGAAGGAGGCCTTCGAGCACCAGGCTGCCTCTGACTGCCCAGGGTTGGCCCCAGGGCCACCTAGGTGGGGCCCCAAGCCCATCCCACTTGCTAGGGAGGAACCAAGGTCTGCAGCAAAGACCTGCAACCTGCCTCCTCTGCTCCCCGCTCAATCAGAGTCCCGGGGCAGGTCCAGGGCCCAAGGCAGAAGTGTCCTGGGCCGACTGCTTCCTGCAGGTGAGCTGAGCCGCAGGGGCTACACGAGGTGGCTCGTCTGCCACACCCAGCCCTGCACAGTGACAGGGAGACTTTTGGCAGCTTGCAATAGTCCCGGAAGGCTGGGGCCGTGGGAGAAGTCTCCCAGCCGGCCAGGCTTAGGCCTCGGTGGTGCCAGGGAGCCTGCCGGCCTTCCAGCCTGCTCTTGTCTCAGTCGAGGTGCGACGAGTTTTTCCCACTTCCCCATTTTTCCCAGAGCAGCTTCCTCTCTTCCCTGCAGGGGTCAGTGTGGGAGGGTTTGGCCAAGGCCATTGCTGGGAAGAGCAGGTGGGAGAAGCCGCACGTGAGCTGCACAAGACTGGAGCCGGAAGCCCACCCTGTCCATAATGAGTGACCCCGTGGGCCTGGGCCCTTCCCAGCACTGGTACTCACTGGTCCCCACCACTGGGATTAGTGGAGCATTAATGGAGTGCCAGCTGCATGCTGGGCATGGGGCCCTCATGTTTGTGGGCGCTCTCACATTCAGTCCTACAAAACCTTGCTGAGAAGGTGCTATGAAGATCTCCATTTTACAGATGGGAAGGCTGAGGCCCAGGAAGTTTAAACGGGCTGCTGCGCTGTCTGCTAGGCTGAGGTTTTGGAGAGACCCCCGATGGGGTGTCCCTATCCTTCTCCTTCCCAGCCCTCAGCAGCTGTTCTTCAGGGGAGGAGACGATCACCACGCGCTCCTTTTGGGTCAAGGGGATGAAGGTTTTGTTTCTCAGTAAGAATGTAAAAGCCTCTCAAAGACTCAAGATAAGCGAGTGGCAATCACTCACACTCCAGCGTGAATTAGGGAACGCTGCCTGAGTAGTTCACAGCAGACGACCAGGCAGAGCAGTGGGCATCTTCCTGGATTTTGAGGGGGTCTCTATGTAGGGGGTGCACCCTGCAAGATAGCCTAAGAGGCAGCAGGAGCAGAGCTGGCCCCAAAGGAGAAGGAACATCCACTCTCCCCCACCCACATCCTGGGACCAGGGGTGCGCAGCAGGCCTGCAGAGACAGTTTCCCGGTTCGTAAGACACCCTCTGTCCTCAGCATCCCCCACACCCCTGTCTCAGAAGGGGCCTGGTCCTGGGGCCAACATGGAAGGAGGGAAGGGGGGTAGGGAGGGCAGGGGAGGTGATGCAGGGAGGCCACATCCCTCCCCAGAGGCCCTGGACCCGGGGCTGGGGTGGAGCTGCCCCAGTGGGAGGGTCCCCTTCCTGCTGCACCTCCCTTTGATCAGGAAGGTGGAGGCCTAAACTCAGCAGGGGATGAGGGTTCCAGGAAGGATCTCATCCATCAAGGACCTCTACAGTTCTACTCTGGCCAGAAAACACTGGAAAGAGCTGGAAAGAGCAAAGAGACCAAGCGGGAAAAGGTGGAGGTGGCCACAGGCCTGGAGGTGCCCTCCCTTCTGGTTGGCCCGGCCAAGCCCCTCTGCCCATGCAGTGTTGGGGAACGTGTCCCTGGAGAAGGGAGAAGTGGGGGCTGTGTTCCCAGACCACCATTGGTCCCTCAGTCCAGGCCTCCCATCTCACCCCAAACACACCCTCCAGCCACTTCCTCCTCTCTGGGATGCAAGTCGCATCTAGGTTCCCGGGTAGAGCTCCAGGCTGAAAATCATTAAAGCAAGCGGAAGGGAGACGCCCTGAGATTCCAGGGCAGCGACTTCCTGGGGTGGCAGACACAGGCGGGTCCCCTTACGCTGCCTCTGCCCTCAAATCCCCCCTCATGCCTGGAGCTGAAGTCCCAGTGGGTACACACTCGCAGCATTTTGTGCCAAGTGACTTATTCACACCGTAGAGAGGCTTCTGTGCATGCGTCGGGGGCTGGGGAGCCAGTGTGCCCACATCCCCTGGACTTTCTGCTTCTGAGAAAGGACGGTGGCCGATTCCAGCCGCCTGTGGCCCTGGAGGGGCTGAGCCGCCCCCGACTCCTGCTCCTTATATCGCACAGCCCTTCAGAAGTTGGAAGGATCTTCCCTTGACCCCTGTCCCCTCTGAGTGTCGGGGGCTCAGTTCCCTGGGGCCTGCTGAGCCCTGACTCAGAAAATGAGCTGAGTCGTCCATGGCCTCCCTGTCCAGTTTGGGGGTTTCTGGCAACCCCAAGGGAACCCATTCCTTCCAGGTTTCGCCCTGACTACGCTTCCACACCGCTGGGGAGCTTGTAGAACCCCTGAGGCCTGGACCCTGCAAGTGCCACCACCAATAAAGTAGGAATCCCAGACCTGGGAGGGAGACCCTCTCTGGGTGCCTCCTGGGAGCCTGCGGCTGGCGTTGTACAGGGAAGGGGGCTGCTAGATTCGAGGGGCTCTATGGAAAGGAGGTGGTGCTCACAGAAGCACCAGAGCCTGAATGACTGGGCTTGGAGGGAGGAGGGGGCAGCAGTGGCCCCAGGAGAGGCTGTCTGGGGAGCGGTTGGGTCACCCCACCGAGGCCCACCCTGCCCTCCTCTCTGCCAGGGCAGACCTGCCCACACCCACTCGCTTCAGCTCTGGCTGCCGAGCCACAGGCCTGAGCCGGGTCTCTGCGGGAGGGAAGAGACCAGGGGGAGGCAGGGGCTGGGAGGAGAAGGGAGGTGCTCTCGGGAAAGGACGCTGCCACCTGAAACTCACAAGTCTCCACCCGCACGCTCCCTACATGTATGGATGATTACCGGAGCCAGCCCCCCCTGCAGTGAATGCGTTCCTGTTTACACATTGCACGTGGATGCTCCACCAAGCAAAAGCACCCCAGCTGGGAGAAAAGGAGGATAACAAGTCCCAAGAACAAGGACATCGGGGTCCCTTCTGACCACGTCACTCCCCCAAGTCCTCTGGTCTCAGCTGGGCATGGAGTCCTGCTAAGCAACCCCACCTTCTTCAGACCCTGGCAGACAAACCCAGACTGGGGTCTATCTCCCAGGGCTTATGGACACAGTCACCCCCAATTCCCACCCCGAGGCTTCAGGGAGGTGAGCTGAACTAGGAGGAGATCTGGGAGGGCTTCCAGGAGGAGGTGAGGACAGATCCCAGAGCTGAAGGAGGAGTAGGCTTACAAGCAGTAGAGAAGGAGCAGATGGGTTTCTGTGGAGGCCGCCAGAAACACACCTGGCTGGCAGTGGTGCCTGTCCACTGTTTTATGCTTTCTCCCTGAATATTCTTGGCTTTCGAGCCATCACGTCCTCGTGTGTAGCTCCCACATCCACATCCCTCTGCTTCATTGTAGAAACCACCGATTCCCAAGTAGCTGCCCCCATTTATGAGGTCCGTTCCCCTCCTCTGTTAGAGCCACTCCTGCTGAGGACCCTTCCGGAACCTTCCATTCTCAGCTGGGCTGCCCTCTGGAGCTATATGTATTAGGCCCTTCTTGCATTGCTATAAAGAAATGCCTGAGACTGGGTAATTTATAAAAAGAAGAGATTGAATTGGCTGATGGTTCTGCAGGCTATACATGAAGCATGCTGCCAGCATCTGCTCGGCTTCTGGGGAGGCCTCAGGAAACTTACAATCGTGGCGGAAGGCAAAGGGGCAGCCAGCGCTGTATGTGGCTGGAGAAGAAGAAAGGTTGGGGGTGGGCAGTGCTGCACACTTTTTAACAACGGGATCGGGGGAGAACTCACTATCACAAGAGTAGCACCAAAGTGGGGAATCCACCCCCGTGATCCAATCACCTTCCACCAGGCTTCACCTCCAGCATTAGGGATTACAATTCTACACGAGATTTGGGTGGGGACACAGATCCAGACCATATCACTACGGTTTTTTGGTTGAATAAGCTAAGACTCAAGTGAACCTTTGTTGAAAATGCTAATTCCCTGGTCCCCTCCAGACACTGGGGAGTCTCCACTGGGACCCTGGAGTCTGCCTTCACTGGCTCTGTGCTGTGGGCCCTTGGATCCTTGTCACCGGAACCCCAGTTAGAGCATATCTGGCACCAGATCACACCCTCTGCCGGCTCACAAGTATGTCCTGAGGGCTAC
The DNA here is from genome assembly GCF_029281585.2 of Gorilla gorilla gorilla. Classification (NCBI taxonomy): domain Eukaryota; kingdom Metazoa; phylum Chordata; class Mammalia; order Primates; family Hominidae; genus Gorilla; species Gorilla gorilla. The sequence goes on along the minus strand of NC_073233.2, from coordinate 9,661,547 downwards.
TGACCAAAGGCACCACCCCACCACTAAGTATGTTTTTTTTTTTTTTTGAGACGGCGTCTCCCTCTGTCACCCAGGCTGGAGTGCAGTGGTGCTATCTCAGCTCACTGCAACCTCTGCCTCCCAGGTTCAAGCAATTATCCTGCCTCAGCCTCCTGAGTAGCTGGGACTACAGGGGCCCGCCATCACGCCTGGCTAATTTTTTGTATTTTTAGTAGAGACGGGGTTTCACGGTGTTAGCCAGGATTGTCTCAATCTCCTGACTTTGTGATCCGCCCACCTCAGCCTCCCAAAGTGCTGGGATTACAGGCGTGAGCCACCGCGCCCAGCCTGTGTACAAATATTTTATATTTTAATAGAGCCCAGGCCTCTTCACGCTTTCCCTAGGGCAGGAATTGGCCTTGGCCATCCTGTGAAAATTCACCAAAGCAACACTACTGTGAATATGGAGCTGAAAACGGGAGGAGACCCCAAACCTGCGCATTCATCCAGCCCCGCCCTCTCTCTATCTTTTCACCACTACAGTCACAGTTGGTGACCACTGATGTGGCAGGGGAGCTAATCTTCTGTAGGATTTGCCTGTGATTTTATAAAATCATCATCTACTCAGAAAGTTGCATTTTGCTACAATTTTCCCCCTACTTAATGTTACCATTTACTTCTAGGTCAGCTGCGTCTTACAAACATCCCAATCTGACAACTTTAAAGTCTATGAATCCATTTTCAGCCAAGTTTATTTTCACTCATAAAAAATCTTCAAAGGAGAAACTTCCTGCTGCGGACTGAATGTGGCCCTAAAGCTCATGTGTTGGAAGCATAATCCCCAGTGCGACAGTGCTGGGAGTCGGGGCCTCTTGAGAGGTGTTTAGCTCCTGGGCTGTGCCCCATGAATAGGTTAATGCCGCTGCAAAGGGTTTGTCCCCCTTCTGCCCTCCCCTCCCTTCCACCCCGTGAGGACACAGCACTCCTGCACCTCAGAGGTCACAGCAGCAAGGCACCATTTTGGAAGCAAAGATGGAGGCCCTCACCAGACAGCAAACCTGCTGGAGCCTTCATCTTGGACATCCCAGCCTCCAGAACTGCAAGAAAATACATTTCTGTCTATAAATTACCCAGTCTCAGATATTCTGTTACAGCAGCACAAAATGAACTAAAATACTCCCCCTTAACACCTTCCTAATCGAATCTTAGAGTTGGAGGGATGCAGAAGTCACCCCCTGGCTTCCCACCCAGCTGTGGTCTCCCTGAGTGGATGTGGCCCAGAGATGCCTTGGTTCACCCACACAGACTCCAAGAGCCGATGGTGGAATCTTTCCCACTGAGCCTGGTTGTAATCTCTGAATCCTCAAGAGAACACTCCAGGCCCAGTTCTGCTCCACGGAGCCCTCAAAACGGGGCAGCAAGCTCTCCATTTCCTTCATATTCCCCCACAAAACCCGATGGAGTGGTCCGTCATCAGCCAGCCTGCCCTATTCTAGGTTCACCCCTATTTATTTGTGTCTTTGCACCCATTGCTGATCCACAAGCTCAGGTGTGATTTGATCAGGTTACAATACATTGGGATTATCACCTCCTATGATGTGCACACTGTATCTCTGTTAATGTGACCAAAGAGGGAAATTTTATATATGTGTGTACACACACACACACATGCACATGTGCGCACACATCTGCACCCCACGCCCCAATCACGATTTAATGAGACTCACCTTTGGACTTTATTTGTATTTACAGTTTAGGAGCTCACAGCCACCAGCGCTCAGGCTTCTCACCTGTCTCCTTCATGAGGCTCACATTCACACAGGGTTGGCAGCCCCTGTGTCCAGGGAGGGCGCCCCACAGACAAGCCTGGAATTGAGCCCCTCATCTGCCATTTGGGGCCGTAGACCTCAGGCACGTCACTGCGCCTCTCTGAGCTACACATACTTGCCTGTAAGGGAGCAATGGCGTGGGCTGCGCTGAAGACCACATGACAGCCCCAGCAGGGCTATTCTTCCTGCCTCCCAGGCCATATAACTCACGTGCACTGGACCACTCGTCAGCTCTCAGTGGCAGTGGGGTCCTGAGGACCAGCCAGCAGCTGGAAGGCATCTGTCTCCTCTGCTGGTGGAAAGGGAGGCTCCTGAGAAAGAAAAGCGCTGGGCTGCTTGTGTGCTGGGTCTCAGGACTGAGTTGGTGGGGATTTCTAAGCTGTGCAGCCACTCCCCCACCTCCACCGCCCCCACCCCACACCCGCCTCCCTGGGCCAGAGTTTGTTAGCATTTAAATGGAGTTTCAAAGCCCTCCCCACCCTCACCAAGACAAATGGCCCTGCCTGGCCAGCACTTGTCCAATGACAACACTGCAAGTCACTTACCCCCTGCCGAGAAAAACTAGCAATAAGACCAGAGATAACAAAGGAGGCTGGCAAGGTGGCTCCTACCTGTCATCCCAGCACTTTGGGAGGCCAAGGCGGTGGTGTGTGGGGAGCGGATCACTTGAGCCCAGGAGTTGAGGCCCTCCTAGGCAACATGGAGAAACCCCATCTCTACAAGAAAAAAAAAAAATACAAAAAATTCCCTGGGTGTGGTGACACATGCTTGTAAATCTTTTCAGCTACCTGGAAGGCTGAGGTGGGAGGATTGCCTAAGCCCAGGAGGTTAAGGCTGCAGCGAGCCGTGATCATGCCACTGGACTCCAGCCTGGGTGACAGAGTGAGACCCTGACTGAAATAAATAAAAACACACAAAGAAGGCCGCAGCCCTTCGAGGGACACTGCGGCAGCCTTCTCTACCTGTCAGGTCCAGCAGCTGGGAGGCATGTGATTGGCTAACCAGACTCAGGGTCCCCTGCAGCTCCCTGAAGGACCTTGCCAAGGACCACCCCTGCCAAACCTCTCCTGCTAGGGCTGACTGAGAGCCAAGCACAGAGGCAAATTGCTTTGGGTGACCACACTCGGCCCAAATGCCACCTCCTCAGATGCCTTTCCACGTTCCTTCTCAGCAACGCACAAACCAGCCAGCACCCTGCCAGCCCCGCTCCCATGCATTCATACTCTCACTCTGTTATGAGCTTTTGTGAGAGATTTTTTTTTTTGAGATGGAGTCTCGCTCTGTGGCCCAGGCTCGATGTCGGCTCACTGCAACCTTCGCCTCCCGGGTTCAAGCGATTCTCCTGCCTCAGCCTCCCGAGTAGCTGGGATTACAGGCGAGTACACGCCTGGCTAATTTTTGTATTTTTAGTAGAGACGGGGTTTCACCATGTTGGCCAGGCTGATTTCCAACTCCTGACATCAAGTGATCCACCCACCTCGGCCTCCCAAGGTGCTGGGATTACAGGCGTGAGCCACTGTGCCCAGCCTTGTGAGAGATTTTTCCTCCCCAGTTGCCCCGGGCAAAGAGCACCTTGTGGCCCAAGCTGGGTCTCCTCCCATGTACATGGAATGATGGGCAGAAGCACTAATGCATGGATGGATACATGAGCGTCAAGATGTGGCAACAACAGTTAAATGCATTCCTGCACCCTGGAGACGCCCATGGGGGACTCCGTGAGCTGCAGTGAGGTGCTGTGTTTTGAGCGCAGCCATCCTGACAGGAAGAGGTGGCCTCTCAGTGGGGCTTTGATTTGCTTTCATTTGCATTTTCCTAATGATTAGCAATGTCCGGCACCTTTTCGTGTTGGTTGTCCATTTGTTTATCATCTTTGGAGAAATCTCTATTCTGGTCCTTTGCCCGCTTTCAAATCTGTTTGGTTTCTGTTGGGTGGTGGCTGAATTGTAGAAGTTCTTGACATCTTCTCACACTGATCCCTTCTCAGATATGTGATCTGCAGACATTTTCTCCATTCCGCGGGTTGTCTTTTCACTCTCCATAGTGACTTTTGATACACAAAAGTTTTTAATTCTGATGATGTCCAATTTGTCTGTTTTTTCTTTTGTTGCCTGTGAGTTGGTGTCATATCCAAGAAATCATTGCCAAATCCAATGTCACGAAGCTTTTCCCCTATGTTTTCTTCTAAAAGTTTTGTGTTTTCAGCTCTTATGTTTAGGACTCAGATCCATTTTGAGTTAATTTTTGTATGCAGTGTAGGATAAGGGTCCAGCTTGGTGCTTTTCCATGTGGATTTTCAGTTTTTCCAGCACTGTTTGTTGAAAAGACTGTTATTTCCACACTGAATGGTCTCAGCACCCTTATTAAAAATCATTTGCCCGCATATGCAAAGGTTTCTTTCTGGGCTCCTATTCTATGTGGTTGGTCTCGGTGTCTGTCTTTATGCCAGTCCCAGTGTGTTGATGACTGTAGCTTTGCACAAGCTTTTGAAATCAGGGCCTGTGAGTCCTCCAGCTTTGTCCTTTTTCAAGATTGTTTTGGCTATTTAGGTCCCATGAGATTCCATACAAATTCTAGGATAGGCTTTTCTATTTCTGCAAAAAAAAAAATCATTTGGACTTTGATAGGAATTGCATTGAACCTGTAGATCAGTTAGGGTTGTCTCAACATCTTAATGGGCAATTTCTTTTTACCCCAGACCCTTTCCACCTGCTAATCACCCATGCATGTCTAAAGGGAGAGAGGTCTCAGCAGAAAAGCAGATAAACTATTATTAAAAAGTCAAAAAAATGACAGATGCTGGCAAGGCTGCAGAGAAAAGGGAATGCTTATGTTATGCACTATTGGTGGGAGTGTAAGTTCGTTCAGCCACTGTGCAAAGCAGTTTGGAGATTTCTCTAAGAACTTAAAACAGAATGACCATTCAACCCAGCAATCCCACTCATCACTGGGCACATATCCAAAGAAAAATAAACATTCTACCAAAAACACACCTGCACCTGCATACCCGTCACAGCAACTGTTCATGAGAGCAAAGACGTGGAAGCAACCCAGGTGCCCATCAGGGTGGATGCAAAGAAAACATGGTACACATACACCATGGAATACTATGCAGCCACAAAAAATGAAATCATGTCTGTTGCAGCAACATGGATGCAGCTGGAGGCCATTATCCTAAGCAAACTAATACGGAAACAGAAAGCCAAATATCACACGTTCTCACTTATCCATGGGAGCTAAATCTTGGGTTCACATGGACATAAATATGGGAACAACAGACACTGGTGACTCCAAAAGGAGGGAGGGTGGGAGGGGGCAGGGCTGAAAAAGTTCCTCTTGGGTGCTATGTTCACTACCTGGGTGACGGGATCAGTCATCCACCTGACCCCTGGCCTTTGTCTGCATGCACTTGTGTCTGGGAATGGGCCAGACCCCAAGCCAGAGCTGCTGCTGTCAAGAGGGCCACCCCACACTTGCTGCCAAGCTCCTCTGGCAAGGAGCACACAGAGGTGCCCTCTCTCGGGAAAGAGATGTAACTGTCAGGGGTTCTGCCAGGGGTCCTGGAGGCTCTGCCAGGTGTCCTGCTGGTGGTGTCTCGGAAGCCCTGATTTCCTGGGGCAGGAACCTGCCAGAGGCTCCTGTCAAGTTCACTTACCAAAACCTCAGCACCACACAATATTCCCTTGTAACAAACCTGCACATGTTCTCCTTAAATCTAAAAGAAAAAATGAAAACTTGTTTTAAAAAGACAAGGAAAGGGGGTTGGGGGAAAAGGGAAAGGGGGCGGGGAGAGCATTAGGACAAATACCTAATGCATGCGGGGGCTTAAAGCCTAGATGACAGGTTGATAGGTGCAGCAAACCACCATGGCACTGTATACATATATAACAAACCTGCACGTTCAGCACATGTATCCCAGAACTTAAAGTAAAATAAAAATAAATTAAAATCAGAATGTGTTTCCCAAAAAATAAGAACCCTCTCTTTCACAATAAATACAGTTGGAAGTATTAAAAAAAATGAAAGAAAGGAAAAGAGAACGACTATCCCCAAATCTCAGTGATTGAACCCAAAAGTGTATTTCTAACTCACACTGCATGTCTATCAAGGTTTTTGGAAGACTCTGCTAGTGACTCAGAGGCCATGTTGAGGAAGGTTCTACCAACCAACTTCTAGCCATGTTATTTAGACCATAAGGCCTTCTCTGTCACTATGGTAGGGGAAGGGACAGACTGGAGAATCACTTTGGGCTAGTTTACCATCAGCTCCCCATTTGATGCAGCATCGTTACTGCTATGGGTAGAATGTGTGTCCCTGCAGCACTTGCAGGTTGGAAGCCTCCCCCGGAACGTGATGCTATTTGGAAGCGAGGCCTATGGGAGTGAATTAGGTCTAGGTGAAGCCGTGAGGGAGGGGTCCTCCCACATAAGTGTCCTTATGAGAAGGGACACCAGAGAGCCAGCTTTCTCTCTGCCTCTGCCAGGTGAGGATACAGCAAAATGGTGACCATCTGCAGACCAGCAACCACGCTCTCATCAGACACCAAACCTGCTTGCACCTTGACATGGTTTGGATTTGTGGCCCCGCCCAAATCTCATGTGGAACTGTAATCCCCAATGTCGGAGGAGGAGGAGGCTGGGGGGAGGTGATTGGACCGCGGGGGTGGTAGTGATGAGTACTCATGAGACCTGATTGTTTAAAAGTGTGTAGCTCCTCCTCCTGGCCTCTCTTCCTCCTGCTCCAGCCATGTAAGACTTGCCTCCTTCCCCTTCGCCTTCCGCCATGATTGTAAGTTTCCTGAGGCCTCCCAGCCATGCTTCCTGTATAGCCTGCGGAACGGTGAGTCAATCAAACCTCTTTTCTTTATAAATTACCCAGTCTCAGGTAGATCTTTATAGCAATGTGAGAACAGACGAGTACACACCTTAATCTTGGACTTTCCAGCCTCCAGAATTGTGAAAGACAAATACTTGTTGTTTAAGTCACTCAAAAAAAAGCAGATCAACCACTTTATTTTAAATCTAAGAAATAGGTCTCCCTCTGTCACCCAGGCTGGAGTGCACTGGTGCAGTCATAGCTTACTGCAGCCTCAAATTCCTGGACTAAAGCAGTCCTCCTGTCTCTGCCTCCAAAGTAGCTGGGACTAGAGGCATGCACCGGTACATCCAGCTAATTTTTTTTTATTTTATTGTACAGATGAGGTCTCACTATGTTGCCCAGGTTGGTCTCTAGTTGTAGGGACTACAGGTGTGAGCCACCAATCCCAACCCCAGATAAACCACTTTTTTTTTTTTCTGAGATGGAGTCTTCCTCTGTCGCCCAGGCTGGAGTGCAGTGGTGCAATCTTGGCTCACTGCAACCTCTGCCTCCCAGGTTCAAGCAATTCTCAAGCCTCAGCCTCCTGAGTAGCTGGGATTACAAGCATGCGCCACCTTGCCCAACTAATATTTGTATTTTTAGTAAAGACAGGGTTTCACCACGTTGACCAGGCTGGTCTCAAACTCCCGGCCTCAAGCAATTCACCCACCTCGGCCTCCCAAAGTTCTGGGATAACAGGCGTGAGCCACCGTACCTGGCCAGATAAACCACTTTTAAGAGTCTAGATCTGCACTGTCCATAGTGTAGCCACTGGCCACACAGGGCTACTTAAACTGACAACATTAATTAAAACTCGGTTCCTTGGTGGCACCAGCCCCATTTTAAGAGCTAAAGAGCTGTGTGCAGCTGGTTCCTCCTACAGCGAGCCAGGCAGCTTGAGGGACACTGTTATCGCTTCAGAAAGTTCTATTGGAAGGAGCTGTTCTTGACCTTGTTTGAGTTGCAAGAGGCCAGAATTGGAAAAGTAATCCCAAATGCTTATAGGTTCTGAATGGGCTAAGATTTTCCACAAAATAGGTCCTTGAATAGAAATGAAGAGAACCATGGTGAGTTGTTGGGAGGTGGAGTTACAGTTCTGTCCCAGAGAGGGTGTGGACTTTGAAGAGGACGTGGTGTCCACTAGGAAGGAAGGAGGGGTATGGGCACTGGGCAAGGCCTTCTCTGGAGTCCACCTCCCATCCTGAGGAGGTCAAGGCAAGGACCAGAAGCTGCAGGCGCGGCCTGGCCCGGCCGTGGTGCAGCTGAGGTGGGACACAGAGTTTCCAAGGTAGGAAATAATTACCTCTTCCCTCACTCTGTCCTCGCTAAACTGCTCTTGCCAGCCTACCCTTGTCTCCACCCTTGGCAAATGCAACAGTGAGGGCCCCTTTACTCCCTGGCCAGAGAGCTTGGCACCAGGAGAGAGTCAGAGAGGGTGGTTTGGATGTGGTCTGTCTCCACCAAAACTCATCTTGAAATTGGGTCCCCAGTGTGGCAGTGATAGGAGAAGGGCCTAGTGGAAAGCGTCTGGGACATGGGGGCAGACCCCTCATGAATGGATTAACCCCTCCCAAGGGAGAGAGTGAGTTCTTCAGGAAATGATTCATTCCCTGGAGAGTAGGTTGTTAAGGAGTCTAGTTGTAATCCCAGGATTTCAGGAGACTGAGGTGGGAGGATCACTTGAGGCCAGGAGTTCCAGTCCAGACCAGTGTAAGCAACACAGCAAGACTCCATCTCAAAAAAAAAAACCACTTTTTTAAAATTAGCCAGGTGTGGTGGCCACACCTGTGGTCCCAGCGACTGAGGAGGTTGAGGCAGGAGGACCACTTGAGCCCAGGAAGTCAAGGCTGCAGTGAGCTATGACAGTGCCACTGTACTCCCACCTGGGCAACAGAGTGAGACCCTATTTCTAAAAATAATAATTTAAAATTAAAAAAAAAGACGGAGTCTGGCACTCTTGCTTTCTCTCACCATGTGGTCTCCTTGCCCATGCCTGCCCCTTTCCATTTTGCACCATGAGTGGAAGCTGCTGAGGCCCTCACCAGACACAGTTGCCCAATCTTGATCATTCCCACCACCAGAACCATGAGCCAACCTCTTTTCTCTATAAATTACCCAGCCTAAGGTATTCTGTAATAGCAACACAGAAAGGACTATGACAGAGGGTGACTGTCCCCTTCCCTGCCACAGCCAAGGCTTGTAGCACTGCTCCACAGCCCTGCAGGGCCTCTGTGTGCCCCTTCATCTTTGGCCAGAGTACGAGGTGGAGCAGTGAGCTCTGCTGCTGTCCTATCACAGGACACACCCGGCACCCAACAGCTCAGGAGACCAATGACTGGGCAGGACCTGACCCCTGGCCTTTGTCTGCATGCACTTGTGTTTGGGAATGGGCCAGACCCCAAGGCAGAGCTGCTGCTGTCTAGGAGGGCCACCCCACACTTGCTGCCAAGCTGCTCTGGCAAGGAGCACACAGAGGTGACCCTCAGCCCTGCGGTGACAGACCCACCCTCACCCAGCTCAGGACAAGGCTGTGGTCATTTTCCAACCGGACACTCACTCAAGGTTCCACATTTGCTTTCAGGGATTTTGAAGTGGCTGCACCCTGGCACGGCCTGTAGAGGCCCTCGGGCAGTCCTCCCCTGCCAGCATCGATGGCGCCCTGGGGCTGTTCTGCTACCCTCCACAGATGACCAATATCTGTGGGGCCCCCACCTCATGACCCAGAAAGCACACCTTCAGAGAGCTTGGGGCCCCCAGCACAGCCCTGGTGACCAGACCCCAGCATGTCAGAACCAGAAGTGTCTCTGGAAACAGCCACCTCTGGAACCTCTGGAGTGTTTTCAATGCCTGCTGCTTTTTCCCCCCCGCCCCCCACATATAAGTAATAAGCAAGGATTCGAAAGCAAGCAAATGTGGTTTGTGCATTAGACAGGATTTGAGCATGAGCCGTGCTCGGGCCTGGATCCTTTTTTCACCATTCCATTCATATGCCTTTTTTGAGGGGGCCTGGATCCTTTTTTCAGCATTCCATTCATATGCCTTTTTTGAGGTGTAGTTGTATTTGGTGTCAATCATAATCCTCAAAGACACAATCCTGAACTGCATAATCCACAATGCTGAAATCCCTAAATCTAAAATCCCTCATGTCAGATTAAAATCCTGAATGCCGAAATCCTGAAAGCTGAGTCCTGGGGAAAGGATTGGTGCCTGTCTGTCTGTCTGTGGTGCCTGTCTGTGACAGTTGCACCATATTGGGCAGAACTACGACCTTGTTAAGTCTTTATTTGGAAGTTAAGTATGATCTAAAGAGATGAGTGTGGGTGCCAAGTGACAAGAGGTAGACCTGTGTGGACCTAATTTCAGGTATCAACTTGACTGGGCTGAGAGGTACCCAGAAACCTGGTAAAACAGTAGTTTAGTTGTATCTGTGAGGGTGTTTCCGGAGGAGATGGAAACATTCTCAGCTAAGCAGCATCTAAATGCACTTGCTTAATCACAAAACTTGAGAATAGCAGGAAGGAACATCTGCCCTGACAGATCTTTTGTGCTGGCATCATACAAGCGTGTTTCCATCCTGTTATTAGATATCATCCTTATTTTAGAGTTGATAATACTTCTCTCACTCATGTGTGAGCTGGAGTGGACTCGGGGGAAGATCAGCCCTCGGTGTTGGCAAGCACCATCCAATCAACCAGGGCCTAGAAAGAATAAATACAGAAACAGAAAGCAAATCAGTCTTTCTCTGAGAGCTGGGACAGACTCTTCTGCTGCTGCCTTGGACATGAGAAATCCAGGGTTGCCAGCCTTTGGACCCCAGGACATACATCAGCAGCCCCCTTGGGTCCTGAGGTTTTTGTGGACTCAGAGTTAGAGACCACTGGACCACTGGCGTCTCTGGTTCTGAGGCCTTTGGACTTGGACTGAGCCTTGCCCCTGGCATTGTGGGATCTCCAGCTTGCCTGTCATGGGACTTCCCAACCACCATAATCACGTGACCCCATTCTCCAGGGAAATCCCTGCTCTTATATCTGTATACACATCTTATCAGTTCTGTCTCGCCGGAGAAGCCTAATATAGATCTGGTATTGAGGAAGTCAAATATTCCTTCTTACTGTGTTTCTCACAACATAATGGAACAGGGCTGTGAAAGTGATCCCTTGCAAAAAGGCTGTGATAAGTTAAGTGTACAAGGCTACTTAATGGTGGAAGATATAAGATTTAAAGCTAATTATTATTAAGGCTGTGAAAGCAGAAATCGCTTAACTGCAGCTGCTGATCAATAACCAGACTTGCAAATGGACAGCAAAGACACAGTTTGTAGACCACAACGACTCTCCTAGTGCAACAATTGTTTCAAAGATCACAGAAGAAGTGAAAATGCAGGTGAAAATTTTAGGAAGTCTCTTCCACCAAATTATTCAATCATGTACAATTTCCGCCCCTTCACACGTAGTGCCAATTTGTTATGCTGTATTTCATCTTCATATCATTTCCAACACTGGAGGCATAAATTATGTTAAGGTGTGATATGGTTTGGCTGTGTCCCCACCCAAATCTCACCTTGAATTGTATCTCCCAGAAATCCCTTGTGTTGTGGGAGGGACTCAGGGGGAGGTAACTGAATCATGAGGACCGGTCTTTCCGGTGCTATTCTCATGATAGTGAATAAGTCTCACAAGATCTGATGGGTTTATCAGGGGTTTCCACTTTTGCTTCCTCCTCATTTTTTCTCTTGCCACTGCCATGTAAGAAGTGCCTTTTGCCTCCCACCATGACTCTGTGGCCTCCCCAGCCATGTGGAACTGTAAGTCCAATTAAACCTCTTTTTCTTCCCAGTCTCAGGTATGTTTTTATCAGCAGTGAAAAAGAACTAATACAGACTGTTAGAACCTTCTAATTTATTTTATGCATTTTTTGTAAATTTGGCTCCATGAAAGTGCATTATCGCACTGTTGACTTTGCGCGTAAGCATTGTGCATATGCGTAAAAACATTCAGACTTCCTCACTAAATGAAGAGATGTCATTTTTTAAATATCTGCACTTGTGAAAGATAAAATTTCCAAAGATCTCAACATTTTGGGCAACTGCCTATACAGTGTTGACCCTTCTCAGCTTCCAACTGATCCCTTCAAAAGACTTAGGGTGTCTCTCATGGTATTTCAGATGGCTGCAGGTGTGAAGCTGTACATAATTACAACCATAGTGCTATGCAATTATACGTTTCCCTTTTTGACATACCTTTCTTTTTAAGAAAAAGGTTCTCACTCTGTCACCCAGGCTGGAGTGCAGTGGCACAATCTCGCTCACTGCAACCTCTGCCTTCCCGGCTCAAGTGATTCTCCCACCTCAGCCTCCCAAGTAACTGGGACTACTGGTGCATGCCAACATACCCGGCTAATTTTTTTTGTATTTTTAGTAGAGACAGGGTTTCACCATGTTGGCCAGTCTGGTCTCGAACTCCTGACCTTGGGTGATCTGCCCACCTTGGCCGCCCAAAGTGCTGGAATTACAGGCGTGAGTCACCAATCCCGGCCTTTGACATATTTCTTTATGAATATGGTTTGTCTGCTTAAACTGTTGTTATTAGTACATCTGAGGGTTTATATTTGCAAAAATATGCATGTTACTATTCCCTAGTTTATTGTGCAAAGTGGCCTATGAAAGTTCTGATGTGTTTTTATGTTTCTCAAATAAATTCCCTTTAAAAATGTAAATATAGGCCGGAAGTGGTGGCTCACACCTGTAATCCCAGCACTTTGGGTGGGTGGATCGCTTGAGGTCAGGAGCTCGAGCCCAGCCTGGCCAACATGATGAAACCCTGTCACTACTAAAAATACAAAAATTAGCCAGGTGTGGTTGTTCACAGCTGTAACCTCAGCTATTCAGGAGGCTGAGGCACGAGAATCGCTTGAACCCAGGACGCAGAGGTTGTGGTGAGCCGAGATCGTGCCACTGCACTCCGGCCTGGGCAACAGAGTGGGACTCTGTCTCAAAAAACAAACACCAACCAAACAAATGTAAACATTTGTATTTAAAATACATTTTTAAATTATTTTTTCCTGAATTATATTTTGGGAATTTTGATCTTTCAGGATTCCAACACTCGGAGTTACAGTGTTTGGGATTGTGTCTTTAGGGGTAGTGACCCAAACCCAATTATATTCTGTAAAATTCACTCTCCTTCATGTATAGCTGTGTCAGTTTCAACAAATGCATCCAGTTGTGTAACCACCACCACAATCAAGAGGCAGAACATTTCCAACACTCCAAAGACTGTCTGGGTGTTTCTTTGTGGGCAACCCACCTCCCCCTACCACCTCCAGCTCCTGGTACAACAACCGATCTGTTTTCTATCCCTACATTTTTGTCTCTTCTGGAATGTCTTATGAGACCTATGGTATGCAGACATTTGTCTGGCTTCTTTCATTTAGCAGGATGTGTTTGAGATTCATCCATGCTGTTATGGGTAGTTGGTTCCTCTGATGGCGAAATAGTTTTTCATTGAACCACATTTTGTTTATCCACTCACATTGAAAGGTGTTTGGCTTGTTTCAGTCTTGGGCACTTATGAATTAAGCCACCATGAACATTTACATGCATTTTTTATGGATATATATTTTCATTTAACTTAAAATGCCAGGAGCAGAATGGCTAGGTCCATGGTCAGTGTGTGCTCTCCTTTACCAAAAACTGCTGAACTGTCTCCCACAGTGGCCGTACCATCTTGAATTCTCACCAGCAGTCTTTGAGGCTCCACATCCTCACCAATATGTGGCACTTATTATACTCCAGCCATTCTAGTGGGTGCATAGTGCTCTCTCATTGTGGTTTCAGCTGCAATTTTCCAATGACTAATGGTGTCAAGTGTCATTTTGTGTGCTTATTTGCCACATGAATATCTTCTTTGGAGAGGTGATTGTCCAAATCTCTGGCCCATTTTTAAATTTCTTATTGAGTTTTGAGAGTCCTTCCTATATCCTGGATATCAGATATACATTTTGCAAAGATTTTTCTCCCAGTATGTGCCTTGTCTTTTCATTCTCCTAACAGTGTCTTTCAAAGAAGAGAAGTGTTTAATTTTCATGAAGTCTAATTTATCATTTTATTCTGGTATGGATTATGGTGTTATATGACTTTTGGTGTTCTAAGAGTCCATTCCCTAATCCAAGCTCACAAAGATTTTCTCCTATGTATTTTTCTAGAAGTTTTAGTTTTAGGTTTTACATTTAGGTCTATAATCCATTTTGAGATAATTTTTAGGGCACAAGGTATAGGTCAAGGTTTATTTGTTTATTTGTTTGTTTGTTTGCATAAGGTCACCAATTGTTAACATTTGTTCAAAAGACTATCCTTTCTCCGTTGCCTTTTGTATCTTTGTAAAAATTCCATGGACCATATATTTTTGGACTCTGCTCTGATCCATTAATCTATGTGTGGGTTCTTTTGCCAGTACCAACACTGCACTGTCTTTATTACTGCCATTCTATGGTAACTATTGAAATCAATTAGTATATAAGTCTTGCAACTTTTTTTTCAAAATTATTCTGTCTATTCTAGCTACTTGTCTTTCCATATACATTTTAGAATAAACTTGTCAGTTTCTACCCAAAAATTCCTGCTGGAATTTTGATTGGGATTGCATTAAACCTATTAATCAGTGCAAGGGGCAAATGAACATCTTAAAAATATTGAGCATGCCAACTCATGCATGTTATATAGCTCTATAGCTCCAAGCTAGTACATAGAAATTGGCCTCCAATTGATCTTTGTACATTGACCTTGTATCCTAAGACCTTTTTCAACTCACTTACTAGTTCTAGTAGCTTTTTCATTTGTTCTTTAGGATGTTTTACATAGATAATTATGTTGTTTGCAAACAAAGACCATTTTATGTCTTCCTTCCCAATCTGTATATATTTTATGTCCATTTCTTGCCCTATTGAACTATCTAGGAGTTCCAGTATTCTGTTGAATAGAAATGGTGAGAGTGGACATCTTGCTTTGTTTCCAGTTTAAGGGGGAAAGCATTTCATGTTTCACGACTAAGTACGACGTTAGCTGTAGGTTTTTCATAGATGCCTTTTATTAGGAAGAGGAAGTTATTGTCTAATACTAATTTTCCAATAGCTGTTATCACGGATGGATAAATTTTGGATGGATTAAATTTTGTCAGATGTTTTTCCTGCAACTATCAAGATGATTATATGGTTTTTCTTTTTTGGTCTGTTGCTATGGTAAATACATTGCTTAATTTCCAAATGTTGAACCAGCCTTGCATTCCTGTGATAAATCCCACTTGTTCATGATATATTATCCTTTTAATATATTGCTGGATTTGATTTGCAAATAGTTCATTGAAGATTTTTGCATCTGTGTTCATGAGGGTTCATGGTCTATAGTTCCACATTCGCTTTTGCAGCACCTACCCTGAACAAGGCACAAGGGAGACCCACTGGGGAGAAGAATGTACATTCTGACCTCAAGGAGCTTGTATCTGAACACATTGCAAAAGAAGATGTTTTTCAAAATAGAAAGTGTGATTCCCATCTGTTACCTCACTGGAGTCTCAGTACTCCCTTTAGAGCTGGGAGGCATATTACCATCTAGGCATAAGGGGGAAACTGAGGCATCAAGAGATTAAAACCATCTAGCTAGTGGCAGAGCCAGCCAGAACCCTAACTGCTCTCCAGGCCTTGCTGTCTTCACTGCCTTTGACTGGAAACCTTCTCTCTCCATCCCTAAGGTCACATGCTTGGGTCAGCTTTGGTTACTTCAAGACGTACCTGAATATGTCCACTTGTCCTGACCTCCCATTCAAGCACCCCAAAACAACCCTGAACAACACTGACTCTGTTTACAAGACTTCCTGTCTCCATTCTGTCTGTATAGCAAAAATAAAGACCATCACATTCCCTCCTCAGAACCCCCTAAATGGCTTCCATCACAATCAAAATAAAATCAAACTCCACATGGGGCACAGGAAGCCAGGTGTGATGACCCCTGCAGCCTCCCTGACCTACTTCCTGCCCTTCTCCCTCCCCCTGGCCACACTGGCCTCTGGCCATTATGTGAACATACCAAACTCCTGGCTTCCTGGTGCCTGGGTGCCTGCTATTTCCTCTGCCTGGGACACACTGAACCCCGAGGTGCTGTGGCTCACCCACTCCCTTGCTTCATGAGGGTTTCTGCCCAAATGTCCTCTCCCCAGAAAAAGTCCTCCCTGGCCCCCTCTCCAAACCCACTCAACACTCCATGCCTCCTCCTACCTCCTGCCCTGGATTGGCTTTCCTTCATAACATCGCTGGGGCTGTGTTCATGCACTCATTTTCTGTCTTTCTCATAAAAGTTTGTGAGCAACATGCAGGCAGGACTCCTGTTTGTCCCCTTCACAGCCATGTTCCCATGCCTAGACACTATCTAGCACCCAATAGGTACTCCAAAAATATGTGATTAGGGAGAGTGAGCATCATGGGCCTGCTGCAAGCATCCCCAGCCCAAGGAACAGAGCAGAGCTGAGAGGTGGGAGGAGGCCTCACTGTCACTAGCCTGCACTCCACCCTGCCACACCCCCCTCTGCTGTCTTCCACAGGCCTGGCCACCTCCCCCATGCAAGTCTTACAGCTGGGGCCACTGTGACAACAGGGGTGAGCATTCACCCAGTGCCACAGTGTGCCAGGCCTGGGGGATGATGCTTTTCACCTGGGACTCTCCCACCCCAAGATGGGTTTAATTTTAATGCCTGTTTTACATGATCAAGAGGATTAGGATAATGTTGACATGCACATAGCCAGTGCCTGGTCCTTAGTAGATATTCAGTAATAGCAAACTATTAGCATTAGCAATATTCCCAACTAGCAAGTAACAAATAGAAGCAAACCAAGCTTGAGTAACATCCCAGGATTAGAGAGAACAGAGACAAACAGATTGGTATTCAGAGACTGCTCCACCAAGCAATTTAACTTTTATAAGCTTCAGTCTCCTCACCTGTAAAAATGGACAATACTACCTGCCTGGTAGAGTTCTATGGTGATTAGAGAAAATGACTTATAAAGACCTGACACAGTGTCTGGCACACAGCCCATGCTCAGCCAAAGGGAGGCAGTAATCGTGAGAATGGTCATGATAATGGTGGTGGCAATGATGGAAATGGTGGTGGCATTGTGGTAATGCTGGTGATGGTGATGGTAATGCTGATGAAGGACGTGATGATGATGATGACAGAGATGATTATGATGATGATGGTGATGATAGTGATGATGATGGTGATGGCGATTATGATGGTGATGGTGATAAAAACAATGATGGTTGATGATGATGGTGGTGGTGATGACGGTGATGATGGTGATGTGATGTTGATGGTGATGATAATGATGATGATGAGGGTGGTGATGGTGATTATGATGATGATGAAAGCAATGATGGTTGATGACGATGATGATGGTGATGGTGATTATGATGGTGATGGTGATGATGGTGATGATGATGAAGGTGGTGATGGTGATCATGATGGTGATGGTGATGAAAGCAATGATGGTTGATGACGATGATGATGGTGATGGTGATTATGATGGTGATGGTGATGATGGTGATGATGATGAAGGTGGTGATGGTGATCATGATGGTGATGGTGATGAAAGCAATGATGGTTGATGATGGTGGTGATGGTGATGGTGCAGATTGTGACAATGATGATGATGATGGTGGTGGTGGTGACAGTGATTATGATGATGAATGCTATGATGGTTGATGATGGTAATGATGGTGGTTGTGGTGATAATGATGGTGGTTGAGGTGACAATGGCAGTAGAGGAATAGGTGAGGATGGCAAAGACTAGATTCACACCCAGTTCTGACCCCAAAGCCCAACACCTCTTCAGCACACCATACTGGAATCCCTAGTCTGCCTTCCAGCATCCTCTGCATCCATGGTTTGCAAGCCTTTTGGTCTTAGGGTCCTTTGTAGTCTTGAAAAATTACTGAGAACCACAAAGAACATTTGTTTCTATAGGTTATGTCTGTAAGTATTCACCAAATGTTTTAAAATCTGCATTTAATTATTCATTTAAAAAGTAACTATTATAAACCCATTGCATTGTTAATGTAAATAACACATTATTTATGAGAACCAACCATATTCTACAAAACAAAAATATTTTGTGAAAAGAGTGGCATTGTTGTACATTTTTGTGAGTCTCCTTAATGCCTGGCTTAACAGATGCTAGCTGAGTCTTTGCATCTGCTTCTGTATTCTCTCCATTGCAATATCACACATAGGCAGCCTCCAGAAAACGCCACTGTAAGTTGTAAGAGAATAAGGGTGGAAAGGGCAAATAGCATCCTAGTATTACAATGAAAATAACGTTGACCTCTTGGACTCCCGAAAGGGTCTCAAGGACCCCCAGAGGCTGAGTCTGTCCACTTGGGAGACTCCAGGCACACACTCAGAATCACTGCTCTAGCTCCTCTTAAATGAGTAGCCATCAGCCGGGCGTGGTGGCTCACGTCTGTAATCCCAGCACTTTGGGAGGCCGAGGTGGGCAGATCACCTGAGGTCAGGAGTTTGAGACCAGCCTGGCCAACATGGTGAAACCCTGTCACTACTAAAAATACAAAAATTAGCCGGGTGTGGTGGCAGGCGCCTGTAGTCCCAGCTACTCGGGAGGCTGAGGCAGGAGAATCGCTTGAACCCGGGAGGCGGAGGTTGCAGTGAGCCGAGATCATGCCACTGCACTCCAGCCTGGACGACAGACAGAGACTCTGTCTCAAAAAAAAAAAAAAAATATGAGTAGCCATCTCCAGCTGTGGGCTGTTTCGTTGTTCCTGCAGGGGTGACAGGAGAGCCCCAGGTTATGCATGCCCCAATACTGGCTTGTCCTGAGTCCTGGGTGACTCTCCCTCCGGGTCTTGGTCATCTTTAGGGCCTTTCCATCTGCCTTTCAGTGTGCAAGTTACACCTGCCAACCAACCCCAGTTCCATAAGAAAGTGACTTCTCAGTGGTGGCCCTGTGAGTAGAAGCAGCGTCTGCAGCATCTGGGACTCCCCTCCCACCCCACAGAACTGGCCATGCGATTCTGCAGTCTTGGGTTTCTGTATCCCAAGAGGAAAAGGTGGCATCTCTCCTGGGCATCACAGGCTGGCCACCAAGCCTGCAGATTCCCTCGGTCAGATCCTGCCTTGGGACAGTCGTTTCCTTTCCGCACCCACTCACTGTGTGTTACCAGGAAGCAGTCCCAGACCCTCCCCAACAGGTGGAAGACAGACGTGCCAGATTCCCCATGATCCTCCCAAGGGCAGTTTGAAGATCCCTGGAGGGAAGCCAGCCTTCCACCCCAATGTGCATTTGCCAAAATCCTGCCCCTCGGGGTATCCAGTTGTTCCTGGCTGGAAATCCCAAGCCGAAAGGGCAGCTTCTAGCAAAAGCGTAGACCCTCCACTGCTCCCAGGAGGTGCTGACCACCCCATTCAACCCTCTCCATTAGTAGGGGCCAGGAACCGCCTCCAGCTTGAGACACAGAGCCAGGATCTGCTCCATCAAGGCTTCCAGGCCCCGAGGCTGTGCACTCAACAGAGACCCAGAACACAAGCATTTAGGACAGGAAAGAAGTTCCACCGGCTCACCAAAACCAATGGCATTCAATGGGAAAATCAGTACAACATTGCCAAGGGTTCAAACCCCCAGTACCTGTGAATGTACACTATTTGGAAATAGGGCCTTTGCAGATGTAATCAAATGCAAGATTTTCAAATGAAATTATCCTGGATTACCCTAGTGGGCCCTAAATCCTATGACTGGTGCCCTTATAAAATAAAGGAGATGGAGATTTGAGACACAGACACAGAAAGGGAAGAGCGCCGTGGCTGAGGATGGAGGCAGAGATTGGAGGGACTCATCTCCAGGCCAAGGAGTGCCAAGGATTGCTGGCCACCAGAAACCGGGGAGAAGCAGGGAAGGACCCTCCCCCAGAGCCTCCAGAAGGAACCCAGCTGCTGAGACCTTGATTTCAGGCTTCCAGCCCCCAGAACTGTGGGGGAACCAATTCCTGTTATTTCAAGCCCCCCGGCGTGTGGTAGCTTTTTGTTCTGGCGGTTCCGGGAAACGAGCACACCTGTTTACAGTTGGTCTGTTGGTTGAGGAGAAACAGCGGGGTTTCATGTGGTCATCACATCCTCCAGGGCCACTGCGTGTCTTCGAGCACCAGCATTGTGAAGTCAGGGATGGGGTCTTCCTCACGGGCTGTCAGCAACTTACTAGGAAGGCTCAAGGTCTCATTAACTTACAGCCAGATCTGGATGAGGTGACCCTGTGTACTTCTGGCTTACGGCAGGTGCTGTTAGTTCTTCCTGAGGGGCACACGCACCCAGGATGCAGAGGGCAGGCCTCAGCTTTGCTTCAGCCCTCTCCACCTCGTCTGTGTCCCAGGAGGGCCCTGCTTTCCTGCAGCAGGTCCTCAGCCCCAAGACAACGTGGAGGTTCAGGACCCAGCTCTGATCTCAGGAGTCACTGCCAGGGAGCATCGCCTGAGTGAGCAGGCTCCGGGAGGCTGCCCCTCCACCTGCGGGGTCTGCAGCCTCCCAAGTGGACACACCGGGCTTCCTGGGTGAGAACTTGGACACGATGTGCCTCCCTTTGAGATGTGTCTGTTCCAGGTGCCCCTTGACCTGCTCCTTCAGGTACCAGCACCTAGGAGACCCCACCCCCAGGTCCCTGCGGCCTTGCCCAGGGCTCTCTCCATACCCACAGCTGCCCAACATGCTGTGCCTGCTCCTTGGGCGGGGAGGATCACTGCCTCCCTCCTCAGAGCGGGGACAGAAGCTTCCCCCTGAGCCCCAAGCAGGAGCCTGGGCCCCTCGTGAACTGCCCCTTCCCAATCTCCCTCCCTGCCTCCAGCACCACCGTGGGGCAGGCGGACGCCCAAGACTGTGGCAGATGCAGCCCATGGCCAAGGGTGACAGGTAAGGAGCTCCTAAACCCAGGTTCTGAGCTGGGTGTGCCCCTGACCCCTGAGAAGAGGCCCAGCTGGAGCCCAAGGCAGCGCCCCCAGCCAGCAGCTTCCCCGGAGCAGCTGCCTCCACTCAGCCTGGGCACCGGCCAGCTTTGGGGACCTCTGGACATTTCTTTCTTTACCCCATGAGATTTCTGGGGTGGATCACCAACCTCACTGCAGTGCCCATGAGGCCCTGCTCCTCCTCCTGGCCGGGTGTGGTGAAGGATGACATAGGGCTGGCTGCACATAGCAGGGCCGCAGGCAGAGCCCGCCACCCTGGGAGTCACCTCTGAGGACTGGCTCCACACTCGTGGGGACGTCTGAGCACGGGCTTATCCCATATATCCAATGCCGTTCAGCAGCACCCACAGCCCCCTGGAGCCACCTCAGCCTCCTGCCGAGTCCTGCGGAGGTTTCGACCCTATAAATAGCACCTCCTTGTCCTTTCAGGCAGGAGTCCAAATACTGTCACCAAGAGAGGTGAGAAACTCCATTTTTATTACGATCATATTACAATGCCTGAATCACGAGTTTAGATGTGGCTTTCTGGAAGACAGGGGTGTGTGTGGGTGTGCATGTGTGTGTGTGTGCATGCACACGTGTGCATCAGAGAGAGAGAGACAGACAGAGACACAGAGTAAGAGAGTCAGAGAGAGACAGGCAGACAGAGCCAGAGAGCCGGAGCGAGCCTTCAGGCAGCAGGCCTGCTCAGGACACACTGTGGGCAGTGCGGGCCGGGAGCTGGGAAGGGAGTCCCGCAGGCTGCCCCAGGAAGAAACCAAAAGAACAGAAAACAGCCACTGCTCCGCCCCGCTCCCCACAGCTGGCTTTGTGACTCAGCCCGGGAGATGCGACCAGTCTCCCTAGGAAGAGGAGGAGGAACGCATGTGGGGACCCAGTACGTCCCTGCTCCTCCTCAGGCCCCCAGCCCCTGCACCCCTGTGGGATCCAGGAGAGGAAAAGACTTGGCTCCCTCCCATGGCTGGGGGCCCAAAGTGGCAGCCGTGTCCAGCCCTGAAGGAGGAAACAGCAGGGAGAGCCTGCCTCCTGTAACCTGAATGCTAGCTTGGCTTCCAGTCCTGCCTGGGACGCTCCCCAGTGGCCAGCCTGGAGCTGGTGGCTTCACCTCCTTGACTTTCCACTTCGGCGTCTGTAAGCTGGGGATACTGATAACCACAGGCTTGCCGGCAGTGCGGGGGATGCAATCCGGTCACATGAAGTTGAGGACGTAGTGCCAGGCGCACGGCAAACGGTCCATACATGCTGCGATGTTTTTATGATTAGCTTTGTGCCGTGGAGACTATCTGGACGCTTTGAGTTTCACTGACGCCCCACCGCCTACGGGAGATGGAATCTCCTCCCCCTGCCCGGGAAGGAAACAGAATGGGCTCCCACGAGAGACCACACCTGGCGGTGGATGTGCCTTCAGGGCAGCAGGGAGGGCAGCAGAGCCCAGGCTCACCCGTGGGTCTCCCCACTGCAGCCCAGGGAAACCGGGCAGGTGTCCCACTAGGAGTCAGAGACCCACCAAAGTCCAGGTGCACCCCTTACTACTGGGGCCTCGGTTTCCTCATCTGTCTAATGGAGAGAAGTGGTTATTGCTAACTCAGAAGACTGAAAAGGGCCGGGCGTGGTGGCTCATGCCCGTAATCCCAGCGCTTTGGGAGGCCGAGGAGGGTCGATCACAAGGTCAGGAGTTCAAGACCAGCCTGGCCAAGATGGTGAAACCCCATCTCTACAAAAAATACAAAAATTAGCCGGGTGTGGTGGCGGGCGCCTGTAATCTCAGCTACTCAGGAGCCTGAGGCAGGAGAATTGCTTGAACTTGGAGGGCGGAGGTTGCAGTGAACCGAGGTTGTGCCACTGCACTCCAGCCTGAGCGACAGAGTGAGACTCCGTCTCAAAAAAAAAAAAAAAAAAAAAAAAGCAGGCTGTAAAGGACCAAAGGAGATAACCGATGACAGTTTGCCGGCCCTAACCTGCTTAAGGTCTCTCCCTAGGGGGCCACACCCAGCCCCGCTGGCTCCTGTAGTGGCTGAAGCCCTGAGCAAGGCTTCCCCAGTTGGTGGCACCTTCTCTGGATTGGGCCCAGCGCTGTTCCCACATGTCCTGGCCACCCCAGCCCTTCCCAGGGAGGCAGCCAGATGTAGCAGAAGGGGCAGCGGCTTTTGTCAGGGGGGGTTTCCTCTGAGCTGGTGGGTCTTCATCATGAACCAGGTGGCAGAGCACGGCAGATCAGAGCACAGTTCTGGAGCCAGAGAGGTTGGTGACTGCCTCGCCTGCTGTGCCTCAGCTTCCCCATCTGTGAAACGGAGCCAATCACGACAGAACCAGCTCATAAGGTTGTGAGGCAGATTAAGTGCACCAAGTGTCTAAAGCCCTCAGAAAAGGGTCTGACACGAGAAAGGTGCCCACAGCCATCTTATTCACCCCTCAGTCGGTGTCAAGAGGAGTAGATGAGTTGCAAAGAACCTGGGACAGGGTAGGGGCTCCATCAGCAGGAGGCCTTGGGGGCTTAGACCAACCACCCAAAACCAAGGAGTGATGCCAGCAGGTGGACGTGTATTCACTTCTGGGGCAGGGATTCTTGACCTCAGCATGACCAGCATTTGGGGCCGGGTCACTATTTGTGGTGGAGGCTGTCCCGTGCATGACAACGTGTTTAGCAGCATCCTCGGCCTCTACCCACTAGACACCACTAGCAACCTCCAATGACGACGGCCAGAACTATCTCCAGGCAGTGCCAAATGCCACCTGGAAACCGGAGGCAAAACCGCCCCTAGCAGACAACTGCCATTCTGGAGACTTGGATTGGAACTGCCCTGATTTTAAATTGCACTGTGCTTGCAAAGCATTTTTTAAGTTCTTACTTATCACAGACATATTTTTCTGAATTACCATAAATTCCAAACTAACCAGCTGGGTGCTGCAAGCCGTTCCTTCCCATAGTCCACTCATGGTCCCCGGTGCCCACCAACAGCCAGCGCTTGCAAAGTCTGTTGGCCCACTGGGGACTTATGGCAGCTCATGCAGCGGAAACTGCTCCGGTCATCGCCATTTATAGATGAGGAAACTGAGGCACGGCCAGTTGCACAAACTTGCTCAAGGGCTCCTGGATGGTGGGGCCTACTGGGCGTGCCCCCCTAAAGCTGGTGCCATTGGCACCTGGCTCTGCCCATCTCTGAGACCTCTCACGCCTTCATTTCCTGCGTTGGCCACCAGGCACAGATGCTGTGTCCATCTGACAGGAGAGGAAGCGGGGTCCCAGGAGGAACAAGCCACTGCCTGGTGACGGAGCTTCTTTCTGGCAGCAGCAGGATTCGGACCTACCTCTTGTTGGGGGCAACCTCTTCGGCTCACTGCCTCTCCAAAACCAGGCAAGAGGCTGGAAATGGGGCTTTCTGGAAAAATGCAGAGCCTGCTGGGAAGTGGGGCAGACAACTGACACCTGTCACTAAGCCTGGCAGGTGGCGTGTTCTTTATTTCTTGCATGGCCATCTGGCTGTCAGACACTACCCAGTGAGAGGCTCAACCCTCGTCCTGCTCCACCCCAGCCCCACCCTGCTGTCATCTATGGCCCCTTCCCCCACCCTGTCAGGTGCCTCTTTGACTTTTGACCTCTGCCCTCAGCAGTGTCATTTCATGAAACCCAGGCCCTGGACAGCCAGCATCAAGCAACTGGCAACCTTCCCTACTTCGGCCCCTGAGACCTCCGCCCTAGGGATAGGGGCTTTGTTTTCTTCTATAATTCCCTTTGGATTGGCTCCGGCAACCAGCAAGTTACCAGGCAGCGGCACCTCAGCTTTGGGCGGAGTCTTCAAAGAGCAGACCAAGCAGGTGTATGTGGATCCCAGCTGCACAGACCCTCTCATGCAGAGGCAGAGGCCGCCTGCCACAGGCCACGCGGAGCAGGGTCCTACCATGGCCCTGAGCATCTTGACTGAGCAGTTCTGCATCCCAAGGCCTCACAAGGTGACTATGGAATGGCAATGCTAGCCCTGGGGGTAAGCTTAGGGCAAGTCCGATCAGCCCACTCGCCTCCGTAAGCCGTGGGTTCCTGTGATCAGCACACAAGCGGCTGGTGCTGCTATCCCCAGGAGGATACCCACCAACTTGTCTAACGGGGTGGGCAAGGCCAGGGCTGAGACGGGAAGGGGTCTGGCTTGTTGTGGGCAGAGCACCTGCATGCTGTGCCGCTCCCCCTTCAGGTGCTGGAAGGAGCCTTCCTGGGCCGCTGGCCCTCCACAGCCCTGCTGGGAGGTCTTGCAGACGCCCATGATAGCCAGGCTTACGGCCTCCCGAATGCACCTGCAGCGTGAAACCGTAGAAACACAAGTGTCAGTGGCAGTTCTGCCTGGGGAGGAGCCCGGGGCTCTCTGCGGAGGGTCAGTTCTGTCCCTGTTAAGGTTCTGCGTGGAAAAGACTCCACGCGCTCTTGGAGTCTACCTACATCTGGGGATGCCAGAGCCCAGCTCCCAGTTTTTCTGGTCATTTGGGGACATACCATAGGAAGGACCTGCAGTGCACCTCAGGCTTGGACACTACGGATGCAAACGCCCTGGGGCCAACCCTGGGCTCACACCCAATTTAGGGTCTACAGGCAGGGAGCCAGGGGCCAGGGGAGGACTTCTCAGCTCCCATGGGGATGCTGTTTAGGGGAATTAGAATGTCTTTTATATACAAGAGAGCGGAGGGGTCTAAAAAGGTCTCTGGGGGTGGAAGAAGGTGAGGAGAAAGCACAGGAAGAAATGCACAGGAGGGGAGGTTCTTGTCAAAAGGGTCCTGAGAAAGACGTACAGTTAGAAACAGAGTGTGACTGAGGGTCCTTCTTAGCACATAAGGGGCAGGGACAATGGGCTCAGATGTCTGGGGCTCCTCTTGTGTTCTGATGGCTCCTGAGACGGGGAGAAACGACGACAGTTTCCTGGGTTCAGGAAGGGAGAGGAGGCGCCTCGCACCCTGGCTAGGGTGGGCTGGG
This sequence comes from Gorilla gorilla gorilla, assembly GCF_029281585.2. Taxonomy (NCBI): domain Eukaryota; kingdom Metazoa; phylum Chordata; class Mammalia; order Primates; family Hominidae; genus Gorilla; species Gorilla gorilla. Next base: position 9,635,920 of record NC_073233.2, on the reverse strand, counting down.
GGCCTGCACCCCTAAGTTGGAGAACCCCACGAAGCTGACCCCACTCACCGCTGCCCACCCCGCCAAGCCTCCTGGCCATTTTCAGCGGAGTGTCCCGACCACTGGCCGCCCGGGTGAGTGTGAGCCCCGGAGTGCGCGCGGGGGGTTGGGGGATGAGGAGAAGCGGCAGCCGGTTGGGGGGGCCCCCTGGGCGCCCGCTCCGCGCGGCGATTCGGCCCGGGTTTTGCGGCCGCCGCGCCTCCTCCTCCCGCCTCCGGGCTCCCTGGGCCTCCTCCCTCCGCCGCGCCCTCGCTCCGCCTCGCGCGGGGGGACCATCTGCTGGCATTTCCTGCAGCCAGGCCCGCGCCGCCAGCGGAGCCCCCGCGCGCCCGGCCGGCCCGGAGCACCGAGCTCGCGGCACGGTAGGAGGTAGGAGCGCGGCGACCCGGGGGGCGGCGGGGGGACGGCGGGGGGATGGAGGGCTGGGAAGGATCCGGAGGGCCCCGCCGGCCAGGGCCGGAGCGAACCGAGGGCCGCGGGGGGCCGGCCGAAGGGATCCAGGAGCTCGCGCCGCAGCCCCGCGGACCCTGGCAGTAGCCAGTGCGGGGAGCCACGCCGGGGCCGGTCGCGCGCGGGGGAGCAGGGGAGCCTGGGGGCGCCCTGGGCCAGGGCGGGTCGGCGCCTGGCGGGTTGGGGCGGGTGGGGCCCGCGAGTGGGAAGCGGCGCGCCCAGCTGGGCTCCCCACTTGGTGGGGCTTAAAGGAGCCGGGACCGCCAGGGAAGGTGGCTGGGTCTGACCACCACAAACCCTGGCCAGTCAGGGGTTCTGTGTCCCCAGCTCGGCCGACGCGGGCTCCAAGGAGCCAGGTCTTGATGGGTCTGCAGAGGGTCTGGGATCTGAGTCTGCCAGCTGCGGGCTTGGGAGGACTGCTGTGTCTGAGTCCGCAGAGTCAGGGGGCTGCCTGGATTACAGGCTAGGGAAGGACCTTGCCCACAGCCCCCATCTCTGGGGCACTGACCCCCTGAAGATATGGAGCCTTAGGGATTGTTGAGGTGCCTGAGTCTTCCTTGTGCACTTGAAGATTCCTCCCGGGGAGGGGGGTGCGGGAGGGTGGGGCAGGCAGGAAGGAGGCTGGAGTCTGCAGCCCCCCGGGCAACCGGCCCGTCCTGGGCTTCCCAGGCACCGCCCCCAACCCCCACCCAGACCGCTGGGCTGCCTCCCGTCAGAAGCCAACTGGAGTTAGGGTTTGGGGTGACTCCTGGGGGTATGGAGGGGTCACAGGGTGGGCTTACCTGCCCCTCCCTCGTCCCTGGGCTGAGCCCAGCCCCTCCCTCATCCTTGGGCTGAGCGGGTCTGCCCCGCCGAAGCGGCTGGGTGGATTTCCTCTCTTGCCATTTCACAACTTGCTCCCCTCTGTGTGTCTGCCCCAGTCTCTTCAAGGTGCCTTTTACAGGAAGACTTCTGTAAAGGTCCCACCCCACCTGATACAGCCTCCCAAAGCCTGGAGAAGTGGGCCAGCCTTTGGGATCCTAGATAGATGCTCTTGGGTCTGCCTGCACCAGGGCTGATCCAGATCCCAGACTGAACAGAAATTCTGCTCCCCGCCCCCAGGAGTAAGGCCCCTCTGCACGTTTTTATCCCACCTCCTTGGTACACAGGGCCTTGCTGTTCCTTGAACCTGCCAGGTGAGTGGGGGCTTGCAGGCATCGGGCAGGTTTGGGGCAACCTGGGGTGGCATCATGTGCCCAGCTGCTCCCTTCAGGTCTCAAGCTCCAGAACTGCAGATCCTATTGTCTGCCTGCACGCGTGTGGGGCTGGCCTGGGGTGCCAGGAGGCAGGCACCGCGTGTGTCTGTCTTGCCAGGCTGTGTTTAGGAAAGGTGACACAGCAGATGGGCCGGATGAGGAGCCTCTGACCTGCAGTCCTGGGCCTGGTCTCAGAGAGGCTGCCCTGCAGATGTCGAACCCCGGGCAGCCATCCTGCATGTCCAGTGGAGGCTCCTTTCTGGGTCCAGATTGGGCCATGAATAGGTCATGTTCTTCAAAGGACTGCTTTTAGCTCTTTACAGAATACCAACGCAAGACCCCCCCACCCCGCCCCGCCCCTACCCAGGATTGTATTTACTATGCTGAGAATGCCTGGTATCAGTTTCTTTCCTGAAATCCTGGCCTCGCTCTGAGCGCTGATAGTAATCTGACATGTAACGCTTGGGGGAGGGAGAAACACTCTGTGACAAGCCGGCGGGTGGAAGGGCTGTGTGTGTCTCTGACGGCTGTGTTTTGGGGACTGGTGCTCTCTGCTGATTCTGTGGTTAAGCCTGCACACGTTTGCACACATACAGACACAGTGTGCAGGTGGAAAACTTACCCAAGATGACAGAAGGTGCCTCCCGCCCCCATTCCCATTTATTGTTCAAGGGACAGGTGAATCTGAGCCTGTGACCGCAGCTGAGAAATGTTGTGGACCCAGCTCAGGGTTCTCCCGGAAAGGCCTGGGGAGCTGGAAGCTCTGACCTCCGGGACAGGGGGTTGTAGAGGGGCCGAGGCCCAGGGGTGCACAGTGCCAAAAGGATCCCGGTCATCTTGATAGGAAGGGAGCTGTCAGGGAGGGAGCCGTTAGGTGCAGCTCCCCTTGTGGAGTCCAGGGGCCAGGTGGGTAGAAGTGCCCACCACTTGCAGGGTTGGCAGGGGAGCCCAGGGAGTGGACCAGTGTGCTGGGGGGTAGATGTTGGGGGGTGCAAGTGAGGGCCACTGGCCTCCCAACAGGGACAGGCATGCTGCCCTGGATGTCCTCATGCTGCTTGTGACCGGCACAAAGGAAAAGAATATTGTTCTCGATGCCAGCTTTGCTTGATGACTTACCGAGCCTGCAGCTTAAGGAGGCAACTGACAGCCTGAGGATGGGGCTCCTGGGCTGGTCAAGATTTTTTAAGGTTTTGGGGCCTTGGTGGCTGGGTCTTGGCCACGGCTGGGTAACCTTTCCCGTGGAGATGTATGGGCAGATAGTGGAGCTGCTCCGGAGAGTGGTAGGGTTGGCGGTCGAGTAAAGGACTCGGGCTAAGGACCGCGTTGTTCTCTTAGCGTCACAGTTGTTCTGAGCCAGGGCCTCTGGGATCATGTCCACGAGGGTGTGAGATTGCCTTGTGCTGGCATCCACACTAAGCGGAGTGGGCACCAGCTGTGTCCTCAGGACCAGGGCTTGAGGTGGGAGATGGGGAGGGGGTGGGACATGAGCCTTCTTGGCTAGCTTAGAGGGATCCAGAATTCCCAGAGGGCCTTTGTTGCAAATCTCAGAGCCACCCGGCTGAGAGCAAATGCTTTGCTGGGCCTCCCAGCCCACCTCACATCCAGCTACTCCCTCCAGGGCTGGCCTCCACTCCCCTCCTGGCCCTACCAGCTCTTGCCTGGAGCTCCACATCAGCTACCTAGCAGGCTCCCCTTTCGTGGCCTTCCTAGCCCTTCTCCAGCCAGCAGCCAGCATGGTGTTTAAAAAGATAAACCACTTCATGTAATTTGCCCACTTAGAGCCCTTTGAGATTTGCCATGGGTCTCAGTAAGTCCTGACCCCTTTCCAGACCCCACAGGCCCTAGATGCCCCTCCACTCCGCCTCCCTTCCCCTGTTCTCCTCTCCCCCTCCCCTCCTCTCCCTCTCCCCTCCTTGCTCACAGGGGTCTGGCCTCAGCCCCGGCTTCTTACTCCAGGGCCTTTGCACTGGCTGTGCCTCTACTTTCGGCCCCTCCTTGGATCTGCATTTGGTGGGCTCCATCTAATTCAGGTCCCAGCTCGGATGCTGCCTCTCTGAGAGAGTCTCTGTTCCTGGCCCGTTACCCATTCCAAAGCAGCTCTCAGCTCTGTGTTTTGTTTTCTCTTTATTTATACTGAAATGATCACGTTTGTTTAATTGAATGGCTTCCTATGGAGAAAGGGATTGGGCCAAGCCAGGTTCATGGTGGGTGCCACTGGTGCGTGGCATCTGTCCCCGGTGGGTGCCGCTGGTGCGCGGCGTCTGTCCCCATGCACGGTTGCCTGCAAGTCTGCTCCGGGCTCTCTTCCCAGGGGCTGGCACACAGTAGGTGCTCTACGGTTAAGTGAGGCACATGTGGAAAGCCATCATACTGTCTCATCCCACGGAGGTCAGTAGATTGAGACTGGCTGCCCCTATCTAGCAAGTCCCACCCACCATGTCCTGGTTTCACTAGCATCGGCTGGTGTGGGACGTGACCAGCTCATTTCCTCCATGCTCTAGGATGGGAAGGACAAGAGTGCATGACTCTTCCCAGAGTCCCATCATCTCTGATTTAGGAATGGAGCCCTTAGGGTGTCTCACCTCCTCGGGATGCCTAATAGTGTGTTTGGTTAATGCAGATGGACTTTACTGGTAGATGGATCCCCTCTCACCCTGCTGACACGAAGACAAGGATGAAGGGGAAAGTTGAGGCTCAACAACTGAACAGTATTCCTTCTAAATATGTACATTCTTAGGGAGTTTAAGTGGAAAACAGGGAGGAGACTTGAGGGATACCCCACCTCGGCAGGCAGCTGGTCAGGCTGCCTGTTGTGACCAGCCTGGGGTCGCCTTCCCTTCATCCACGGCCAGGGGAGATGGCAAACCTTCAGTAAGCCCTGCCGTACCTGGCAGAGCAGAAGCACCACCCCAGCTTGGAGACAGCATGCCCCTGACTGCTGGTCACGGCTGGCCCCTTGGGAAGTGCCCTGTGCTTCTGAGCAAGGAGGGAACGGGCCTCCAGGCGCTCGGGGACAGCACAGAGGGCGCTCTGTCGCCCGTGCCTTTGTCCCTTCTCTCGCTGGCCCATTCTAAGCTGCTTCCTCGCCGGGAAGGGCCTTCCTCGGCCAGGGGAGGGAGAGCTCAGTATCCCGGCGTTGCGGAGGGATTGATGTGCTATTGGGATGAATACGGCGCTCGGTGTGGGGGCGGGGTTGGGGGGGTGGGGGGTTGTCATTTAAAGGGGACTTTGGGGATGGTCAGCAGAGGAAGGCGTGGTGTTGGAGCGGAGCATCCGCATCTCCGCGCCCCTTTCCTGGCAGCCAGCGGGATTTCTCATGATCAGCTATTGCGGCGAATAAGACAGAGTCAACTAAAGGGCGTGCCGCTGTGGGTCCCATTCGCTGGGCTGCGGCTCCAGGCAACGGCATTTGTATGCCCGCCTATTAGGGTGAATGCGACGCGGGGAGTGTGGTTCGCTTAAAGGGCCGGGACTCTGGCAGCAGTGCGTCCCGCTCATGCCCGCCTATTGCGGTGAATACGGCGCAGCAGTCGGGTCGCTTAAAGGGTCCAGGCGTCCTGCTTGCTGGACTGTAGCTGCTTTGGGGCAGCTCCTGGTCCTGGGCGGGAGGGGAGCCCTTTAGGGAGGCTCCCCACATTGGCCAGAGGGAGAGGAGCCCCGACGCTGGCCCGTGGGGCAGGAACGCTAGATGCCCTCCTTACAGGATGAACCTCACCCCACCCCACCCCCTGCTGCCTTAGGAAGTCACCCAAATTTAGCAAAATTCAAGCCAGAGCCAGCAGGCACCAGGGTGGGGCATGTGACCCTGTTCTGGAGGGCTGGTGGGGCCAGGGCAGGGAGGGGGCTGGGCCTAAGAGATTGATGGTGGTGATGGTGGCAGGCACCGCCTCGGATCTGATCAGAAGGCCTAGCCCAGGAAGGCGCAGCCGGAATTCTTCACCCCAGGTGCCAGGGTCAGCAGAGTTTATTTGCCTCCTAAACCTTGGTTACCCCGTCTGTAAAGTGAGGCTCATGGCTGGCCCGAGATGGTCTTTGTACACAAGCGCTGGGTGAGCATCAGCCATTGTGTGAGTGACTGGCATGACCCCCTACCCCACCCCTATGGGCTGCCAGTCAAAGGTTTCCACCCTCCAGCCACCATCTCCCTGGCTCAGATAGTCCTGAGCCACCCCACCCAGCCGTGGCCCTGGCCCTCCCCAGGTGCACCCTGTCTCTGCCGGCAGACCCTCCACCTCTCTAGCCCTCTCCTCTGCTCCTGAACTTGGCATTGGTCCCAGGCTGCCCTGAGCTGTCTCAGGGGACTCCTGACCTGTGAAGGGGCAGCGAGTCCATAGGAAGCAGTTGGCCTGGGCTCTTTGAGGCTGCTGTCCTCACCTGTAGAGCAGGGACCATAGTACATGGTGTCCCTGAGTGCGGCGGATCCAGTTAGTGGCCTGGCACAGGGCCGGGTAAAACTGGAATGCCTTAGTGTCTGGCCTGCACACTCCCTACCAGCGAGCACTTTGTGGGTTAGGTACCAGGCCTCATTACCCTGAGGCTGGGGTGCTGTGGACGGGGTGCTGGGACTTAGCATTAATGCTCAAAGACGAGCTACAGAGGTAGTGAGATCCCCCAGCCCCAGGGACACCTGAGAGTTCTACCTCTTCCTCGCACCCGCCTCAAGAACATACCTGTCTCCTGGGCAAAAACCGACCCTCATGTTTCATTCTCTGTGGCCTCAGGGTGCATGCACACTCTTGCCTGTGCCCTCACCCTGCTGTCCCTTGTGTTCAGAGGGTGGCTGGCCCGAGGGCTCACAGCATCTGACAGGCTCCCCTCTGAGACGGAGGAAATGGGGCCCCAAGAATGGCAGGGTCGTGGTGCTGCTCCTCGCTGGACTTCAGTTTCTCCATCTTTAAGGCACCCCCATCCCTGACATTTGCCCGCAACCCCACACCTGCGGGGCTAAGGCTCCTGCACACGGGCAACACCCCGGCAGGAACCGAGAAGGGAACTTGAACATCCAGAGCTCCCTCTTCACTCCCGAGGCCCTGGCTTCTCCAAGGGCTTCTGTCCATCTGCTCCTGCTCCTTGAGCTGTTTTATATCTTGAGGATGCACCCCAGGTTTTATGCAGAAAGAAGCATCCACTAGTTTTCAAAGGTTTGAGACTGAGTGATTGGAAATCTTTCTCGTCCTTCCTCCCTCCCTCCCTCCTGCACCAGTGTGTTCAGCCCAGAAGAGGCCTCATGTGTCACTGACCATGCACCAGTGTACAGCCCAGAAAAGGTTTCATGTGTCACTGATGCTCCATGAGTCTAGCTTCTGCACGTGGGGTGTCCCCGTGGCTGGTCCTGGGGCGGTGGACTGGCCTGATGGTGCCAAGGACGCCCCACTTTCCCACAAAGCTCCACCCTGCTGTCTTGCACATCCTGGGGCCAGGACAGGAAGAGCTCTCTGCAGGTCGGAAAAGCAGGTGCCAGTGTGGGCACCAAGAGCCGTTTGTGCTTTGCAGGAGTGCGTGCTCCCACGTGGCACCCTCTGATCTCCTTGGGGCAGAGGAAAAGAGCAGCCAGCTTTGAAGGGAACCCTCGCCCACTCCAGCGCCCATGCTGGGTTTCCACTTTGGGCCCAGCTCCTACAGGAGAGCACAGATTTCTCTCGCTCCGAGACCTAGATTCTGCCTCGGCACGGCACAGCTGTCCCCAAAGGGCAGGCCGCTTCGCCACAGGAGGCTGGGAGAGTTTGCAGCATGAAGAACACCCAGAAACGTCAGGATATTGGTCCCGTCTGGAAACCTGAGGCTGAGGCCGCTTTGGGACAGGGCCTGGTTGTTTGTCCCATTACAGTGCCACAGTGGGTCATCCTCCCCAGCCTGGCAGCCAGGCTCCCACGAAGGCTCACAGAGAGAGGGGGACAGAGGTGCTTTCTGTTGGTGACTGGCACCCAAGGGTGCTTGGCCCCAGTGTGCTGCTGAACACACACGGCTGCCGTGGTCAAGGCTGTCAGGAATCCCCACCCTCGTCCCTGCACCGAGTGCAGCTATGTGGCTCTTTCCTGCCCAGACCCTCCCTGCTGGCAGGTGCCCACCAACGGCCAGAAGAACCTTCCGGCTGCTGCAAGCCCAGCAGGCTGGGCCAGTTTCTCGCTCATCTGATTGTTGTGAGCAGAGGAGAACGAGTTACTCAGTCCCCAGCCGGCCGAGGGCGGGGCCGCCTTCATCTCTGCTCTGTGGGCTGCTGGGTGCTCACACTCTGAAGTGATGTGGGTGGCAGGAAGTGGCCTTGTGGCACCCACCTGCTGAGCACAGGGCTGGCCTGTGGAGCCACCCCAGTCAAGCTGGCTGGGGCTCTCCTGCCCCTCTCTGTCTTGGCATAGGCCCTTCCCAGGCCTGCAAAGCCTGCCTCCATCCGGGCGCTGCCTCAGTACCAGTGGGACACCAGACATCTAGGCTAGCTAGCTTGGTGCCCAGGCCCCCTCTTGGCCTCCCCGGGTCTCCTGGGGACGTCACCTTCTCCTGGAACCCTGTCTCATCAGGGTGACCTCTTGTAAGTCCAGCCTCCTTCCTTATCTGCCCCTTCCCATCCTTTTACGGGTCAGGGTCTCTCTGCTGCTGGCCCTGACTCCCTTAGATCTGGGCCCTGCAAGGCCCACTTTGTCCCACATGCTCGGGAAGCACCGCTTGCTTTCCTCCCTCGTGGGCCGTGAGTCTGCTCCCAGGTGTTTGGCCTGGGTGTTTTGCACAGAGGCACGCGGCTCTCTGATCATTAGTGCGTGAAGCCAGGTGCCCTGGGCCGTAAGCACCGCCCTGCAAAGGCGTCCTTCGTGTTCTGACCTGTGCGAGCTGGGAGCTTGCTGCCCTTGGGGGCCCCGAGGAGTGGCCCGTCTGACCTTGTGGATGGGGTGCAGTGCTTGGAGCGTGGGCTTAGCGGTTGGCAAAGCAGGTGGGAATCCCCACCCTGTGTGGGGCCATGGGCAAGTCCTAAAGCCCCAGGCCTTAGTTTCCTCGTCTGTGAAATGGGCCACTGCAGGGCCAGTCTCCTGGAGGTGCCTCGGGACGTGGTGGGAGCATGAGCCAGCTCACCGTGGGTGCCGGCCCTCGGCCTGTGTGGAAGTGGCATGGGCTCTCAGAGCAGGGAGGGGCCACCTCCTATCACGCCTATATCATTAATGAAAACATTCATGCATAATGAATGATTGTGAAAGATCTAAACACGGGAACCATGCAGAATAACAGAACCAACCCCAGCGTCGTCAAGGTCCTGGCACCTGGCTGTATTTGCTTTAGGCGTCTTTCAGCAGCTACAAGCTGCGTGTAGGGAGGGCCCCAGAGCTCGATTCTTTCCCCAGAGCCGCCATCCTGGGTTTCCAGGCTCACACTCCCAGGCGGGCTTTGGGCTTTACTATATATGGATGGATCCATAAACACACGCAGACAGGTGTCACGTGACCACTGACGTTCCGCTCACATCCTTCTTTCTGATCGTGTTAGAGTCTCAGAGAAGTCGCAAAAACAGTAGTTGACCGCCCTCTGCAACCTCTTCTTGTCTGTGTGGTTCTGTATTCCTTGTACATTTTCCTTGTACGTTTTCCTTGCTTTATGTACACAAATCACACGGATTTCCATCCTTCGGAAGGACATTCTGGTAGTTCCATTCCATCCCTGGAGCAAGCGTTCCGGTTTCCTTGGGCACGGCCGAGGGCACTCTCCCGGGGGACTGACCTGGGGTGGGGTCAGCAGCCCAGCGAGATGGGGCCTGGTCCCTCCTGTGCTCAGTGCTGACTTCCCTTCCCTTCCTCCTTGTCCCAGAGGGAATCATCCCTACCCCCACCCTTACTCTGCCTCAGCATGGGGCTGTGGGAGGAATCCTGGCCCCCAGGGGACACACCATACAAAGATGTTTGCCAGAGCCTCTCAGTGACCAACACATTTTGTTAATTAAAACCAGAAACACAGGCTTGAGCCTGAGACTGAGGGCCTGGGAAGGGTGGGGTCCGGCTGAGGTTCTGCAGGTCTGCTCACAGCCCGTTCCAGCACAGCAACCCCTTGCTGAAACCACACGTGTGTGGCCTTGCCAAAGACGGGGAGACGGGGCTTGGGAATACCAGCCAAGCCCCAGACCCGCGGCATCTCCACAAAGCTGGGTTAAATGGAAGTGAACTGTTGGCATAGTGGCTGCTGCCCTGGCCATCCGGCCGCTTCGGACAGGAGTGGCAAAGCTGGGGTGAGTGGCAGAGCTGGGGTGAGTGAGTGGCAGAGCTGGGGTGAGTGAGTGGCAGACCTGGGGTAAGTGGCAGAGCTGGGGTAAGTGGCAGAGCTGGGGTGAGTGGCAGAGCTGGGGTGAGTGAGTGGCAGACCTGGGGTGAGTGAGTGACAGACCTGGGATGAGTGAGTGGCAGAGCTGGGGTAAGTGGCAGAGCTGGGGTGAGTGAGTGGCAGACTTGGGGTGAGTGGCAGAGCTGGAGTGAGTGGCAGAGCTGGAGTGAGTAAGTGGCAGAGCTGGGGTGAGTGCCAGAGCTGGGGTGAGTGAGTGACAGACCTGGGATGAGTGAGTGGCAGACCTGGGGTGAGTGAGTGGCAGACCTGGGATGAGTGAGTGGCAGAGCTGGGGTAAGTGGCAGAGCTGGGGTGAGTGGCAGAGCTGGGGTGAGTGGCAGAGCTGGGGCACCCATCCCCCCTCGGTGCTTGGGATCACCCCAGGTCACCAGCTGGGAAGTGGCCCAGGCAGGATTTGAGCCGAAGTCTGCCAGGCTGTGCTGGACATTATTCCTGGAGAGGGGCCCTGTAGCACCGCCAGATGTGTCCACGGAGAAATCCCCTTTTCCCAAGGAAGCTGGTGCTGTAGCCCATCTGTCCTAGGAAGGCCCTCCTGGGCCAGTGTGTGAGTTTGCTGGGGTTTCCACCACTAAGCAGCCCAGACATTGATTCTCTCTCAGTTCTGGAGGCTGGAGTCCAAGATCAAGGCCTTGCAGGGCTGGTTTCTCCTGAGGCCTCGCTCCTTGTCATGCAGATAACCACCTTCTCCCTGTGTCCTTGCAGGGTCATCCCTCTGTGTGCCTGTGTCCTCATCTCCTCTTTTTATAAGGACACCAGTGAGATTGGACTAGGGCCCACCCTAATGACCTGTTTTAATTTAATGGGCTCTTTTTATTATTATTATTATTATAATACTTTAAGTTCTAGGGTACATGTGCATGCAGGTTTGTTACATATGTATACATGTGCCATGTTGGTGTGCCGCACCCATTAACTCGTCATTTACATTAGGTATATAGGGGGCTCTTTAAAGACCCCATCTCCAAGTACAGCCACTTTCTCAGGTCCTAGGGGCTGAGACATCAACACATGGATTGAGGGGACACATTTAGCCCATAACCATGGGTAGTGGAGCAGTCAGACTAACCCTGGGGCCCCCGCATTGCCAGGCGTCTCATCAGTGGGTTCTGTTTTTATCCCCTGTGAGGGCCCAGCATTTGCCGGGAGTAAGATTTTGATGTGATCAGAGCCTTCCGCACCCATGAGTGTGTGCAGTGTTCTCAGATTTCACCTGCTTGAATCTTGACTGTTTTATGCCTTCCCAAGAGGCCTGGCTCAGCTGGAACCTGGGCGAGCTGTAGAGACCCCTGACTGGTGAACGAAGCGTCAGCAGGCGCATGCTCACCCTTCCGGGCTCACCCCGCCTGTGCCACACACCGTCAGCCACTCTGTCCCACCGGCAAAGTGGGCGGGGAGGCCGGGATGTGGGTGACTCGGCATGTTTGGGGTCAGCAAGCCCTCTACGACACATCCTGCTATCTACTGGCAGGTGCTGCACGCAGGGCCGTGCTCTCCAGGTCCCAGCATCCTGGGCCAGGATCTGTGGGCTGGAGTGTGTCAGCCGCCCCTTCACCTTTGCCCTCTGGCCCAGTCTAGCAAACACCTCCTACAGTAGCCCTCTGGACACCACACGGGGCCTTTCCTCCCAGGGAGAGTGGATAAGGGGCCACACACCAGCAGCGGTTTGAATGCCATGTGTTTCCCGGGCACAGACCTTCCTTGGGGGCTGCGGGCCTGCCCTGGCGCTCCCTGCTGTGTGTGCGGTGCTGACAGCACTGTTGGGGAGCCGGTAACCCCGGGGCTCCCAGCTGCAGCCACCTTATCTGGGCTGCATTCATATGGAGCCTCTGCTATCCAGGGCTCTGACAAGAACTCCAAATGTAGCAAAAAAGAAAATGAAAACGAAAGACTTCTCCTGAGCAGCCATAATGGACACCCACCCGTCACCCGCAGCCGGGCCTGGTGGGCCGCTCGGGAGTCATGCCAACTTGGAGCTGTGCTTCCCGGCAGCTTGAGCCTGTGGTCAGTTTTGAAATTGAGGTTTAACGAATGACCTCAGGCAAATAACTGTCCTCCCGCCCTGTTCATTATTTTTAAACTGTGTCTGCTTTGAATGTGCAAGGAACATGCTGTTTGTCTCTGGTGGGCGCCTGTTCCTGGCTGTGGCCATTCATTATTCCTGGGCCTCAGCCCTAGCGACGGTGCTGGCGTCATCAGCCCCCGCAGCTTGCCAGAGCGGGAATAGCCCCAGGAATGTGTGACCTCAGGGAGCCACACCTTCAGGCTAGAGGGGACTTTCCCACACAAGAGCAGCTTATCCTGTGGAGGCTCAGATCTTCAAACACATTTGCCCTGTTCCGTGCATATCCCAAAATGCATTACATGCAACCTTGAGGTCTACATGAGAAACACTGGAACCCTCTTCCTGCTGACTTGTGTCATTATAACAGCTAATTTTGATAATGATTAACATGTATTTTATGGAGGCTTTTGGAATGACTTATCTCCTTTAACCCTTGAAACAACCCTATGCCATAAGTTCTATTATTGTCCCCATTTTACAGGTGGGGACACTGGGGCTCGGAGAGGTGAGGAAACCTGCCCAGAGTCACCCACCGCTACATGACAGGACTGGAATTGGAAGCAGCTCACCTCGTAGCCGGGACCCCCTGGCACCTGGGGGATGTTGCACTCTGTGGGCTGTTTCTCCCTGTACTCAATGGCCCCAGACTCCTCCTCTTCTCCTTGTTGGAGGGGCTGTCAATGCTCATTCCCGCCCACTGCTGTCTAGGAAACCAGATGAGTAAGACTGTTAGAAAAGTGAGCAAACCGGGAGCGGACGGGTGCGGCAGGAGGACTCGGGAAGTGCCAGCGAGGCATGAATGACACCTGGCACGTGGTATTCCATGATGCTTGACTGGACTGTTTAGGGGGCTCTTTACTTTTCTGTGTTCTTCATTCTTCTGTTTCTCGCTCAACATCCAGTGTGGATCACACGGTATTGACAGCCAGCAGCGTGTATCAAATGCCCACTCGCGCCCAGCTCTTCCTGGAGGTTTTGCAGGCACCGGCTCTGTTCACGCTTAGGTGCCCTTTCAGGATAGAACCAGGCTTAGGGGCGCTGCCTGCCTCGCCTGAGCCCGAGCCCATCGCGCCTTGCAGGCTGCTCCCGATAATCCTGCAGGCCCCCGCTGCTGTTCCACATGGGATCCCTGGAAGGGGACCTGGTGAAAACCAAGGCCTGGTCCCTGCCCGCAGGAGAAGCGAACACAGGAGCCTCTCGGTCAGGAAGGGGCCCCACATTTTGAGCAGCTTCTGGCATGTTTAGAACAGCTTTCAGTGTGCGCAGACCACCTTGGCAATCCAGTGTCACCTATACTGTTATTTAAGACCTAGATCTTTAATAAATCAACTCACTTCTTTTTGAAGTACCTTTATACCTAGAAGACGTGTTAATCATTGCTGCGGTTAAAAAATCAACATCACCTGTGATAAACTGCAGGTAACTATGAAAACACGCACCATGAACACGAACCACTGACTACGTGTTAGCTTTTGTGTGCCCTGGCCACATGGACTCACGTTGTTTGCTGTGAGCTTTGCTCCCAGGGCCACCCTGCCTCCCTTAAATAGAGAGATGAGCAGGGGCAGAGCCACCATAAAGATCCATACTCTTGTCCCTTGATGTAATCGGGAGGCTGGGAAGAGAATGCAGAAGGCCTCGCTTTCTCACTGTGACCTAATGGTGAAGGCCACCTGTACTGCTGGTGTCACCAGAAGCCTCGGTGACGTGTACACTTCGAGCTGGCTCGAGAGGCAGAGGGGGGCCTTCAGTGGCCAATTCCAGGGGATTTGAGAACGGGCCCCTCTCCGGGAGCAGCCGGAGGAACAGGCAGCTGTCGGGGCTGCAAAGCCCACCCCAGGGAGGCAGGAGAAGGTGACCCCAGTGACGGGGCCCATCCGGGTTCCCAGCACAGTGTGGCTGTGTTGCCTGGAGACCCCTTCCCACGGGGCAGACTGGCATCTGCCGAGTCATGGACCATTCTCCGAGGAGTCACCGGTTTTCTTTTTGGATTAACGCCAGGACAGTGTGTTCAGCGGGGATCCCAGAGGGGTGTAAGAACTGTTTTTTTGTGCCATGGGGGAAATAAAGGTACATGAGGCTTCATCTTCAACCCCTTGGCTTTTCATGGGAAAAAGGGCAGGGGTCGGTTTGGATGCACCTCCAGCACATGGGCAGTGGGGAAGACAGCTGTGCTGGCAGGAAGCGGCCAGGTCAGGCTGATGCCGGGTCTGTCTGGTCACCTGCTGTGTGAAGTGGGGACTTTTCTGCAGTTTCTTCATGCCGGTGGCAGAGGGGCTGAGGAAGAGGCGTTCACACCTTTGGCCAGGCCCTTCCCTGCTCCCAGCTCTGTACCCAGGGCATGAGTGCTCTGGGGCTGCCATAACAAATGACCACAAACTAGGTAGCTTAGAACAACACAGAGTCATCCACAGTGATGGAGCCCAGAAGTCTGAAATCCCAGTGCCGGCAGGGCTGCGCTCCCTCCGAAGGCTCCGGGGGAGGATTCTTCCTGCCTCTTCCAGCTCCCAGGGGCTCCAGGTGTTCCTTGGCTCGTGGCGGCATCACTCCGATCTCCGCCTCTGTCTTCACGGCACGTTGTCCCCTGTCTGTGTCTCCTCCCCTGTCTTTTCACACGTGGACCCCAGGCATTGGATGAGGACCCCATACAGTGACCCTCTTTCCAAGGTCAGGGTCACAGGTACTGAGGTTAGGACTTGGACACACCTTTCATGAAGACACAATTCAACCCTCCACCGCCAGGAGAGGGTGGCCACAGCGGGCAGCCCGCCGTGACTCCTGGGAAGACGGACTAGGATCGGAACCTGTAGAAAGACCAGGGGTGGCATTCTGGGGCATGGGGATGACATCACAGATGCAGGCGTGCGTGATCACAGTCGTGTTTAGTTCTAGGGAGCAGGGGGTTTTTCATTTCACAGATGAGAATAGTGAGGCTTTCCAAGAAACCAGGAGCTGCCTGGGACACCCAGGCTGTCAGCAGTGAGCTGGGAATGAAAGTTGGGTGTGGCCACTGGGGAGACCCCAGGGAAGGGAAGAGTTCTGCTCCCCCCAGAGGCATGTTTCTCCAGTGAGCTCTCAGGACACCACAGGCCGCTGGCCTCTGTGTCTGTGGGGCAGGACACCTTGATCCCCTGGCCTCCTGACCCCTGTCTTGCCCCTGAGATGGTTTCTGCACGCTGCTGACATGGCAGCCCAGCTTGGACGGGCGGGACATGCCCACCTAGGGGCTGCTGGGCTCCTCCCTAAGGAGGAGGAGCTGCTGGGTTCCTCCCCAAGGCTGCATCCTGGTCCCAGGTGCCCGGAAGACAACCTGGGACAGGCCTGTGGTTGCATCAGACATGTTTACCTGGGAATCAAAAAACTTTTTTTTAAAAAAAGCTGTCTTTAAAAAGTGAGGGGGAGAAAAGCACCCCCCGGGGACTTGGGACCCTGGCTCCCGAGGGCAACTTGCCTTTTTGTACTGACTCAGACTCAAGCATGCGGTCCTTAGCCTGGAGCCTCCTGCCTGGGGCAGGAGGGCAACAGTGCCCTCTTGGGAAGCGGCAGCCATGCCAACAGGGGAAACAGCTGCTGGTTGGCTTCAGCATCCTGATTTGCTGTGTGTGTGTATGTGTGTGTCTGTGTGTGTGTGCATGCATATCTGTCTGCTTATGCATGTGTGTGCATGCATGCATCTGTGCACATGTGTATGTGTGTGTGCCGTGCATGTGGTTGTGTGTGTCCATGCATCCGTGTGTGTGTGCCTGGGAAGGGGGTGGTGAGCAGTCAGGATGAAAGAGGAATGCAAGGCCACCATCACACTCCTGCATGTCAGCACCTGGCACACAGGGAACACTCACCAGCAGCCACAGCTGGCCCCTGTGCCCCAGGTTACGTGGTGCCTGCCAGGGCAGTGACCACCCGTTGACTGGGCAGTGACCACCCGTTGACTGGTCAGTGACAGGGGGGTCGTTTGATGATCAAAGAGGAAGAAGGGACAGGGCGCAGGGGCCTCGGGGAGCACCGCTGTGTGCTGGAAACCACACGTCCTGACAGGACCTGCCTCCCAGGACGACTGTGAGGACCAAATCAGATCAAAGGAGCCTGGGCAAGGCTGCAGCGGGCACCTGCTGCTGCTGCCTGATGCATAAACTGTCCCCACGGCCTGCACGGGGGGCACCCCTGCCACAGGCACACATGGGCAGGGGAAGCTCATGGAGTGGCAAGCACTCTGGTGATGTTGATGGGGACAGGGAGGATGCTGGCAAGAGGGTCAGCCACAGTCACAGCACTCACTGCCTCCCTCACCAGAGGCCAGTACACTGCAAGATCTTGCCCCTTTCCCAGCCACCAGATAGGGTAGGGGTGCTGGGAGGTCTCCCAAAGGGCAACTGTCCCCCCAGCCCATGCCTGTGGGAACAGAAGACAGCTCTGGGGGGCCTGACTCGCGCCTCTGCTGCATTCTGGCCTTGGGGGCTCCCAGCGTGGTGGTGTGGACGCTTGGGGGACCCTGGACAGTGGGAGAGCCATTCTGATAAGGCTGGAAGCTGTTAAGGCTGGAAGCCTCTGGAAAGGGCTATTGCTAAGACACAGGGCTGGAGTGGCCGGGAGGTGGCTTTGGCAGCTGATATATAAAGGTGGCTCTGTGGTGGGCCCAGTGGGGAGGTCAGGGCTGGGGCAGGTTCTGAGCCTCTGGGGGTCCATGCTCTCTGGAGGCTGCAGCCCACGGAGGAGACCTGGCCGGCCCCTGCCAACCCACAGCAGAGGCTACTCAGCTCCTCTGCAAATTCTCCAGCTCATCCTGAGTCTTAATCCCCTTATCTTAATAACCTCTTTTATCTTGTGCCGGTTACTTGATTTTTCACCTGTTTGAGCCTCTTATCTAGCTGGTTGTCACCTTTGCCTTCTTAAAAACCCTTAGCCTCCCTCTGGGAGATGCAATGCTGCTGTCATGCCAATTTCCTCTCCTGCTTTGAGGCTCTTCCAAAATTCTCCTCTTAAAACTCCATCTGGGTAGTGGATTTCCCTTCAGTTTGTGCCTTCAAGAGAAATCTGTGGCCTCTCCTATTTGGCTTCGTATGATAGAAAATGTCAAAGATGTACAAAAGTGCAGAGGACGGTTCCAGTCCTCTGCATGGAAAGTCCTCTGCAAAGTGTCATGGAAGCCAGTTCCAGACAGCGCCCCGTCTCCTCCACCTGGACAGCCCCTGGAAAGAGACTCCGCACTCACCTCCGTTCCTCTCTCTTCTGTGACCTCTGTTCTTCCATCTTGTTACCCGCCTTCAGGGCTGCCAGCAGGAAGGTGTTGGGGGCAAAGTACGTGTCATGGGAGGGGCACTTCCTCTCCACCCTCCCTGATTCCTCGGCCCTTGCCTCCCCAGGTCAGGGGTGGGGGCCCACATGTCAGCGTTGGATAGTAGAAGGAGTGGGGAAGGTTCTGGAAGGTCCCACCCCGATGCCCCTCATGACCTTGTGGAGTATGTAGTGGGGTCCAGCCCACCTTCCCAAAAGACAACTAAGAAAGTCAGCAGCTGCGGTTTCCAACCTGCTCGCCGGGGAGTCCTGGCTGTACTGTATACACATCGTGGTCAGACTCCCCCAGGAGGCATTCATTGGCACCTACTCCATGCTCGGGCACTGGGGGTGCAGGGAGAGCTGTCTGCACCATGCAATGGGAGCCTCTGCAGCCAGTGTGCCAAGTGCTGGGTGCCAGGGGCGTGCGGAGGATGAAGAATAGGAGAGTGACCAGGCAGGAGCCCAGCTAGTGGCCCCAGAGGTCCTGGGAACCGAGGGCAGCTCGGTGAGGCCAGGGCCATGGTGGGCGTTCAGTCGCAAGAACAGGCTCCTGGTGGTGGAGACCCAGACGAGACGGAAGGGCCCGGGTCGTGCACATCAACTCCCACTTGCCGAGGCTGGTCCTGTTCCTCCCCAGCGCCTTTCATGCCCCTGTGCCCTGTCTAGGGCCATGCCCGGCCTTCCCTGCCCCAACGCACCCACGCGTCCCTGGAAACGCTCACTCCCATAAATGCTGCTGCCAGCCGTCTGCCTCTCTTCCAGCAGATATTGATTACAGGGGGTTTTAGTCCCAAGGGTAAATTTCTGGAAGTCCATCCCTGGCTTAAAGGACACGTGAGCACTTGGCGCCTCGATTCGAGTTCACAAACGGCGCTCCGCAGAGGTCGGTGCAGCTCTGCCTGCGTTGCTCCGTCCCAGCCTCGATTCGAGTTCACAAACGGCGCTCCGCAGAGGTCGGTGCAGCTCTGCCTGCGTTGCTCCGTCCCAGCCTCGATTCGAGTTCACAAACGGCGCTCCGGAGAGGTCGGTGCAGCTCTGTCTGCGTTGCTCCGTCCCAGCCTCGATTCGAGTTCACAAACGGCGCTCCGGAGAGGTCGGTGCAGCTCTGCCTGTGTTGCTCCGTCCCAGCTGGGCCTGCACGGGGCTATGTGCCCATAGCAGGGCTGACTGGGCTGACCCACAGCCTGGGGCACGAGGGAGAGGCTGGATGCAGGCCTTGTCACCATGGGCTGGCCTCGGCTGCGGCTGTCCCGACCCAGGCCGCTTGAGGTCAAGCCAGGTTGGCCAGCAGAGGCAGGAGCCGTGCCCAGGCCCATGGCAAGCCCTGTGGGACACAGACTGTCAGACACATCCAGTCCTTGAGCTGGCGCCCGCTCCCCCTCCTCCCAGGGCCTCTGCCAGCGTCCTCCTGGGTGGGCCCAGCCCAGCCCTAGCCCCTGACTCTGGAGCAGGAGTCCCAAGTCCAGCACTCAGGCCTCACAGAGGCCTTGCAGCCCTCCCACCCGCGCGGTCCCCTTGAGACGGGGTGAGTCACACGGCTGTGGTTCCGCCTTGGGGAAAAGTGAAGCCCAGGACGTGAGGGTGACTGGGAAGGATCCCGGGACAGAGCTGGGGCCTCAGCCCGCGCCCGGAGCTAACAAGGTGCGGGCTGTGCGTGTAGCTCAGGAGGGTCGTGACAGCTGCCAAGACCCCCGTGCCCTCAGCTGAGCCACCTCTAAAATCCCAGCCCCTCGTGAAGACCAGAGCTGGGTGTGCTGGCAAGGGGCATGAGAGGCGAATCATAAATAGAAACGCCAGCTCCAGCCACGGCGAAGGGCTCTGGCGGCCAGGGACCCTGCAGTCTGCTGCCCCGTGCCAGGCCCCTTCGGGACAGACTGTACAAAGGCCAACTCAGTCATCTCCCAAACCCCAGAGGGGCCCCAGGATTGTCCCCCTCCCCAGAGAGAAGCCTGCAGCCTGGAGCCAGCCTCTCCCCCTGCACTCAGGCGCGGCTGTGTGCCCAGCGGCTTAGCAGCTCTGCAGAAGGCAAGCGACGGAGTGCCTGAAACCGGGTGCGATGGGAACCGGGTGCCAGAAAGACACCGGGTGCCTCGTCCCAGCCATGCCGTGACAGGGTCCAACAGTCGTGCCCACAGGCAGGGGGCTTCTGGCCACCACGTCCCACCCAGCCTCTCCTCAGGCCAGAATCTCCACCTGCCTTCTGTCCATCCCCCACTCTCAGAGGTCCCCCCAAATCCTGTAGAGGAATCCACAAACGAGACCCCTTTCCTACCTTCCCATGAGCTCCCCTCCTCGTCTGCCCTCGCCTCCCCCGGAGTGAGCTCTGTCTCCTCAGAGAGTCCCACAGGCCCTGGGGGTTTCCCGCAGGAAAGAACAGACTTCCCCAGCGGTGGGTGTGAGGGGCGGCGCGGCTCATAAGGGCAGTGTGTCCGTCTCGCTGGTCTGCCCGCCCTGGTTTGAGAGCTCTGACGGGGCCCCACGGGACCCTGGCTTATTTTTCTCTTTGTACCCCTAGCATCTGGTGAGATGGAAGGGCCTGGAATAGAAACGACACTCAGCTTCTGTGGGCTCCTGGGGCCAAGGCCACTGGGTCTGGCTTGCTCCCGGCAGGGCGGAGGGGCCCCCAGGTGAATCCTCCCATCCGCAAGTGGAACGGCAGCTGAGGGTGGTGTTCAGAGCACATTTGCCGATTGTGACCCCAGGAGCATGTACCAGTGTCCCTGTAACCCTCAGCCCACCCAGAGTCATCTAGGAGTGTCGTGGAGTTGTGACTTTCCTCCAGGTAACAAAGTTAAGTGAACGCAGGCTGGGCTACCATGTGCCCACTGCCAACCACTGAGGGCGACAGGCTGGGGTTCTGGTCCGGTCTTGTTCGGCCAGGCCCCACTTCCCACCAAGGCCTCCCTCTTCTCATCTGTAAACTGCACAGGGGCTGTAAATGCCACGTTGGCCCTGCTGGTCTGGGGTCTGAGGGTGAGTCTGTGAATGTCCTCCAGGAAGCAGCCCCCAGCGCAGACCCCTGCTCTTGTGTGTGGGTCTCAGCCGGCACTGGGACTGCAGCCGGGTCCGATGTCTCCCAGCCCTCAAGAGGCCAAACCCCCACCCCAAGAACATCATGGCCAGGACAGCAGGCAAGTGAGTGCCAACTCACTGGGCAGGGGTGGCTTCCAGAAGGTTCAGTGGAGGCTCTGGGGCAGTGGGAGACAGTGCTGGCCCGGGAGGAGGGGATGTGACCAAGGGAATAGGGCTCATGAAGCGGCCTGGCCTGTGGGACTGGTTGCAGGGGCTGCCAGTGTGACAGAATTGTGGGCCCTGCTGAGGTGGCACAGCTGGTGGTGGAGGGAGGGGCAGGGCCCAAGGCTTCATCTGGAGGCTGGAGCCCTGGGGGGTGTTCATCAAGGGGCTGACGGGGTTGAAAAGGTGGCTCTGCCACAGGCGATGGGAGGCAGTGGGGCAAGTTGATGGGCTTCGTCTAATCCAGGTGGGCACGGGGCCAGCACAGGTGCACGCAGAGAGCGTGAGGGCCAGGCAGAGCGGGGAGGGATGGGCTCCTGTGGCTGAGGGGAGCGCAGTGCCCCTTCCGTGGGGAGTCGCAAAGAGCCATGCTGCCCCTCAAAGGCCTCCGATGGGCTAGATGCTACAGAAGCTACCTGTAATGGGCTGAACAGTGTCCCCCAAAAATGTGTCCAGGTCCTAACTCCAGGTACTGGTGGAGTGGCCTTGCTTGGAATCCGGGTCTGTACAGATGTTACTGAAGATCTTGGTATGAGACCATCCTGGAGGATCCGGGTGCCAGGGGGGTGGGTCTCGCAGGTCCTGGGGAATGAGCTGCAGCCTGGCCCCAGGCCTGACCTCCCGCCAGGGTGGCTGCCTGAGCGTGGGGATGCCTTGGGGGACTGGGGGTTGGCTCCAGCAGACCCTGGACTTGCAGGATTTGTAAGGGGGACGTGTTTTTCCCATTATAAAAATGATCCCCAAGAGGCAGCATAACATGCGGTGTCCCCAAAGTCAGACCACCCGCGTGTGTGGCTGCTCGGCCAGTCACAGGTGGTGGAATTTGGGGCGGGTGTCTGCTGTCTCAGCATCGGTGGAACGGGGTCAGGCCAGGCCCAGCCCGCACTCCCCTGCAGAGGTCAGCTGGTCCCGGCCACGGAGCCTGGCGGGTTTGCTGCTGGCTGTGACCATGATCAATGCATTGATGGGAATGTGAAGAGTTATGGAAATTCCACTTTGTTTTTTAAAGAAACAGCATCGGTCACCCATAGTCCACTGCCGCCAGCGTTTCTGCACACTCCAGCTCCCCATCACGGGGCTTTACCATGTCAAGGGCACCTCACACTGCTCCTTGGCACCATGGCACCCCACTTCCCTGGGGCTCTCATTGTCAGCGGTTTCATTGTATCCCCCAGAGTGTGAGCTGCAGAGGAGGGTGCACGTTCTGTCCCCACCTGCCTGTCACTTCCACCCATGTTGGGTTTTTTGTGTGTTTCTGTCCTGGTGCAACCTGCTTGAACCACCTCACAAACAATAAACCCGTGTTTGGTCTCAGGGCTGTGGGACCCCCTGAGGATGGGAGGAGCCATCGAGGTTTGCCGGGTTCAGTGGGTGCTGGAGCAGCTGGCCCCTTCCAGGCCTGACAGTGTGACTTGAGGCCATCGACCCTCAGTCCTGCTACCCAAACCCAGTGTCCACCCCAGAGCTCCCACCACACAGGATGATCCCAAGAGCTGCCGATTCCACAGCATCTGCTGTGCACTGCAGCCCCGGTGCCTTCCTCGGGGCCTGCTCAGCTCTGACCATGGCCAGGAGTTAGGAGGACCCCCCTGGGCTGCAGTAAAGCAAACCAAGGGCCCAGGGCTCCAGGATCATCTGGTCACCCTCCAGTCATAGTGGACTCCAAAGCCCATGCTCTTTCCCCAAAGAGCCCCAGGAAACCGGGACAGAACCGGGCTGGGCCCTGGCAAGCACCAGTCTGCGTTCTGTGTCTGGACCTGCCTGTCCTGAACACTGCATGGGCGTGGAAGCGGACAATATGTGGCCTTTGGTATCTGGCTTCTTTCACTTGGCACATCTCTGCGGCTCATCCGTGTCGTCGCATGTGTGAGTGCCGTGCTTCCTGCCTCCTGAAGGCCGAATGTTCTTCTGTCCGTCGCACAGATGTGATCCATGTTTATCCGTTCACCCATGTGGACGTCTGGCTGTGTCCGCTCTCTGATGGCCCTGAGCCGTGCCGCTGGGAGCGTGTGTGCGCGGACCACCTGGGGGCGTGTGCTTGTTTCTCTTGGGTGTGTCGCGTCCGTGCGTTTTCGCCCACAGTGCAGCCCCCCATGGGCCCCTGGAGCCAGTCACTGGTCCACGCACTGGGCTGTACCTGCCTCCTCTGCCCCGCTCTGCACCCGCCTCCTCTGCCCCGCTCTGCACCCGCCTCCTCTGCCCCGCTCTGCACCCGCCTCCTCTGCCCCGCTCTGCACCTGCCTCCTCTGCCCTGCTCTGCACCTGCCTCCTCTGCCCCCTTCTGCACCTGCCTCCTCTGCCCCCCCTGCACCTGCCTCCTCTGCCCCGCTCCGCACCTGCCTCCTCTGCCCCCCCTGCACCTGCCTCCTCTGCCCCGCTCCGCACCTGCCTCCTCTGCCCCCCCTGCACCTGCCTCCTCTGCCCCCCTCTGCACCTGCCTCCTCTGCCCTGCTCTGCACCTGCCTCCTCTGCCCTGCTCTGCAGGCTCCAGGACCGTCCAGACCCAGATGCAGGGTCCCAAGGGTCTCTGCTCACACACCCCCACCCCGTGTGCCGTCCGCTGTCCTGGGTGACTGGTTTTGTCCTTTTCCTCTGGTCTCACTGTTTCCTTGTGTGCAAGGAGTGGGCAGTCACTGCCCTTCCACCCGCAAGGCTGCATGGGGCTTGGGGATCCCCAGGTGAAGGGAGACCTGCTGGTCTTCCAGCCTCCACCCCTGCACACGACTTCCTGCCGGGCCCCTCGGACACGGAGACAGAGGGACAGGTCTCCACCTGAGTGGGTCTATGTGGAGAGGCAGAGACATGAAACCAGCTGTCCTGTTGATAAACGCACCACCCAGGCTCTCCACCCGCGAGACGGTGGCTCTCAGGCCTGTAGGATGGAGTCATTCATTTCATTTTCCTGTTTCATTCTCAGTTTTCTCATCTGTAAAAAGGGAGGGGAGCTAAGCATCCAGGTGAAATCTGACCTCCTGGGACATGGAGCGGCGAGTGGGGAGGGATCCTGGGCCCTTGTGGCAGCAGGGCGTGGAGGGGTCGCGGTGGAGAGGTAGGGGCTTCCCAGTTGTACAAACCAGCAGCCCAGAAAGTGTTCTCTTGGACCATCCGGGCATTGCACTCCCCAGCTGTGGGCAGCCCCGTGGACTTTGGGGTGGCACCAGGGCCCAGCACCTCCTGCACCAACCTGCCATGTGGGCCTGGGCGAGTCAGCTTCTTCTCTTGGCCTCAGAAACCAGCTGTCGGCCGGGCACGGTGGCTCACGCCTGTAATCCCAGCACTTTGGGAGGCCGAGGCGGGCAGATCACTTGAGGTCGGGAGTTGGAGACCAGCCTGGCCAACATGGTGAAACCATGTCTCTACTGAAAAAATACAAAAAAATTTTAGCCGGTCATCGTGGCAGGCACCTGTAGTCCCAGCAACGCGGGAGGCCGAGGCAGGATAATTGCTTGAACCCGGGAGGCAGAGGTTGCAGTGAGCCAAGATCGTGCCATTGTACTCCAGTCTGGGCAACAGAGCGAGACTCCGTCTCAAAAAAAAAGAAAAAGAAAGAAAAGAAACTGCAACTGTAACATGGAGAGAAAGTGGGAAAATGGCGCATTTGTACTCTTGCAGTCTTTTTTCCTTCCAGGGCGTAGAGTCCTCCCAGTCCCTGCACAGGGTGGGAGGCGGGTGGGGGGTGGGTGTTCCTACTGTCACCCCATTTAGCATCCTGTGCCCAGGGGAGGACACACATGCAAGGGTGGCATAGGCATCTCGGCAAAGCACTGGGATGCATGGGAATCGCAACTTGGCAACGCACTGAGCGAGGTGCGAGCTTTCCGTTCATAGAAGGGTTCCCCTTGGAGGTCAGCAAAATCCAGCCCCTCCCTGTCCTCTCTGCACAACTCGGGCCATAATGGACCCCATTAATCCCATTTCCTGAACACCTTGGCAAGCTCTCCACCACAGCGGAAGACAGATTGGGGGTCCTTCTGTTTGAGACCCCCGCCATTTCCTGTGAGAGACAGATTGGGGGCCCTTCTGGAAGCTCTGTTCTGAGGGGAACCAAGGAGGCCTCGGGGCTGGACCTGCCTGCTGGGGCAGGAGGGGTTTCTAGAATCCACGTCCTTCCCACTGTGCAGAATCACAGGGAGGATGCTGGACCCGAGGGTGTGTTCCCAGGTGAGCAGGAGGCACTTGGTCAAAGGACGATATGCATTGTCCAGGAGCAATCACGACTCGGTGGCATCTCCTGTGCCCTCCCTGCGTCACACATGATGACGATACTGTCTGCTGGGCGGGGGGAAGCCTGGGTGGATATCAGCATCAAAGCGCTCGAAACTGCCTGGAATGAGGCTTTATGGGTTGACGTTGTTCTTTCTGTTGTTAGGTGGTTTTTATTCCTGTTTTGGGGGCCTCTCCGTACAAGGCATTGGGCTGACCCCCACCCAAGTTGGTGCCCCCAGGGTCCTACCTGCCAGGCTTTGTGTATTCTTCTCTGCAGTGTGTGACCCCTGACCCTTGACAGATGGCATCAGGGAAGGAGTGGCTCTGAGGTGGCCACCTGGCCCCAGGGCCCCCTGGGCTGTCACACCCATGGGCTGACCAGAGCACCAGCTGCAGCTCTGCATGGGCGGGTAGGGGTGGGGTAGGCACCTCACCTTGATACACCCAGGGGCGGCCTCAGCTCCTGGACATGAGGGGCCGCCCCAGGTACCCACATACCCCAAGGAGGACTAGGATGGGACGTGTGGGCAGCAGGTGACCTTATGACCTCTCTGGTCTTGGAAACAAGGCTCCTACAGCCAGTCCTGGGTAATGTGAGCTGGGGGACAGAGGGGAGCCGGGACGACGATGCCTGTCCACTGGTGAGGCAGCATGTACCTGGGTGGACAGAGGGCACTGCCTGGGGTCCTGGCTTCCCTCGGTGCCCCTCTCTGCTGGGGGAGGCCCTGTGTGCTCATGGAGTGTTGAAAGTGGGCTACCAGGTCAAGGCCTTGTGTTCCCCCTCAGACTGGGACCCCTGAGTGTCCACACAGGCCTCTCAGGAGGACACGCTGTGCTGGCTTTTCCTGGGTTGCCTTGGCCCTGGGAAGGGTGTCCTGGCTTGGCTGTGAGCCCTACCCTGCCTGTCCAGCACCTGAGGGATACAGGGGAGAGCTTGGCTGTGTGTGTCACTCTTGGGTGGCACCATGCTGGCCCTTCACAGAGAGCATTGCTGTGGGCTGCCCCTTCCAGAGCTGAACTCAGCAGCCTGGCCAGGGAGACTCCACTGCAATTATCCCCTCCCTCCTTCTGAGGACTCAACCTCTGTTAATACAGCCCGAGATGGTGGCTGCAATTTGGGGGACCTTAGCCGGGTTCTCCTCTGCAGAGGGAGCTCCTTGGTAGAGGTGCTGCTTGGCAGACCACTGCAGACCCCCCTCCCAGGCTGCACAGCCGAGCAGTAGGCCCAGAGCTTGGGATGAATGATCTTGTGAGGCTGGCTTCTCAGAGCAGGGGGGGCACCTCTGCAGGCCTGCCAGGAGCTGCAGGGAAGAGCTCCTGTTGGTGTCCTTGGCCAACCACAGGCCAGGCTGTGAGCACCCCACCCCACCACCACCTTCAGCCTCTGCGAGTGAACGCACCCTAGGAGCTTGTGCTCCTTCAGGGCGCGTGGCTGGGCCTCGGGGACTCCAGCAGGGAAGGCTGGCTGCCTGAAGGAAGAGAGGCCGGGGGAAGCAGCACTTGGACCCAGGGTCCAGGAGCCCAGAGAGGGAAGCCGACGGACAGAGAGAGAGGAGGGGAGGCTGGATGTGCCCTCTGGAAGTGACTCCTCCCCATAGAGCAAGGCAGCAAGGCCTCCCTGGGGCGGGGGCTTGTCCAGAGGCCAGGGGAAGGCCTGCCACCCCCATCCTGCCCCCAAACTCCTGCGGGCAGGGCTGGGTGCCTGGGCTGGTGATTAAAGCCCCCTGCTCACTGGCTTTCCCCAGCTCACTGGAGGCCACTCCTCCCTGCCTTTCCCAGAATGGGCTCAACTCCATCACTGGGGTCTGTCTCCACCTCTGCCCCAGCCTGGTGGCTCTTCCTTCCCCCATCATCCTGGCAGGTTGCTCGTGGCCCCACAGAGCACTGGCAACAGCACAGCCAGCACCTTCAGAGCTGATGCCCCTGGCAGACCCCAGCAGGCTTGGCCACAGCCCCAGCCCCTGGGGCCACCCGTCCCGCACAGCCTCCTGGTCTCCGCTCACTCAGCTGGCCGGTGGCCACCTGCTCCTCCAGGGCTGGAAGCTTCCACCTCCCTGGCTCTCAGGCCCACTGCCTCATGGTCACCCCAGGGTCCCCTGAACAGGAACAGCTGTGGAAGGTCCCCATGGAGGTGATGTGTGGGTGGGCAGTGGGGGAGACTGAGGCTGGAGGGTTTTGGGGGAGAGTGTGGGCCTGCTCGCACCCCAGGATCCCCACTCGGTGTCAGCGAAGACCCATCACCCAGTCCCTGCCCTTGGAGCTCAGGTGCCCCTGGAGGGCGGAGACAGACCTCAGTCTTAGCCCACAGCAGCCGCGTCCTCTTTGTTTTGCTCTGGTCTTCTTGTTGGAGTTTTTGCCCACACGCCTGGCTCCAGGCTGCCCTGGAATTAGGAGGAAGAGCAGGCTGGGGCCAGATGAGGAGACACAGCCATGTGCTCAGCTTCTCAGCTGGCCACAGCCCAGCTGCTTCTCCCTTGGGCCCCCCACCTGGGTAGGCAGCGGCATGCAGGGCAGTCCACTGGGGGTGGCACACCAAGCCCAGGAGCCTCACCAGGAGGGCCAGGCAAGGGGGCACTGGCACCACCCAGGAGAGGCCCCAGGTGTGCCTGAGGGCATTCAGGACAGAGGCCAGCCCCACAGCACGGCGGGCGAGCGTCTTTTCTGGAAGTGAGTGTCCAGGCTCCACTGGGGGCCCAGGTTCATGTCTTATTTCCAGTGTGAATGCTGAGGCTCAGCGTGGCGGGTTTGAGATTGCGTCCACAATCCCAGCAGGCCCCTGCCTCCAGCTGCACTGCCTCCAAGTGACGGCCCCCACTCCCTTACCCCTCCCTCCCTGGCTGACCCCTGCTGCCACCTGGCTGCAGCTAGCATCTGAAAATCGGAGTCTCCTTTCAGCTGGGACAGGTGGGCTGGGTCTAGCTGGGAGGTGGTGGGTCTAGCTGGGAGGTGGTGGGGCCAGGCCTGCCTCAGGGACCACGCCCAGCCCCGCCCCCATGCCAGGGCTTCTTAGGGCTGGTGGAGTGATCGGCTACGGGGGTGTGGGGTCGGGGTACCAAGGCCAGCTGACCCAGTAGCTGCTCTGAGTCTTCAGTGGGCCTGGTGTCCATCAGGAGGACAGGTGGACAGGGCCGGAGACTGGCTGGCCTGGCCAGGCCCACAGGCATAGGACTTGGCTGAGGCAGCCCAGAGAACACGCAGGCATGGCTCGACGCTGCGTCCTCAGCGGTGCAGGCGACTTCCTGTGCCCCTCTTGAGGTTCAACCACTCCACAGCTGCCTCTGATAAATGTCTCCCCAGAGGGAGGCCTGCCCTCCCCCTCAGCTCCACAGCTATCTCCAAAGTGCAAAGGGGATTTGGGGCTTCAGCTGTGCTCCTTTGAGGGGATCCCAAGCGCAGTCTGGCCCACGAGACCTTAGATGGGCCGTTTCCCCTCTTGGGGTCCCAGTGTGTTTGTGTGTGATGAGGGTCTCACTTTGTCACCCAGGCTGAGTGCAGTGGCATGACCATGGCTCATAGCAGCCTCGACCTCCCAGGCTCAAGCAATCCTCCCACCTCAGCCTCCCGAGTAACTGGGACCACGGGCATGTGCCACCACAACCGGCTAATTGTTTTTATTTTTGTAGAGACAGGGTCTCGCTATGTTGCCCAGGCTGATCTCGATCTCCTAGGCTCAAGCAATCCACCCGCCTCAGCCTCCCAAAGTGTTGGGATTACGGGCTTGAGCCACCACACCCGGCCCACTGCATCTTTAAAATGTGATGATGACCCCTGCTCCCCGCACCTTGCGAGCGTTCCGAGAATCATATCAGATGGGACAGAACATCCAGGAGGACCTGGAGGCTTTAAGGTCCATCAGTGCAGCAGATGTCCTGGGAAAGCCCATGTCCCAGGCCCCCCAGGGCCCAGCTGCCACAGCTGAAGTGCATGCCACGGCTCTCTGAAGAGGCTGCTGCTCCTGCAGGGGTGGTCAGGCTGCCCACATTAGCACTAGGCATTCGGTCCACCCAGACACAGCAGCCTGGTCTCTTGTGCTGCTGTCTGCTCTCAGGGAGTGCGTCTGTTGCTGTGGTGGTCTCCCTGGGGTGACTCAGGAGGCCTGTGTGGTTTCCTCACAGCAGGATCTTCATGGTCACTTGCATTGGGACCTTAGCAAGTTTCTGGAATGCAAACGTATGGTGTTGACATGATGGCTGCTGTCCTTTAACTGATGGCTGCTGTCCTTCCTTGGGACCCACTGACCTCTCCATCCCATGTGCGAAGAGCCAAGCATGTGGGCTTATGTTCCTTTATCCTTGTGATTTCAGAGCATTTCCCCTCCACAGTCTTGAACGAGAATCTGTCTGGTTTAGGCAGAAGTATCTGTGCCGGATGTTACTGCTGAAGGCTGGCTGCGGAGTTCCTGCTTTTCTGGCCCCTGCCAATTGATGGAGCACCCCAGTGGCCAGAGCCTCCTCTCTGCCCCCATGCAGCGCGGCCCAGCCCTGTCACTCTGCGCTGTGGGTGAGGAAGCCACATAGGTGTGGAGGGGGCTGGGTCTGGGCTCACACATCTGCAGGCGCCATCCCCAGGGCCTCCTGTGGGCCTGGGACATCATCTCCCTGGCTCAGAGGAAGTCCTGATTTACAAACAGGGCCTGAGAGATGAAGGTGGCCAGCTGAGGCCACACAACCACTGGAGTCATGGCTGGGCCCTTTTCCCCAGCTCTGCGGTCCCCAGGCCTCTGCAGGAGGACAGAGGAGGAATTGGGCACAGGATGGATGCAGAATGAGTCCAGGACTCAGCTGGATTCCTTCTCAGAGCTTCAGCCTTTCCCAGAGCTGAGGCAGTGTCTGCCCCTGGCCAAGGTTCAGCTAAGTGTGGCCCCAGCTGACGGCTCTATGTGGCCTGAGGAGGTGCCAGTGACCTTTCTTTACAAGAATCCCTTTATCCCAGCCTGAAGGCGAGCGTCTGGGAGGCAGGGGGTAAGGAGCACTTTGGAGGCTGGATTACTGCTGGGAAGGCAGCTGGCGGAGGCAGGGGGGCCATGTGCACTGGCTCTGGGTGGGGCCCCCGTGGGGCCTGGGCCCCATGCTGCCAAACAGCTGGCCTTGGCGTAGGGTCAGAGAGCATGGCCCCTCCCCAGGTGTCCAGAGGCAAGCATCCTCGGGGACACAGGGCTGGCCAGGCAGAGGCAGAACCTGACCTGTCCCTCCCCATCTGCTCTGGGCTGGCACCACATGGGACCTCTTGTCTCCCAGTGGTGGAAGGGGTCTTTCATGCCCCACATGAGAAATGGAAGGAAGAGCCTGCTCCAGCCTATGCAGTGGGGGTTGGGGAGGGGTGGTCAGCCCAGAGTCGGAGCTCACTCCCTTCCTGTGCCCTCGCCTCTATCCCCTCAGCAACTCCTAGGTGGCCCAGGAAACTCAGCAGGGCAGGAGGAAGTGGGAGCCATGAGGAGGGGACCAGGAGGTGCCTGTGGTTAACAGGAAGGGGGGTCAAGCAGTGGCTCCGGGTGTGGGTGGGACCCTGCCGCAGTCAGGGTGGCCCCCAGGCGCTGCCACCATGGGGCGGTGTCTTAGCTGTGGTCTCAGGAGTGCAGCAGCTGCACGACACCATCACAGCCACCTGCAGTCCCCAAGAGCCCCACATGTCCATCTGGCCTGGGCATTCTGCAGCCTTGGGCACAGGCAGGGGTGGGAGTCTGGGGCCAGCCTGGAGGAGGGTGCCGGGGTCTCAGGAGAGGACCTGGAAGGGGCACCCATCCCTGCCTGCCTGGGCATCCACCTCCTTGCCCAGAGGAGGGCCTCAGGAGTGGCCTCTGCCTGGCTGCCACAGTTCTGGCTCTCTGTCCCACTTACTCTCTGGCCCTCCAGAACGTTCCCCGGCCCTTAGCAGCTCCAGCGTCTCTCAAGCCCCCTTCCAGCCATGAGCGAATTCATTCTAGAGATGCAGAGTTGGCCCCTGTGTGTGCCCCGTCCAACTGGGTCCAGAGATGCTTGAGTAGTCAAGGAAGTCAGCTGGGCCAGTGTCCCCTTAGCGGAAGCACGGCCCTGCCCAGCTCAGCACAGCTCAGTTCAGGGGAACCCACCCAGGCCAAAGCAAAGCACCGCCAGGGCGCACTTCAGGTCCAAAGAGATGGACGGGGGCGGTCAGCTGCTCCTGAGGACCGACAGCTGGGGAAACGTTCTTGGACAAAGGGTCTGGGTCTCCAAGGAAGAAGGAGGAGCCCCCTGCAGACGGCCAGGCAGAAGCAAAAGCCCAGCTCGGGGGCTGGGGTGCAGAGAAAGGGGGGCCTTCCATGGGCCGAGCTTCTCCCACGTTCCCTCTCCAGCCTAGTGGGACCACAAGTGGGACTGTCAGCTCTCCCAGGCTGGTGGTTGGCCCTGCCCACGGGCCTGCACCCGACACCCACACTTGCCCCTCCCCCACCCTCAGCCTCAGCCCCTCTCTGGGTCACAGGATCACCCTCACCCCACCCGCAAGTCCCAGCAGACCTCTGAGGAGACCCACTCACGCAGCTGAAGCCCAGCCCCTGTGGGCTCCCCGGCCCATCCTGCCACATGGCAGAGGAGGCTCCGCTCAGAGCCCATTCTTTCGGTGGACAGCGGGTCTCCACCCCGACCCAAGTCCAAAGTGTTCCCTTTTGGTGCCTCCCTCCCTCCTTTCCAAAAGGCCCAAAGAGGCACAAAGTCATGACTGAGAAGAGCGGCTGGGCAGGGCACCCACCTGGGATGGGCTAGGGACCAGCAGGAGGAGGGGCTGGGGGGCCAGCCCTGCTCACCTTGAGCCTTCACAGGCTGGGGAGTGGGCCTGGCTCACTCTGGACTAGGAATAGTGGCCCCCACCCTAGTCACTAGGTCTGCCCAACAGCTGAACAAAACCTGGCGCTCCCCCAGGCAAGGGGCACTGGGAGAATTGGTTCCTGGGGTAACAGGCAACCCCCAACAATGGAAGTTGTGCCTGCTGGGTGGCCAGCGGATGGCTACAGTGGCAAACACAGGGCCCCTGGAGGAGAGCAGGAGGCCCTTCCTGTCCTGTCTGGTGACAGCAGGAGGCCCACGAGGCGACCCAGCATCTGATGTGACATTGGAAGAGGACATTTCCTTAGGCCCCCCAGGAATGGAAGCTGCAGAAGAGGGTTGTGGCTGATTTGGACTTGGGGTCAGGTGGTGGCTTCCGGGCCCACCTGTCGCCTGCCTGTTTCTGAGCTCCAGGCCTGCACCCTTCCCTCCTCCGAGGCTTGGGCAGAGCTGGGCACTGGGGACCACATACATCTAGTGACCCCCCCCCACCCACCAAGCCCCGCCTTCCTCCGCAGCCACTCCCTCTTCCCTGGCCTCCAGAATGAGCCTCCTTAGGGGACCTTGGGGTCTCGGGGCTGGGGCCCCACCAGGCAGAAACGTGACCTTTCAGACTGGAATTGCCCACACTTCCTCTTTGGCCCCAGGGACAGTCTCACCGCGGGAGGGGCACTCTGGGGCTCCTTCCTCCCAAGCCCCACAGCGTCCCCTCCTGCACTTGGACTTCAGGACTGTGGGGGCAGGATGAGATCACAGCTGGAGATGGACGCAGCACCATGCACAGTGGCGGAAAAGGGTTTGGCAACTGCAGGCTGAGGCCCAGCTGTGTACAGATGAGCAGAGAGTCACTGAGGGCTCTGGGGGTGAAGGTGCTGCTGGTGTCAGGGACAGGCCAGCCCCCCAGGGCATGGAGGCCGCTGAGAGCGACCGCCATATCAACCTTGGGTGGCCTCAGGCAGGCAGAATCCTGAGGGCTGGGCCTAGAGGGTCCACCTGGAGTTCTTGGTGGCTGGAGCGTGGCCCGGGGCTTCCCCGCAGGCAGTGCAGGGCAGTGGCGATAACAGGCCTTTTGCGTTTCCCAGTTTGAGTGGGATCCCAGGTCGCTGCTGCCTCAGCCAGCGTGTCTGTTTCCTTGTCGACCCATCCTTCTTTCCTTCTCTCCCTCCCCTCATGGGGGGTTCCCATCAGGGGCTGTGCTCCCTGGGGCTCCCAGCCTTCAGCTTTCACTGCAGTGGATGAAAGTCCTACCAGCGCCAAGAGGGCCTCATTCCTCAGCAGCTCACACCCTGCAGATGCCAACTTTCCGTTATTCCTTAGGCAACACCTGGCGTGGCAGATGGCCGGGGGATGGGAACCTCACTAGGGTTCCAGTGGAAATCAGCCCTAAAACTAACCCTGCTCACCTCTCTGAGGACTCTGCCCTGTCCTGGAGACCTCAGGAACAGTGGGGAGGCAGGCAGGCACCCCAGGCACCTCCAATGGGGAGTGCCTGCTGCACAACCACCCAGGGTCTCCACCCCGGAGCCGTGCGACACATGACAGGCAGCCTGTGTGAATCCAAACACATGGGAAGCACCTGCCGCGTGTCCCTGCCTTGGCTGCTGGGACAGAGCCATGATCAGACCCCACCACCCCTCACCTGCGCTGCATCTGGTGGGAGAGGAGTGTGCGAAGAACAAAGAAGTGCAATGTGGAGCCCTCCAAGGACTCCCAGTGCTATGTGGAGAATCTGAATTGACTCCCAGAGTGGCCAAGCCTCCGGGAAGTGACATTGAAGCTGAGAGTGGAATTTGAGGAGGACCGGGCCATGTGGAGATGGTGGGCGGGCGCATTCAGCAGGAATGGGAACATAAAGGGGCCAGTGTGGCTGGAGCAGAGTGGGCGACAGAGTGGGCTGGGGAATGGGGTGGCGGGAGGGCTTGGGGAACAGGGACAGGATGAGACTGGATTTGTTCTAAATGCCATATGGAGCCACTGGGGAGATGTGGCCTTTAAAATGAACAAAACACCTCCCCACCAGGTGACCATTTGGGGGCACTCAGCAGGCACCTCTCAGCTGTAGGGCATCAGGAAGTCCAAGGGATGGGGGGCTCCAGAAGGGCTCCACAGACCAGGATGCCTTGTGATGAGAGCTGCTGCCCACCCTGTCTGAGTGGGTCAGAGGTGGTCTGCAGGGCCCGGGGCACTGGACACTGGTCTGGGGTTGTTGGCACACAGAGTGATAGTCCCTGGTACACACCTGTATTGCATTTGGATTGGTGAGTGTCTGTTCCGTATCAGTGTTTCAGACATTATTTGAATACCACCTCAGATGTGTCTGAGTGTGAGGTGAATGGGAAGGAAGGTGGAATCAGGCAGGTCAGCTGACTGGCTGGAGAGCTTCATGGAGGGATAGAGGGGTGGCAGGTGGGTGGATGGATGGATGGATGGATGGATGCCTGAAAGGGAGGGAGGGTGGGCGGATGGGTGGATGGATGGATGGATGGATGGATGGATGGATGGATGGATGGATGGACAGGAGGATGGATGGATGGTTTGGTTGGTGGATGGATGGATGAGTGGGTAGATGGATGGATGGATGGATGAATGAATGGGTAGGTGGATGGATGGGAAGATGGTGGATGGATGGATGGATGCCTGGGAGGATGGATGGATGGATGGATAGATGAATGGGTGGGTGGGTGGGTGTATGGATGGATGGGAGGACAGTAGATGGATGGATGAATAGACGGATGGATGAATAGATGGGTGGATGAATAGACAGATGGATGAATGGGTGGATGGATGGACG
Source organism: Gorilla gorilla gorilla (assembly GCF_029281585.2). Lineage (NCBI taxonomy): Eukaryota > Metazoa > Chordata > Mammalia > Primates > Hominidae > Gorilla > Gorilla gorilla. The sequence continues at coordinate 9,601,534 of NC_073233.2, read as the reverse complement.
GATGAATGAATGGGTGGGTGGATGGATGGATGGATGGATGGATGAATGGGTGGATGGATGGATGGATTGGTGGATAGATGGGATGACAGTAGATGGATGGATGGATGGATGGATGGATGGATGGATGGGTGGATGGATGGATGGATTGGTGGATAGATGGGATGACAGTAGATGGATGGATGGATGGATGGATGGATGGGTGGGTGGGTGGGTGGGTAGATGGATGGATGGATGGATGGATGGATGGGTGGGTGGGTGGGTGGGTGGGTAGATGGATGGATGGATGGATGGATGGGTGGGTAGATGGATGGATGGATGGATGGATGGATGGATGGATGAATGGATGGATGGATGGGTGGATGGATGGATGGATGGATGGATGGATGAATGGATGGATGGATGGGTGGATGGATGGATGGATGGATGGATGGATGGATGGGTGGGTGGGTGGGTAGATGGATGGATGGATGGATGGATGCCTGGAAGGGAGATGTATGTATGTATAGATGGAGGGATACAAGGGAGCGGGAGACTGTGGTGTATAGATGAGTGGATGATGGCACTCACAGACTAAGAAGTCCCACTGGCTGTCATTGGTGCTGGGAGAAGGCATGTGGGGTATCTGAGCAGAAAGGTACCAAGATCCCCTATGCCCTTTCTACCTTGGCCCAGGTGGAACTGGAGCAGACAGCCAGACAGGGCAGCTGAGGCTAGGTTTTGAGCCCCTCTCCCTGCCCCAGGAGGTTCCGAGTGAGGGAGACCTACCTGGGAATCTCTGTCACCACACTGCCTGGGACATTCCAGGGCTCTCTGTGGGTCCTGAGAGCAGGATCGCTGCTCACTTACATTGGCTGCCTGGTGCCCAGCCCAGCCTGGGTGCCCAGAAAATCTCAGCTGTCTGAGTAAGCCCGGCCTCCACTCAGCTGCTGGTTCCCAGCCTGAGCTGCACCTGGGCAAGTAGGACATGTTTGTTGTGATTGACAAGTAGGGGCAGGACTTCCCATCTGCCTGCTTCCCTGCGGCAGGTTGGCTGAGCCAAGCTGAGACACTGAGTGGGCAGACGCTCAGTGGCTGAGTTTTAGGATCGGTTCCACCTGGCTTAAGGACGGGCATTGCTGATTGTTAGCTCTGTGACCTGGGCCAAAACGCCAGCCTCTCTGAAGCCAGCTGCCCTGTGTGTAAGATGGCCAAGGTCATGAGCTGAGCCAGGGGCCGGGTGAGGGAGGGGCTGGCCCAGCCTGGCTGCAGCCTTGGAGCCCCTCCCCACTCTGACTTCAGGACTGGGGGCACAGAGGGGGCTCTGGGGTGGTGGAGAGAAGCTCCCAGGACCAGAGACACCCTGGGCCCCCCGCCCACTCCTGAAGCCACAGCAGGAAAGGCTCTGTATGTCTGAGGCCCCCCCAGCAAAGCCCAGGACCATGGGAGAAATCGAGGCCTTTGTCCCGTGCTTGGCAGGATGCCACTGGCCTACCCAGAGGCAGCAGGAAGCAGCCCCAGAAAATTGGGAAAGGAGGAAAATTGACCAGTAGTTTTTAAGGAGCTCGCCCTTGGGAAGTGGACACAAGATGAGAAGCTGGAGGGGATGCTCTGCCAACCCTTGTCAGGTCACGATTACAGGGCGAGGCCTTCCACTCCCTGAGCCATGATTTTCTCATCTGTAAAATGGGCTGAGACCTCGGTGGATCCGGCGCCGTCAACTTCAAGTGCCTGCAAAGGCGTGACTGCAATCAGTTATCCTCTGCTTGGCCCAGCACTACTAGGGGTAGGGCTGGTAGGGAGCAGGACAGAGGGGACCGCCTGTTGTCCTCTCTCCTTCCAGGGGAGGAAACAAGAAACCCGCTTCTGAACCCACAGGGGAAAGGCAGGTCTGCCAGTGGGCGGGACTGGGAGAGCGAGGCAGGTGGGTGTCAGGGCCTGGCTGTGGGGCCTCCCTCTTTTGTGAAGCAGCAAGGAAGCTCCCACTGGGAATGCAACGTCTTGGGCTGGGCGTGGACGCAGGTGTGCCTGGCTGTGAGCGCCCAGAGCTCCCTCTCTTGCTGGGGTGCATGTGGGTGCAACTGAAACCGTTGGGGCACCCAAGCTTCAGGCGGGCTTAACCAGAGGCGAGGCGCTCCTGGGACCCTTAGGTGGATGGCAGGCCAGGCTCCCGGACTGCCCAACACCGTGCCAGCCACTCCCTGGTGCTCAGGGGCCACCTGGTCTCACCCCCGTGCATCTTCTCCATGGAAGCTCTAGACTCCTCCCCACCACAAAGTGCTGTCACGTGGGAGCGAAATGCGGGAGGGAAAACCTGTGTCTCCAAGTGGGTCTGCTTGGCTGCGGCCAGGGTCTCACAGAACCTGGGGTGGGGGTTCTGAGAAGGACATCTTCCGAGGGTGGTGGCCTCTCTGACCAGGGCTCCGTCCAGCCCTACTGCCAGGCGTGGAAAGGGCTGGCACCAGCCAAAGCCATTCGCCTGAGCTGGGCTGTCCTGGCTGACCACCCACCACCAGGCTCCCAGGGCCCAGGCCCTCCTCACCCTGCCTCAGAAGTCCCCTGAGACGGGCACTTCTCAGCCAGGGGCACCCCCACCACGTGGCTCTGAAGCCCCTTCCGGGGCGGTGACCTCCTGCTGCCCCGCCTTCCTTCCTTCCAGAAGCCCCCGAGCGCCCACAGCATGAAGGAGGAGGCCTTCCTCCGGCGCCGCTTCTCCCTGTGTCCACCTTCCTCCACCCCTCAGAAAGTCGACCCCCGGAAGCTCACCCGGAACTTGCTCCTCGGCGGAGACAATGAGCTCTACCCACTCAGCCCAGGTAAGTGCCGGCCGTGGGCAGGGCAACCTGGCCCTCAGCTTGGGCCCGGTGGGGTGACCCCGGGCGGCCCAACCCCTCTGTGCCCCTTGAGGTCCACAGCTTCCATGCTGGGGGCTGCGTGGGTTTCATGATCAAACGGTTGTAGCTTGGTAGAGCGCCAGGTAATACGGCTTCTTGGCTTGACCTGCGGGGCCAGGTGAAGCCCATCTGGTTGAGGAGGGGGTTCCCACAGCCCAGGCTTTGGGAGTTATGGAGTGCAGTCATCCCAAAGTCAGCCCAGGCTTTGGGAGTTATGGAGTGCAGGCTCCAGGGATAGGTGGCCTGAGCCCCAGTCCTGGCAGGGTAACCCCAGGCCAGCTACTTGACCTCTCTAGGCCTCAGTTGACTGATCTATAAAATGGGACAATATTAGTACCTACTCCCAGCTATACATGGGTCCTGGGCTCTGAGAGGCGACAGCTGGAACCAGGCCTGCCTTCGTGCAATTGTAGATAAAGCACCCCGCACACAGACTCAGAACCTCTGCCCGCCAATGCTGCCACTCTCCAGGCCCCTCCCTGGCACCTAACTATGCACAACCCCTGCCCAAGCCAAGGCTGAGCTGTGACTGCTGTCCCCCAGAAAACCCAGCCCTTCCTCCCCTGTTCCCCTGAGAGTAGGAGGTAGGGGCAGACACCTGCCTGGGGGGCCTCTCCCCAGCTCTGCCCCCCCTCCTCCCACTGCCTGCTTTGGGGCTGAGGAAGTGGGAGCCCCAGCCCTGCCTGGCCATGGTCATCTCACCTGCCCTGGGGGGAGTGGGAGAGCATTGGGCAGACCCACCACCCAGGCTCGAGGGGCATGTGGATGGTCGCAGCCAAAGTCCCATCCAATAGATGGAAAAATAGAGTCCCAGTGTAGAGGTGGCCTTGCTGAAGGTGCTGTGGCAGGCAGGGGCACTCAACACCCGGCAAGGTAAATCCTACACCTTTTATTCTCTGCTGTCACGGTCACCCTGGCCGGAGGCTTAGAAGCAGGGGTGGGGAGGGGAAGGGCCGGGTCCCAGCTGCTGGTCAGTTTCAGAGGGACTCGGACCGCCGAGCCCCTGGCCCAGGCGGTGCAGAACACGTGCTAGGAAGGGCCTTTTCCGAGGAACGGAAGCGGCAGGTCCCAGGCCAAGGGAGTGGGGTGGGTGTGGACAGGCTGTGAGGAGAAGGACCAGTGCTGACTTCCCCCTGCCCAGGCACCGGCACCCTATCCCTTTGAGTGGTCCAAGGGCCCCAGCCTTTGAGTCCTCCCGGCCAGGAGGCAGCATCCACATGGAAAGTAGTTTGCTGGCGGCCACAGGCCAAGCCCCTAGAACCATATGAGAAAGTGCCAGAGGGAAGAGCGCTCCTGCTGGCCTCCCCCCCAGCACTCCGGGTCAGGGGCGTAGCACTCTGCAGATGGGGAAGCAGAGGCTCCCAGGTGGGGGAGCAGCCACTGCCAGCCAGGGGCAGCGATGTTCTGTGACTGTGAGTGGCCACGGTCCAGGACCTTTGGACAGAACCCCTTCCTCAGGCCACCGTCCTGGCTTTTCCATTCTTCGTCCCCATCCAGTCCCTGCCCAGGGCTGTCAGGGAAGGACGGCTATAGACCCCAGGCCTTCCAGCTGGTCTGTGGCGTCTGTCCACGCACCCAGCCTGTTGCTGGCCTGTCGCCTGTGGCCTTGGCAGGATGGGGTTCACTCCAGCCCCCAGCCCCTGCGAGTCTCAGTGCCAGGGACCGGGGCAGTCAACCCTCGCCCACCAGCCACAGGAAGCAGCGGGAGCGGCCCTGCTGGGCAGACCTCAGGCTTCCCCTGCAGCCATCTCCTCCTTCCTCCTGTCCAGAAATCGTACCTTGGGAAACTGGCACCAAAGCAAACAAAGCCGGGGAAGGGGAGGCCATTTCCCCCAGGAGCAAACACAGACACCTCAGATCTCCCTCCTTCGCCTCTCCCTCCTTACCCAGCCTGCCAGGGTAGGATGGCAGACAGGGCTGACCACCTCCTAGCAAGAGCCCAGCACGCAGGGGCCAGCAGCATCCAGCCAGGGGGATGCACAGTCCAGGGGCCCCAAACCTGCCGTGTGTCTTTGAGACTGGATGTCACATTCTTTTTCTGAAAACTGGGGACTCTGGCCTTCACAGACCCCAAATTGCACACTACAGCAGGCCCAGGATGCCAGTTCCTACCAGCTCCTGTCCCAGCTTCCTCCCTGTAGGTCCTGGAGGCCCTGCCAGTTCTCCTGGCACACTCCTCCCACAGTGACGCTGGCGTTTATTACACCTCTCAGGCAGTGTCCTGTTCCTGCCACCACCTCCAGCTGACTTCCTGCCCCTCCCAGGTCATCCGCACCCACCCTTCGCCTGCCTCACACCAGGCAGCGGCCTGAGAAGCCCGGCCACGCCCACCATGCCTGGGTCCTCACTCCCACTGCTCTCTTGCAGGGAAGGACATGGAGCCCAACGGCCCGTCGCTGCCCAGGGATGAAGGGCCCCCGACCCCAAGCTCTGCCACGAAGGTGCCACCGGTAAGAGCCTGGGTATAGGAGGATCCATGAGCCAGAGCCTGGCTCTGGGGACAGCAGGAAACGGCTGGGGAAAAGGACAGCAGGGCGTCCAGCTGAGCCTGCCATTCCAGCCTGTTCCGGGGAAACAGCTCCCAATCCTAGACTGTGCTGCTCCGGGAGGGCTGCTGGTGGATATTTGGGCTGTTTTCACCATATAGCTGTCACGAAAAACGCTTCCGTGAACATGTGTGCACGTGTATTTGACTATCAGTTTTCAGTTCTCTCAGGTATAAACCTAGAGTAATTGGAATTGCTAGGTCACATGGTAATTCCAGGATAATACAGAACTCTCAAAATTCTCTGTTTAACTTTTGGAGGAACTGCCAAACTCCTTTCCCAGCGGCTGCACCATCTTACATGGCCACCCACAGTGCACAAGGGCTCCAGTTCCTCACATCCTCACCAACGCTTGCTATTTTCTGATTTGTTGTTTTCTTTTTTCCTTTTTCTTTGAAATGGAGTCTCCCTCTGTCACCCAGGCTGGAGTGCAGTGGCACGATCTCAGCTCACTGCAAGCTCCGCCTCCCAAGTTCACGCCATTCTCCTGCCTTAGCCTCCCGAGTAGCTGGGACTACAGGTGCCTGCCACCACGCCCGGCCAATTTTTTGTATTTTTTTTTTTTTTTTTTTAGACGGAGTCTCGCTCTGTCGCCCAGGCTGGAGTGCAGTGGCGCGATCTCGGCTCACTGCAAGCTCCGCCTCCCGGGTTCACGCCATGCTCCTGCCTCAGCCTCCCAAGTAGCTGGGACTACAGGCACCCGCCACCAAGCCCGGCCAATTTTTTTGTATTTTTAGTAGAGACGGGTTTCACCATGTTAGCCAGGATGGCCTTGATCTCCTGACCTCATGATCCACCCGCCTCGGCCTCCCAAAGTGCTGGGATTACAGGCGTGATTTGTTCTTTTTTGCATTATTTTTATAGCTATCCTAGTGGGTATGAAGTAGCATCTCACTGCGGCTTCAGTTTGCATCTCTAATGACGGATAACATTGAACATCTTCGTGCACCCATTAGCCATTTGTATGTCCTGTTTGGAGAAATGTCTATTCCAGTTATTTGTCCATTTTTGGAATGGGTTGTTTGCCTTTTTGTTGCTGAGCTGCAAGAGTTCTTTATGCATTTTGGATACTAGGTCCTTATCCAATACATGATTTGCGACTACTTCCTCCCATTCCGTAGGTGGTTCTAAATTATATTTTTAAGGAATTTTCATAGGTTGCAAAGTTCTGGTCAGCCTGAAGTTCACAGTTCTGAGCAGCACTTCTCATCTCTCAGGTGCCTCCTTGTGGCACTGTCACTGATGCACAGTAGCACTGAGGAGTGAGCAGAGGACCTGGCGTGCCTGGACGGGGTACCCACCTGGCCTGCAGGAGGGAGGAGTGGGCAGGCACTCTCTGCAGTGCTGGGGCTACAGGGGCTGCAGTGACCAGACCCAAGGGTCCTGCCCAGTTGGGGAGCAGGGGTTGCAAGTGCTCCATCCCATGCCATGCGGTCTTGCCTCTCTCTTCCCCTGTTGCCTCAAATACGCACAGCTCCATTCAGCTGCATCTAGTGGGAAGCTGGGCAGAGGGGAATTGGCAGCAGGTTCATGCGTCCATCCATCCATCCATCCATCCATCCATCCATCCATCCATCCATCCATTCATCCATTCATTCATTCAAGATGCTTGCTAAGCCCCCAGCTGCCGGTGTGAATGGGCAGTAGGGTAGAACCCTCCCCTAGTGGAAGCCACAGACAATCATCAGTTCACCACAGAAACGGCTGCGTGGTTGTATTGCAAAAGTCCTGGGCGGGCCAAGGGTGGTGTGTGTCACCAGGACCTGTGCCAGCAGGGATATGAGCTGTCCTGCTTCTGGGGAAGCAGCTCAGGGAGCCTGAGAAAGAAAGGAGCAGGGGCTACCCAGCCACAGGGAAAAGCATTCCAGGCTGGGAACACCATGTGCCAAGGTAACTAAGGGCATCATGAACAAGATCCTGGCTCAGGGGACTCCCAGGAGGGCAACTTAGGACACCTTCTCTGCCAGCCTGGGTCCCTGGAGGCCTGTCAACTGGCCAGGGTCCAGCATATGCCTCATCACTCAGATCTGCCTCCTTCTCATCACTCATCATCAGCCCAAAGACTGCTTCCAAGTCAGAGCCCCCCAGGCACCCCATCTTGTGCCCTTTTCTTCTTGTGATCCTGAATGCTCTTACTTGGCTAAGAAAGTGCCACAATGGAGCAACACTGCCTGGGTTCAGTCCCAGCTCAGCTCCTTATTAGCTGTGTGACCTTGGGCAGGTTTCTGAACCTCTCTGTGCGTAGGCTCTTCCTCTGCACAATGCTGATAATAACAACGATGATCTGAGCTGTGGGATCTAATGTGCTTACATCCATGCACAGAACGCAGAACCGCAGCGCTCACCTGACCCCTGGCTCCTCCCGCCTCTGCGTGCTGGTGGCTGGTCTGTCTCTCCCTGAAAGAGCAGGACACTGGCATCTTTATTTTCTAACCTCAGTGCCTAAGGCCAAGCCTGGTGCCCAGTGCTACCAGGACCGCCAGTCCGTGGAACAGTTCCATGCCCTGCCCCTTGCTAGCTCTCCACCTCTCTGTGCCTTGATTTCCCAGGCACAGAAATAAAATAGGGACAATAACCGGCCCCACCTCATGCATGGCTGGAGAATGAGGGGGATGAATACAGGCAGCACCCGAACAGGACCTGGTGCCCCAGCAGACAAGGCTTTAGCTCTGTACTTAGCACCATCATGATTGGGGTGGGGGCAGTCCCCAGCGCCCAGGGCTTCTAGGCAGGAGAAGCCCTGAGGGAGGCTTTCCTCTCCCTGGAGGCTCCGCTGGAAAGTGCTGAGCACTCGCAGACGCCCAGCCAGAGCAGGGCAGGGCGGGCACGCTTTCTCTGGAAAAGGCCAGACGGCATTTAGGCCCCGCTGCGGCGCAGGCTCCGTTCCAGGTACTCAGCGCAGCCATCCAAGCACGAGAACAGCCACAGACAACGCCTGCCGGGATCGCCTGGCCGTGTGCCAAGAAAACCTTATTTATGGACTCCTCATTTGAATTTCATATAATTTTCACATCTCACAAATTATTCTTGTGATTTTTTTTCAACTGATTAAAACTGTGGACCACGCGGAAGGAGGCAGACCACGCGGAAGGAGGCAGCAGGCAGGATTCGGGTCGTAGCTTGCTGTCCCCAGCCTGCAGGCTTTAGACCTGGTTCTGTGTCCCAACTCGCCCCCTACCCTGCCTCAGGTTCCCCATCTGTAGAAGAACCGTGGCCCCCTTCTGCCTCCAAGATATTGGGACTGCCGCCCTGGGCCCGTGCAGTCAGCCACGTGCTGGGCTCAGGTTCGGGCCTGGACAGTGACCTCTGCCCATGGCTCCCAGGGGATGGGGTGGGCACCCCCACTACACACCCCCCACCAGTATGTTGGCCCTGCCCAGAGCTGGGCACATGCAATGGCCAAGGAGCAGCCATGCTTGGTACCATGGGGGGAAGACAAGGCAAGGAAGCTGTTCTTTTGGGTGGAGGAAGGGCTGGTCCCCAGAGACCCAGCCTGAGTGCTTGTTGCCACCATCTCATGGCCGCCGCCAAGCTCCTCTTCTGCGAACTCCACCCTCTGGCACCCTGACTGCTTTCCTCAGCGGCCTCCCAGGTGTCCCCTCAAAGACGGCTGTCCCTCAGGGCTCAGTCAGACCCGTAGGAAGTCAGCCCTGAACCCTGATGTCCCCACATTTTCCTCCTTCCTGACCACCCTGCCCCATCCCAGCATGTGCCCCGGGGAGGATGGGTCCCCTCCTGTCACTGGCGCATGCCCATGGAGGGTCTCTCGTCAGCCACCCTTGTTCTTCCATCCCCCCATGGCAGCCCCGGAAGTGCTGGTGGGGGGGATGGAGGGTGCCAGGCGGGAAACGAGTGGAGCGCCCTTCTCTGACTTCTGCCCTCATATCCTTGGCATCAGGCCAACCTGGGCTCCTAGCCCTGGGCCAGTCCCTGTGCCCTGTCCTGCATACCCACCTCTCTCTTTCAGGCAGAGTACAGGCTGTGCAACGGGTCAGACAAGGAATGTGTGTCCCCCACCGCCAGGGTCACCAAGAAGGAGACTCTCAAGGTGAGCCCGGGCCCGGGGAGGGTGCAGCAGTGTCATTGTCAGACCGACGGCCACCTGAGCCGGGGAGGTCACCCTCCCCACCTGTCAAAAGGAGGGGACAAACCACACCTGGTCGCCTCCACACCCCCTACTTCCTCTCCTGCCCCTGCCCCTGGACCCATCCCTGGGCTGGACGGTGAGAGGAGCTGGGGCAGCTCGGTGCCTTCTCCCATGACCCACCGCGGGTGCCCCGGGCCCAGGCGCAGAAGGAGAACTACCGGCAGGAGAAGAAGCGTGCCACGCGGCAGCTGCTCAGCGCTCTGACAGACCCCAGCGTGGTCATCATGGCTGACAGCCTGAAGGTAGGTGATGCCTGGCCTCCGGCCACTCAGGACACGGGTCAGCGTGCTGCTGCCATAACAAAGGACCACAAACCAGGTGGCCTGAAACGATGGAAATTCACTTCCCTGCATCTAGCCGTTATCACTGCAGCCTCTGCTCCGTCCTCATGAGGCCTTTCCTTATCCACCTGTCTCTCCCCCTTTTTATAAGGACACCGGCGGTAGGAATTAGGGCCACCTTACTCCAGTGTAGCCCCATCTTCACCTGATTATGTCTGCAAAGACCCCATTTCCAAATAAGGTGGGGCCTGGCCAGTGGGCGGAGGGCACTGGGGAGGGAGACATTGCTCTGGTTTCTGGGAGAGGACCCCACATCAGGGCCGGGTGTCCTGTGTTCAGACCTCACGGAGACCGTGGCCATTCACTCGCCTCTGAGCCTCCGTTTCCCCTTGTGCACAGTGGAGGTAAAACTGCCCAACTCCAAGGCTGCTGGGCAACGCATACCAGATAAGTGTGCCCAGCCCTGGTGTCTGCAGAGCCCAGGCCCATGTAGGCTCCTTCTACCCACATACCAAAATGATGCATCAAAAGTTAGGTGCAAAAGTGAGTATTTAGAATGAGAAAAGAAGACAACTACTTTCAGAATTTACAGAGCTGCCAGGCCGGGTGCAGTGGCTCACACCTGTAATCCCAACACTTTGGGAGGCCAAGGTGGGTGGATCACCTGAGGTCAGGAGTTTGAGACCAGCCTGTCCAAAATGGCAAAACCCTGTCTCTACTAAAAATACAGAAATTAGCCAGGCAGGTGGCGGGCACCTGTAATCCCAGCTACTTGGGCGGCTGAGGCAGGAGAATCGCTTGAACCTGGGAGGCGGAGGTTGCAGTGAGCCAAGATAGCACCACTGCACCTCCAGCCTGGGCAACAGAGACTCTGTCTCAAAAAAAAAAAAAAGAATTTACAAAGCTGCCAGTTACAATAGTCACACCACTCATTGCTGGTTCCTCCCTGAGGCCCTTGACCTTGAACTTGACCCACATGACCCTCACAAGTAAATCTGTCCCTGCTGCCACGTATTTCTTTGCATTCACCATAACACATGGGCTCCTTTTAAAAACTGAACAAGGACCCTGCCCTGAGTTCCACTCTGAGTTCTGGGGCACTGCTTGCCGCGGCTTGGACCCTGCTCGGGCACACGATAGACACAGAATATCACCCCAGGGAGTGAGGGTGAGGAAGGGGTGAGTTCCAAACTGGTGTGGGGGAGTGAGGGAGGGGAAGGGCCCCTCGGCAGCCCACCCTGGTCTGTGCCTGGCTCCCCGCCAAGCCATCAAGATGCCCCAGGGGTGGCAGCCCCAGAGGGTGGGTATTGACGCCAGCATCCTCCCTGCAGATCCGCGGCACCCTGAAGAGCTGGACCAAGCTGTGGTGCGTGCTGAAGCCGGGGGTGCTGCTCATCTACAAGACGCCCAAGGTGGGCCAGTGGGTGGGCACGGTGCTGCTACACTGCTGCGAGCTCATCGAGCGGCCCTCCAAGAAGGACGGCTTCTGCTTCAAGCTCTTCCACCCGCTGGATCAGTCCGTCTGGGCCGTGAAGGTGCTGCGGAGGGGTGGGGTTGAAGACAGAGGCCCCGTAGGGCCAAGGGGCTCATTCCTAGGGCCCTGGTGGAGGGTGGAGCCAACCAGCTGAATGGCCCCCTTGGGGCCTTGGGCAGGTCTCTCACCTTCTCTGAGCCCCACATGTGGCCAGGGGATCAGATATGGCCACTGGTGCTCCATGTGAAGCACACAGTAGGCTGCAAGGAGGTGGCATGGTGGCACCAAGGTCACCCCAGCCCCTCACCCAGCTGCTGTCCAGGAGGGACAACAGTGGCTGCTCCCCAGGGGTGGCCAAGGAACAGCGCCCAGCCCTCACCCCTCCTAACCCGGGGCTGCCCTGCCAGCTCTAACGGGTGGGAAACCAGAGAAACCCTGAACACATGGTTACCTTTGGATTTCAGAGAAACATCAGGGTTCTTTCACACTAGTATGACTGCAGTCATGTACGGGAAATACTTACACCAAAAAGCTACTCATGGTGTCTCTGGGATTCGAACATCACTGGGCATCCTGGATGTGCCTTTGCTGATTCTGGACAGCCCAAGTCGGGAGGCTCAGAGCTGGAAAGCTGAGGGCAGAGCTGCCAGCTAAGAAAGGGGACAGAGCTCCCCCACCTACCCACCTCTCTGCAGCCAAGTGTCTACCTGGCCAGGTGCCTGGCCCCACCTGGTGGCCCTGTGGCCCTGGGGGTGTCCAGGTGGTCCCGGGTGTGGATCCGCATGGTTCTGCCTGACCTGTCTGTGCAGCTGGCCCTGGGTGTTGCCTCGGGTGACACCCAGATCTCTCTCTCTCTCCAGGGCCCCAAAGGTGAGAGCGTGGGCTCCATCACACAGCCCCTGCCCAGCAGCTACCTGATCTTCAGGGCCGCCTCCGAGTCAGATGGTGAGTCCCTGCCAGCTTGCGCATCTCCCCAGTGCCCCCACCTGAAGTGGACCCCCTTTTGAGGTTGTAGCCCAGGTACAGGTGGCCCCAATTCAGTCCCTTCTACTGCCTGGGGGCAGCCTGAAGTCTGGCCAGGATGAGCCCGGCTCGGAGTCAGGCCTACACTCACAGAGCCCCCATGCCTAGCCTCAGTTTTCCCATGAGTAAAATGTGACATTAAAATACCACCTGTCAAAAGCCAGGCGTGGTGGCTCACACCTGTAATCCCAGCACTTTGGGAAGCCAAGGCGGGTAGATTACTTGAGGTCAGGAGTTCAGGACCAGCCTGGCCAACATGGTGAAACCCCGACTCTACTAAAAAATACAAAAATTAGCCAGGCGTGGTGGCAGGCGCCTGTAATCCCAGCTACTTGGGAGACTGAGACAGGAGGATTGCTTGAACCCGGGAGATGGAAGTTGCAGCAATCCACGATGGTGCCATTGCACTCCAGCCTGGGTGACAAGAGCAAAAGTCCATCTTAAAAAAAAAAAAAACCACCTGTCACCCCAATGTTATGAGAACCCAGTGACCTTATAAAAGCACCCATATAACAATTACTGAGCTCCAACCACATGCCAGTGTGAACCCCAAACATCTGAGACAGGTCTCAGTTAATTTAGAAAGTTTATTTTGCCAGGCCGGGTGCAGTGGCTCACACCTGTAATCCCAGCACTTTGGGAGGCTGAGGCAGGTGGATCACCTGAGGTCAGGAGTTTGACCAGCCTGATCAACATGGCGAAACCCTGTCTCTACTAAAAATACAAAATTAGCTGGGCATGGTGGTGGGTGCCCGTGATCCCAGCTACTCGGGAGGCTGAGGCAAGAGAATCGCTTGAACCCAGGAGGCAGAGTTTGCAGTGAGCCAAGATCACACCACTGCACTCCAGCCTGGGTGACAGAGGGAGGCTCCATCTCAAAAAAAAAAAAAAAAAAAAGTTTATTTTGCCAAGGTTGAGGCCATGCCTGTGACACAGCCTCAGGAGGTTCTGATGACTTGTGCCCAAGGTGGTCCGAGCACAGTTTGGTTTTATACATTTTAGGGAGATATGAGACATCAATCAACACATGCAAGATGAACATTGGTTTGGTCTGGAAAGGCGGGACAATCAAAGCCGGGAGGGGGCTTCCAGGTCATAGGTAGATTAGAGACAAATGGTTGCATTCCTTTGAGTTTCTGATGAGCCTCTCCAAAGGAGACAATCAGATCTGCATTTATCTCAGTGAGCAGAGGGGTGACTTGGAATAGAATGGGGGGGCAGGTTGGCCCCAAGCAATGCCCAGCTTGACTTTTCCCTTTAGCTTTGTGATTTTGGGAGCCCAAGATATTTTCCTTTCACATTTCCCCCGTTTTTAAAAATCTTTTGGAGAAAGCATTTTAGAAGAAAATGAGTCTCTGGTCTCAGGTTCCACCTGATCTCTCATGGCTAGGACGGTTTATTCCTACACAGGTAGGTCCCAAGTTATTAGGAAAGCTCATTTTTAGAAGGTTGTGAAGTCTCATGTCCTATGAAGAGAAAATAGTGGGAGGAAGGGAGAAAAACAACAACAAACAAAAGAACAATCCTGGGAAATTGGTATAGGCCACATTACTCTGAAGTCCATACATCAGTAGGCAGGCAAGAAAGTGGCTTATGTATGTAAGTAGGTTGCTGTTATTTTCTTCTGAAGTTTAAGTTGTCTAGCTTCAGTTTGCAGGGCTTTAAGAAAGCACAGCTTAGTCTTCAGCGACTCCAAATTAGGAAAAATGGGAAAAAATGAAGGAAAAAAATTGAAAACATTATTTTGAAGACCTGTAGCCAACAAAAATTAGAATTTCATCCAAAGTGCAGAAAATAACAAAAATTGAAAAACATTAGGGAAGAGTAGAATCTAACAACAGCTGTACTATAGTTTTTGAAACATAATTTTTTCTCTCCAGTTTCCGATTTTAACTAAGGACAAATTGTGGTAGGACTGGTTTACTTTATTATACTTGGACTAATTATTTATATACAGTGCAGCAAGAGTAATTAGTTTTTACATAGGCTTTTAAACTGTCTTTGATGGAACTTTGTTCCATAGAAAGAATCTCAGATAAGACTTTTTTAAAGCTGAGCCCAGTCATGGACTTGTACCATTAAATGCCTATAAGTTGGGTGAATTATTATCTTCTTGAGGTTCCAAGATAAATTTGGAGCTCCTGGGCCTGTCAGAAAGTGACATTCTTTACTTACCACAGGTCAGGAACCCTGTACAGGGACTGTGTAGATGAGGTATGAGGCCAGTTTTTCCAAGGGGCTTTCATTGGCTCCATAAGTCAAGTTTGAGTCCTTAAAGGAAAGCACATCATTCCAGGCAAAGCCTTGGTAAAATAACCAATTTCTCCAATTGTGTCCTGTTACAAATGAAAACAGATTCTTACTGCACTTATGCAAATAACTGTATTGTCATAAGTTACGAATACTCACAGATAGTTTTCAAATTCTGTAAAAATTAGGTAGAGAGAAACAAATATGCTCCAAATTTTGTTCATAGGAGTATACTCAATTGTTAAAAGCTGTAAATAGCTTAAAGTTTTCTTGACTCTGAAAAACAAAAGAAAGGATCCACAATGTTTTAAGCAAAAAGTCAAAAAGATTACTTCACACTTCTTTTTTTTTTTTTTTTTGTGATGGAGTCTCACTCTGTTGCCCAGACTGGAGTGCAGTGGCGCCATCTCGGCTCACTGCAACCTCCACCTCCTGGGTTCAAGCGATTCTCCTGCCTCAGCCTCCCAAGTAGCTGGGATTACAGGCATCCGCCACCACGCCCAGCTAATTTTTGTACTTTTAGTAGAGATGGGGTTTCACCATGTTGGCCAGGCTGGTCTCGATCTCCTGACCTCAAGTGATCCGCCCACCATGGCCTCCCAAAGTGCTGGAATTACAGGCGTGAGCCACCACACCTGGCGATTACTTCACACTTCTATTAGTTTAGTCCATGCAGTTAATTCCTGTTCTGCTTCATATTTATGAACATTTCAGCTCTCCATGAACCCTGAAAGTTTTTCCTCTATTCTGATGTCACAGTCTCTAAAGTTATCAGAAACCAGCATTCAAGAGCACCTGTTAGAGTTTTATAGCTGATTATAAAACCACCTTCTAAAGAGGACCAAAACAAGACAACGATTGTTTGTGGATGATAAAAAGTTTTAGGGCAGCCATAGTCAAAGACACAATTGACAAGGAAATTGTTACCTCTGTGGCACAAAATAATTTAACATAACAATTATAATTATTACTGATAATGTATATTAGGTCATATCAGAATTATAGGAGTTTCCTATAATTTTGGAACACATACCAGTAACATATTTATACAAATATAGCCCAAAGAAAACCAAATACCATTTTATATTTGACACTGCTTCCTGTATACCAAATAAGCCAAATATGTCATTTTTGGACTTTAGGGAACCTATTAATAATATCTTCAAGGATTAGATTAGAAAAAGACATAATTTATAATTTGATTTTGGAAAGTTTGTCAAATTTTAAAGGTTTAAAACACTTGATATTACAAAGTAGGATTACAAGTCATCGTAAAATAATTCACTCATTTGAACAAAGTGATACCTCAAGGATTTAAAAAAAAAAAAAGGCAAAAGCCTTCATTCTTTGAGACAGGAGGCTTAGTTTTCCAAACAATAAGCCCTAATAACATCATGAAGCCAATTAAATTGTTTTCCAAAATTACAATCTATAAAATTTTCATCTTGATCATAAGATATAACTTCCATAAGCCTTTATAACCTTTATTAAGGAGTCAGTTATTCTTTCAAGAAAACCTTGTTAATCTGACACAGGGGCCCATATGCTAGTCTTGCATCAGTGTGCCTTTGACATTAATGATTAATTTATAGAGAAACTGAACTTACTTTATCTCTCAAAGTCAGCCCTTACAATCTCACATGTCTGTCTCTTCTGGGATAGTCTCTGGGCCTTGAGGAGTTGAACAGCTTTAATTTCTGTGTCTCAGGAATGTGGTTTATTTTGATTGGCATCTTCTACCGGGCCTGAAGATGAAGCTTTAATTGCTGTCAGTGTTTAAAATTTAGCAGGACTTGATGTTCTTTTTAGACCCATGAGTCAAATCCCCGTAACTCAATGTCGCAAGGACTTTAAAAGCACATACAAGAAGATATAAGGACGGAATAACCTTGATTTAAAAAAAATTTTAATATCTGTTTTTCCTAAGCAAACCAAACTTAATAATAATGGCATAGGAATTATTTTGATAAAACATAAAATCTGTTAGGCCACTTACCAAAAGGCAAAAGCAAATACCTTCTGCAGTGTATAGAATATTATGTTAGAAGAAAACATTTTCTTTAAGAAAACATTGTTAGCATCAGGCCACACACACAAAAAAAAACAGAACCTGAGGAGGAAAACAAAACTTATATGAGCTGAAAATAAGTTGAAGGGAAGTGTTATTATTTTGTTCCTTTTAAGAGGGAAGAGAAAACTGAAACTGGCAAGACGCAATGAAAGTTGAACTTTGGGTTAAAATTAAAAAATTAAAATATCTTATAATTGATTAAGAGTAAATCAACCTCTTAAGAAAATGTCGGCCAGGCGCGGTGGCTCATGCCTGTAATCCCAGCACTTTTGGGAGGCCGAGGCAGGAGGATCACGAAGTCAGGAGATCAAGACCATCCTGGCTAACATGGTGAAACCCCATCTCTACTAAAAATACAAAAAAAAATTAGCCAGGCGTGGTGGCGGGCGCCTGTAGTCCCAGCTACTCAAGAGGCTGGGGCAGGAGAATGGCATGAACCTGGGAGGTGGAGCTTGCAGTGAGCCAAGATCACGCCACTGCACTCCAGCCTGGGCAACAGAGCGAGACTCTGTCTTAAAAAAAAAAGAAAGAAAGAAAAAATGTCATTGTTCTAACCAATTCTTTAGTCTATAACTGTTTTTTTACATCAAACCCAATCTCTAGAAAGACCATTATAATTTCCCTTTAGTCATAGACAACTTGATCATATAAAAGAGTTTTTTTTTAATAGATCCTCTTATTGTGACTTCCATAGACCATTCATGCCATGCTTGGACTTTCTGGTTTGTCCTGAACATCCCTCTTTCTTAAACAACCAGTCATTTTACTCTAGGACTAAATTTACCATACATGATTCTTTCTCATATGAAATTATTTGTCTTTAAGCTTTCTTACTCCCCACCAAAACACACTTTTTTATAACTTTCTTTACATCTCTTTTACTCTTTTATTTCCTGGTTCCTTTTACCTTGTTTTATACATGACCTTTAAATAAGCTTTGAATTAGGCAAAAATTGTTCACCTTTTTCAAAAGGACATGCTTTCTTTTAGAAAGCATATTTTCCTACAAATATATTTTTATTGGAAAATATCCAAATAGTGAAATATCTTATTTAATCTAACCTTAAATTCTAAATTATGATGAATTTGTCTACAAGTATTTGTCCTATTACATTTACCTAATTATTTGAATTATTTACCTAGATTATTTATAAAAACTGCAATTGTCATTATTTAAATTATGGAAACACCATTGCAAAATTATAACTGAGACAGTGAAAGAGATTTGACCTAACTGACTCCATCTTATTTCTAACCTTCAAGCTATCCTTGTTCATTCCTGGGCATAGGTCAAACTAACTTTGGGAGGAACTTAGTTTATAGTTTACCTGAAACAAAGACTATAACAGTCTTTCTCAAAATAAACCTTACTGCCTGTGGACTAAACTACCTAAAGCCACCAGATTAGAAGTTATGGTAATCTTACTAAATTTAAGATGTAGCTATTTTTATTAAACCATATAAATTTTTTTTTTTTTTGAGATGGAGTCTTGCTCTAGTCTCCCAGGCTGGAGTGTAGTGGTGCAATCTTGGCTCACTGTTACCTCTGCCTCCCAGGTCAAGCAATTCTCCTGCCTCAGCCTTACAAGTAGCTGGGATTACAGGTGCCTGCCAACACGCCTGGCTAATTTTTGTATTTTTAGTAGAGATGGGGTTTCACTATGTTGGCCAGACTGGTCTTGAACTCCTGACTTTGTGATCCACCCACCTCAGCCTCCCAAAGTGCCGAGATTACAGGCATTATTAAAGATTACACAGCAAAGATCATTCTTTCTTGAGCTGGGTTTATAGTTTCGTAACTCCTATGCCAAATTTTGACACCTTATGGTATTTGGCAGGGATAAGTATGAAATTGCTTGATTAACAAATGCAAACAAAAATATATGCTGGCAATTCTTAAGACATTTCTAATATTACTTTACCAATAATTTTAAAGCTAGCTTATTTATTAAAGATTTTATTTAAGTTACATAAACTTGAAAAAGCATTTGACTTGTCTTTTCTTTTTTCCTGATCAAGTATTTGATTCAAGTGCCTTTACTTTCTTAAGCCAATCAATTAGAGCCCTTTTATATATTTTCAGTAGTGAAACATTGTGTACACAACACATAAATACATAGACATATTAGGCATGCCAATAGAAGTACATCTCATAGGTTTATAAAAACTTTTTTTTCCTGTCTTAGACTTTCAGATTCTTGATAACCTGTTTCACAACCCTAGGCAATTGTCAGCTAAACAGCCTGAAATTTGCATATTAAGGGAAACAACTCAGGTGAAAATCAAATAGCAAAATTTGCATAAGGTACAGAGAGAAAAAGTCTGGTGGTGCTAGAGGGAGACTAAAGATGGATGCCAAATCAAACAAAATTATAGAAATCTATCATAGGATTGCATAAGGAGACCAATTTTATTTAGTAGGGACTACCCATCATTTAACTGGATCTCTGAGCTCTGGGAAGAGCCCACACTGAATCCTGGGTCTCCAAAAAGGGAGAATTATCATGAGGTTAGACCACGTGATGCTTTTATAGTGCACTTAAAAATTTTTTTTAAACAAAGACATTTCTAAGTGTCTAAACCACACTCTTCCTTAAAAGCCCAAGAATAACCACTGTTGCAATAACTGCTTTAGTCAAAAAAAAAAAAAGAAAAGAAAACACAAAACAGGTTACACAATACAAAAGTAAGCAGTTTAAGAGCTGAGACAAACTTGTCTGTTTACATTCTTGGGGTTTCATAAGAAAAAACAAGTTTCTCTCCCAAAGGGAGTCTGGCACCCTCTCCATTTTCTTTAAGGAACCCCAGGCTACTATAAACTATTTTAGGTCCCCCATGCGGCAGAAGGTGCAAGAGAAAGGAGAGACAGCAGAAGTAAATCAAGAAACAGAATTCAGTCAACTGAGAAGAAAAAACCCTTTTGCTCAAAAAAAGACAAGGTCATAGGAGAAAAACAAAAACAAAAACGTGAAGGTCTCTTAAATACAAACACACACATATGCACACACACACACATGCACACACATACGCACACACGTATGTATGCACACACATGCACACATGCACGCGCACATGCACACACATGCGCACACACATGCACACACACATATGCACACACACACACAGCTTGGATGTTAGCTTTTCATTAAACTGACTTTTAACCATTGAGCTTCTTTGAAAAAATCTTTTTAAATCTCATTCCATATTTCAACTAGGACAAATTTCAACGAGGACACAGAAGTACAGTCATTACTCTTTCAGCTTGGCTTAGCTAGTGAAAATGTGGCCTTGTTATATCAATAAAGCCCCTTAGTAGTCAAAATCAAAATCTTTCCTCTTTTTTTTTCCTTTTGCTGGCCGTTTTTCTCCCCCCATCACGACACCATTGTGTGTGGGGGTGGGGAGGGGAATTCAGCCACTTCAGAGGCCTTGTTCCCCATAATTTGGAACTTCCTTCAGATTTGATCAAGCCAGATAGAGGTCAATGGGAAAAAGACCAAAACAACAAAAACAGAAACAATCAACAACAAAAAAACAGTTAAGCAAAACAAACAATCGCACAACTTACGTGATCACTGAGTGCTCTAATGGTAAGGAGAAATTAAGACCAGCTGGTTGTTAATCTTAACTTTAGCCAAGACAAACCACAATTCAGTTACTTCCCTAGGGATGGGTCTCAGGCTGAAAACTCAGATCTCCACCATCCTGGGAGCAGGAAAAAAAAAAAAAATTCATCTTCCCTGTTGGAAGCAAGCTCGAACTCCATAAAGGAGTTACCTGCCTTCCATCGTCATGGAAGCAGGGAAAACTTGCCTTCCTTGTATCGGAAGCAAGTAAAACTCCAAAAAGAGAAGTTGTAAAGCAAAATAAACTTTAGATCTCGACCAAATTTTGAGAGATCAGGGATTCTCTGCGGCAGGGGGTGGGGGTGGGGGTGGGGCGCGGGGGGAGGTGCTTCCAGGCCTCAGCAAATTGTCTTATTGGTTTGAGCCATAAAGTTAGCTCAAGCTGGTGCCAAGCACCAACAGGAGACTTGTGAAAAGTCAGGGGCATCTCCACTCAGAATCCTTCCGTGGTTACCAAAATGTTTGAACCCTGAAAATCTGAGACAGGTCTCAGTTAATTTAGAAAGTTTATTTTGCCAAGGTTGAGGACACCTACCTGTGACACAGCCACAGGAGGTCCTGACGACGTGCCCAGGGTGGTCAGAGCACAGTTTGGTTTTAGGGAGACGTGAGACATTAACCAACATATGTAAGATGAACATTGGTTTGGTCTGGAAAGGCGGGACAACTTCAAGCGGGGAGGGGCTTCCAGGTCATAGGTAGATAAGAGAAAGATGGTTGCATTTTTTTTGAGTTAATGATGAGCTTCTCCAAAGGAGACAATGAGATATGTATTTATCTCAGTGAGCAGAGGGGTGACTTGGAATAGAATGGGAGGCAGGTTGGCCCTAAGCAGTTCCCAGCTTGTGTTTTTCCCTTTAGCTTAGTGATTTGAGGGGCCCAAGATTTTCCTTTCACACCAGGCACCATTGAACCAACAGGTTCTACTGTTATCATTCACATTAGACAGATCAGAAAACTGAGGCACAGGCAAACTGCCAGCAAGAAAGTGCTAGAATGCAAATTTCCCTGACTCCCAAATGCATTGCACGCTGTTGCTGTTCCCTGAGTGGCCGCTCAGGCAGCTGTGACTGCGATGATCCTGCACCTGGAGGGATTCCCTCTTGGCCTTTCCTCCCTCTAACCTGAGGTTGGGGTCCTACCCCACCTCGCCCTCCAGTGGCTGCTCTGGGTAAATGCGGTTGCTCCACCTCCTCTAACCCCAGGGTGATGCCTCCCAGAGCAGTGGGGTGAGGGGCTCCCATCCCGCCGGTGGTGCAGACCTAAAGCAGTCTGGCCTTGACCACGGGGCTCCAGTGCCTCTCAGGTTGGAGTCTCGGTGCCACATCACCCCTGGTGGTCAGATGCCACATCCATGCTCCCTCCTGGGCCATCCTGAGTGCCCCACTCTGTGCCAGGCCCCATGCAGGCCCGGGGATGGACAGGGCAGCCCACAGCCTCTGTGCTCCTGGGTGAGGTGGATAACCAACCATCAGATAAGGCAGGTTGGGCTGAGGTGTGAGCTGAGCCCCTGGTAGGGTGTGGGCCACCATTCGGGAGGAGAGGTGTCTGCAGCCCCTGTGGGTATCAGGGTGGGCTTCCAGGAAGAGGAGGAAGAGGTCTCGGAATGAGCTTCAAAGGATGCATAATATTCAGGATGTCTAGTCCTTTGTGGCAGCTACAAAGCACACGTGTTCAGGCCCTGGGGCCAACTCGGCAGTTGTGACCCCTCCAGCTCCCCACCACCATCCACTGCCATCCCTCCCCCAACCCTGGTGTCCAGCCCAGGCTTGGCCGCTCTGGCACCAACCAAGCCTGCAGTGGAACCAGCAGGATCCCAGATATCCCCCCAACCCAATGAGAAGGGCAGCTCTAGAGACCCAGGAGCCACTGTCTAGGCAGGCCCCTCCCTACACTGGACCCTGAGATGCTCCACGAAGAGCAGGATTTCATGGATCTCAAAGTGAGGGAGAGAAACTCACTGTCTCCAGGAGCTGGAAAAGGCAGAGGCTCAGAGAGGCACAGAACCGCCTTCAATGCTCTTCAGCCCCATCCTCCCACCTGACGTGACCCCAGGAGGCTTTCTTTGAATAACACTTACTAACAGCCCAGGCGCAGTGGCTCACACCTGTAATCCCAGCACTTTGGGAGGCCGACGCAGATCACTTGAGGCCCAGAGGTTGAGACCAGCCTGGCCAACATGGTGAAACCCCATCTCTACTAAAAATACAAAAAAATTACAGGCAGGCACCTGTAATCCCAGCTACTTGGGAGGCTGAGGCAGGAGAATCACTTGAACCCTGGAGTCAGAGGTTGCAGCGAGCTGAGATGACCCCACTGCACTCCAGCCTGGGTGACAGAGCAAGACTCCATCTCAAAACAACAAAAAAACAAAAACAAAAAACACACTTATTGACCCAGTGTGGTGGCTCACGCCTGTAATCCCAGCACTTTGGGAGGCCGAGGCAGGCAGATCACCTGAGGTCGGGAGTTCGAGACCAGCCTGACCAACATGAGGAAACCCTGTCTCTACTAAAAATACAAAATTAGCCGGGTGTGGTGGTGCATGCCTGTAATCCCAGCTACTCAGGAGGCTGAGGCAGGAGAATCGCTTGAACCTGGGAGGCGGAGGTTGCGGTGAGCTGAGATCGTGCCATTGTGCTCCAACCTGGGCAACAAGAGCAAAACCCCATCTCAAAACAAACAAACAAAAAAGTTATTAATAGTGTAACCTGTCACAGGCCACCATGAGATGCTCTTCTGAGTGCGGGGGCCGCTGTTATCACACCAGGACATCAGTGTCACCCAGGTGGACACGTGCCCCACAGGAGGAACCTTGGGTGGTGCTGTCACCCTGCTTAGGAAGGCAGCAGGGCACAGGGCCCAGAGTGGGGCTTGGAGGCGCCCAGCTGTCAACCAGCCCCTGCTCCACCGCTGCCCACAGAGCCTCTGGGTGGCCTCAGGCAGGTCTCCTCCCTGGTGTGCAAGCCCCTCCTCAGCCTTCCCCACCCTCCTCCCTGGACTCCAGGCCAGCAGGAGCCCCTGGCACACTGACCAGTGCTTCCCAGTGAGGGAGGACCCTCCTCCCTAACTCCACCTGCAGAAACCTGTGGGTGGCCGTCAGGGTGGGAGGCTGGTTCCGAGTGTTCTGGGTTTGTGACCTGGAGGGGTCACTTATGCCGGCCCCTCGTCAGCAATGTGGGTGGTGGGGGTGTGTGGGGATGTGCTGTGAGCATCCCCAGGCGCCTCTGCAGGGCTGCCTCCCCTGGCACACCTGTCCCCAGGCCGGGTCTGCCTACTTGGGAAGTCTTCAATCCTCAGGGGTTCCCGATGTCTGCCCCCACACAATCTGCAGCTGGATGTGGGGGCAGGAAGGGAGGGCATGTCCCTGCTGGGGCGGGGCCGGGGTGGGTCCCTGAAGAGTCAGAGTGAGGGGGAGCCTCCTGGTGGCCCCTTGGAGGATGCGGGATATAGAGAGGTGGGGGTGGGGCACGCTCATCCCGTGTGCCCCGCAGGTCGCTGCTGGCTGGACGCCCTGGAGCTGGCCCTGCGCTGCTCTAGCCTGCTGAGACTGGGCACCTGCAAGCCGGGCCGAGACGGGGAGCAAGGGACCTCACCAGACGCATCACCCTCATCGCTCTGTGGGCTGCCAGCCTCAGCCACCGTCCACCCAGACCAAGACCTGTTTCCGTGAGTGGGGCGAGGGCACAGGGGCTGGTGCTGATTCGTGGGGTCTCCTTGTAGGCGAGGAAGAGGGGAGAGGACAGCCCCAGCCGCTGCTCTGGTGGGCTGCAGGCTGCAGGCAGGGACTTGTTCGCTGCAGTGTGCCCTGGGAGCCTCGGTTCCTTCCTCTATAAAACGGGGCTGATAGTGTCAAATGTGGGTTGTGGAGGTGACGACAGGCAGGAACGTATGTGAAGTGCGGAGCAGTGAGGGGTGGGCGGCCCAGAGGGGTGTGCTGGGGTCTCACCTGTGACAGGGACCCACTGGCACCATCCACCTTCCAGACTGAACGGGTCTTCCCTGGAGAACGATGCATTCTCAGACAAGTCGGAGAGAGAGAACCCTGAGGAGTCTGATGCCGAGACCCAGGACCATAGCCGGAAGACGGAGAGTGGCAGCGACCAGTCAGAGACCCCTGGGGCCCTGGCGCGGAGAGGGACCACCTACGTGGAGCAGGTCCAGGAGGAGCTGGGGGAGGTGAGAGCCCCCCAGCCAGGAGCCCCACGCGTCTCCCCTGCCTCAGCCCCTTGTTCCGGAAGCAGAGGTAGCCATGCCTCATCCTGGGGGGAGCACGCAGGGCCCAGGGGGTGGCTTTTGTCCCCATCACTTGGCAGTGAGTCCAGGAGCTGTCTTTTAGGTAAACAGGCTCCTCCCCTCTTCCAAAGAGGCTGCCCCGCTGGCTGGCTGGCTGGCATGCAGATGCGGGGATGGGTCAGGGGTTTGCTGCAAACAGGCAACTCCCTCCTTGGGCTGGAATGCGCTGATGGGAGAACAGGAGGCTCAGGAGGGGCCCTTGACCCCATCTGGTGGGCGGCCCCACTTCCTGGAGGAGCGCAGAGGAGGGCGTGCGGACCTGAGTCCCATGCTCACAGGCACCTGCACACCTGGTGCTCTCCTGGGGCCCTGGGAGAGCCATGAATGAGACAGACCTGGGCTCTGGGCCCCCAGTGTTTGGGCAGCAGGAAACATAGATGATAAACCCACAAACACAAGGGGAGGTTGGGGAGCAGGTGAGGGAGGCAAGCCGGGCCATGGGCTCTTTCTGAAGACATCAGTGACGGGAGGGAGGATGGCATTCCAAGAAGAGGGATCACCAGCGCACGAGCTCAAGGGAGGCAGCAGGCAGTGGGCAGCAGTGTCCCCAGAGCATGCCTGCAGATGAACAGCCAGGGCAGCTGACTCCCCGCAGCTGGAGAGAACTCACGTGGCCCTGGGCACTATGGGGCGCCTCAGGAAGGGGGGTCCGGAAGGAATCACAGGATCTAAGCTTCCGCTGGGTGACGGGTGCAGGCTGAGGAAGCCGGGCTCTGGGGTGGGGGCTGCGCTCTGGGGTGGGGGCTGTCAGGAATGGGGGGCTCTGTGATCTGGGATCTTGTCATTCTCACCCGGGAGGCGAGACAAGAGCAAGGCCGTGGATGTCACTGAGGGCAAGGGGCAGTCCTGGTTTCAGCAGGAAAGGGGAATTCGTTCCCTGCTGTTGTTTGGACAGCGTCGTGTTCGCATCTTGCTCTGCACGGGGACAGAGGGGGCTCGTCCGTGGTCTGTGAAATCCTTGTGTTCAGTGGAACACCGTGGCCTCCCTGCGGGCTGCTGTTCCCACAGAGCTCAGGCTCCTGTGCGGGGATGGGAAGGTTAGGATGGGCCTGTGGGGAGTGGACTGAGGGCCTTGAGGGCCTTGGGCTGAGAGTATTGGGGAAGCCACCGGCGGGTTAGGCAAGGGCGTCAGGACAGCTGAGGGGCGGGGGTGGACACTGGGCCACCCGTAGGGAAGACCCATTGTTAGGAGAAAGCTGAGGACATCCTGGACCCAGCTGTGATGGAGAAGGGAGAAGTGGGCAGACTCAGGGTATTTCGGAAGGTGGATTGGGCATATCTCAGCCAGATGGTGATGAGCGACGCTGCTGTGAGCCAGGCAGAGCCGGCTGCTGCGAGCCAGGCAGAGCGGGCTGCTGCAGGTGCGAGCCTGGGGCTCCGGGCAGAGGGCATGGAGCGGGCAGCCAAGGGGCCCGGGCACCCAACCTTCAGAGGCCGAGCACAGATAAGGCTTCACAGAGGTGGAGCAGGGAGGTGGGAGGAGCCAGGAGCCCAGGTGTCTCAGAGCCAGCTGGGCTGAGGGGTGGGGCAGGATGAGAAGCAGGGATGGCTGCTGGACCAGTGAGGAGTGGTGGGGACCTACAGCAAGACAGTCTCAGTAGAGAAGACGGCAGAAGCCTGGTGGAGAGGGTTAAGGAGGATGGGACGGGAGCACATGGACAGAGCAGTATTCCTGACAGCCGAAGCTACCCATGATTTCCAAGCCCCAAAGCTACAGCACTGGGCTCCCCATGACCCCTCATGGAGTCAGACATGGCTCCCGGGTGTCCATGCACACTGTCCACTGGGCCAGTGCCACCAGGATCTGTCCGTGGCCATGCGTGCACAGAGAGGCGAAGCCATTTGCCTGCGGAGTCCCAGCAGCAGGGATGAGATCCTGATGCAGGACTCACAGGCCACACTCCATCTTGCCCACTCCTGGGGCAGCTGGCGTCGGGCTAAAAATGCAGAGAGCCCTGAGTTCAGATCTCACCTCTGCCGCATAGCAGCTGTGTCACCTTGGACAAGTCACTTGTCCCCTCTGTGGAGGGGGAGGACCAGGGTCCCCGTTCCCTGGGGCTGCGGTGAGGTGCAAGTCTGGAGTGAGTAAGGGGAGCTCCGCCACCCCAAGTCATGTATTCGGGAGCTGTGGTGAGGGTTAGATGTCTCAGAAAAGGAGGAGATGAGGGGGCCTTCGTGAGGGGCACACAGGCTTCGGAAGTGAGGGGTGAGTTCACTTGCCCGTGCCGGTTTTGCGGGAGCAGGCTCACCTCCAAACTCACCCAGTTGTCCACATTCAATATCTGAAGCCTTCTGTATATCAATCAGACCTCAATAAAGTGGTTCAAAAACAGAAAAAGAAATGTTACAATAATCTTTTTTTAAAAATGGAAGAGCAGGCCAAATCCCTGCCTCCCCAGGCAGCTGTGAAGACAGGGTGGGCTGCAGTCTCTCTGTTCCCTGGGCCCAGGGTCCCACGATGCACAGACGGGTTTCAACAGCAGGTGTTGGGAGGCTGCACCCTGGACTTTGAGGAGGGCAGGGCATGGGGTCCCTGGGCCAGGAGCAGAGACAGGAGCGGGCCTGGACCTGGGCTGCGGGTGCTCCAGGGGTGGGGTGGAGATGCACTGGGAAGAGTTCACATCTGATGGGGCTGAGTCAGCCTCATGAGGCCATGGAGGCCAGGTCAGGGGTTTACACCCTAAGGGGTGGCAGGTACAGCCTCCTCCAGCCAGAGCTGCCACTGTCCTGCCACCCCTTCCTCCCGGCTCTTCCGGGCAGGGCCTGACTGCAGCCTGTCTGCTGCAGCTGGGCGAGGCATCCCAAGTGGAGACAGTGTCAGAGGAGAACAAGAGTCTGATGTGGACCCTGCTGAAGCAGCTACGGCCAGGCATGGATCTGTCCCGCGTGGTGCTACCCACGTTCGTACTGGAGCCGCGCTCCTTCCTGAACAAGCTCTCCGACTACTACTACCACGCAGACCTGCTCTCCAGGTGCGCGCCATGCCGGGAGGGGCACCCCACACCTCGTCCTGCATCTGCATGAGACCCTGCAGCACCCCCAGCCCCTGCCTGCCCTGTGGGGGCTTCCATAGAATCCCGTAGCTGATCTCAGCCCACTGTTCCTGCAGCTGTAGCCCCCCAGGGGGCTCTGTCTCCAAGATGGGCCTGGGAGGAGCCAGCCATCCGTGGTGAGAGGGGTGTCAGTCCCAAGCACTTGCCATGCACCCTGAGCCCTGCACCCTCGAGCTGGATGGGATGGGCTGCAGAGGCAGGAAGGGGGCTGCAGAGGCAGGAATGGGGCTACAGAGGCAGGAAGGGGGCTACAGAGGCAGGAAGGGGGCTACAGAGGCAGGAAGGGGGCTGCACAGGCTGGAAGAGGGCTGCAGAGGCTGGAAGAGGGCTGCAGAGGCTGGAAGAGGGCTGCAGAAGCAGGAAGGGGCTGCAGAGGCAGGAAGGGGCTACAGAGGCAGGAAGGGGGCTCAGAGGCAGGAAGGGGGCTGCACAGGCAGGAAGAGGGTTGCATAGGCTGGAAGAGGGCTGCAGAGGCAGGAAGGGACTGCATAGGCTGGAAGGGGGCTGCAGAACTGGAAGAGGGTTGCAGAGGCTGGAAGGGGGCTGCGTAGGCTGGAAGGGGGCTGCGCAGGCTGGAAGGGGGCTGCGCAGGCTGGAAGGGGGCTGCGCAGGCTGGAAGGGGGCTGCGCAGGCTGGAAGGGGGCTGCACAGGCTGGAAGGGGGCTGCATAGGCTGGAAGAGGGTTGCAGAGGCTGGAAGAGGGCTGCAGAGGCAGGAAGGGGCTGCAGAGGCTGAAAGGGGGCTGCAGAGGCTGGAAAGGAGCTACGCAGACTGGAAAGGGGCTGCAGAGGCTGGAAGGGGGCTGCACAGGCAGGAAGAGGGCTGCACAGGCTGGAAGAGGGCTGCAGAGGCAGGAAGGGACTGCATAGGCTGGAAGGGGGCTGCAGAGCTGGAAGAGGGTTGCAGAGGCTGGAAGGGGGCTGCACAGGCTGGAAGGGGGCTGCACAGGCTGGAAGAGGGTTGCATAGGCTGGAAGAGGGTTGCAGAGGCTGGAAGAGGGCTGCAGAGGCAAGAAGGGGCTGCAGAGGCTGAAAGGGGGCTGCAGAGGCTGGAAGGGGGCTGCAGAGACTGGAAGGGGGGTAGCAGAGCCTGGAAGGGGGTACGCAGGCTGGAAGGGGGCTGCAGAGACTGGAAGGGGGCAACAGAGGCAGGAAGGGGGCTGCAGAGACTGGAAGGGGGCAACAGAGGCAGGAAGGGGGCTGCAGGCTCAGGAGCCAGGCAGAGGGAGCAGGTGGGAACAAGAGCATGGGCAGGGAGGCTTCCTGGAGACAGGGGCACCCTGGCAGCCCAGGTCAGCAGTGTCCTCTCTGCCCCAGCATGGGAGCAGCCCTGGCACTTTCTGATTAGAAGAACCCACTTCCCCAGAGAAAATTATCCTGCTTGGGGGTGACCGGAGCGCCTGGGCCAAGCAGCCTGTTTCCAGCTGAGTGGGTGGAGGTCGGGATGGTAGGAGGGAGGGGTCAGGGAAAGGGAGGGTGGCCCACGGCCCCCAGAGCTGGGGTCAGCATTCTCCTGCCCCATGGCAGGGCTGCGGTGGAGGAGGATGCCTACAGCCGCATGAAGCTGGTGCTGCAGTGGTACCTGTCTGGCTTCTACAAGAAGCCCAAGGTGAGCCCCTGCCAGCCAGGGAGGGTGGGGCTCCGGCCCAGGGGTCTGTCTGCTCAGCCCTCGTCCCTTGGCACTTTCCTGAGTCCCTGGGCCACCCCCTACCCCACATGGCTTAGAAGGATCCTGGTCACCCCCACAGAGGGCCCAGGTCCTTGGTGATGGGGGACAGGGCCCCACTTCCCACAGTTGGGGCCCTGGATGGCTCAGACCGGGTCCCCAAGGGTGGTCTCATCCCTCAAGGCCCCAAGCTGGACCCCTTCCCCACCCCCCAAGAAAACAGCCTCAGGCCGTATTACAGATGGTGCCAAAAGAAAGGAGCTTTAAGCCTTAAACGTCAAGGTACCTTTGGGATCTGTGGTTTTCATAAATTTTTAGCCATGGAAACCCCTTTTAGAACCCCAAACCCAGGACTCCAATGACAGCAGGGCTGCTCTCGTTGTAGTGAGCAAGAGGGCCCGCAGCTCCCCTGACCCCACCACAGAGCCCTGGGGTTCCATGGGAAGCAAGTTTGAAAACCACGACCCTGGTTCCACTTCTTTATTGTGCAGATGGGGAAACTGAGGCTCAGAGAGGAGAAAGGATGGCCCGAGTTGTACAGCAGGTTTGGGGTAGAGGCAGGACTTCTGACTGCCCGGTGCCTTCCGTGGCTTTCAGCAGGCTGTGTGCAGGTTACACCCAAGGTCCAAGGAGAGTGTGACAAGGTCAGGGTCTCGTGTCCCTTCTCCGAGCTAAGAAGTGGACAGGATTCCCCTGAGGCTGTCCCCCAAGAATGTAAACCACAGGCAAAGCACAGTCCCCACAAAGCAGAAGTGAGGTGTTGTTCCCAGATGCTAGCAGCAAACCAGGCCAGCAGGCAGCGGGTAGCCCACCCACGCTGCCCCTCCGTCCACAACCCTCACCTGCTCTGCAAGCGGCCCCCTTACCCACCTGGTTCCTCACACAAGTCTCTGTTGTCTGCAGGGAATCAAGAAGCCGTACAACCCCATCCTGGGGGAGACCTTCCGCTGCTGCTGGTTCCACCCGCAGACGGACAGCCGCACATTCTACATAGCAGAGCAGGCAAGAGCACCTCCGCTGCACCCGGCCTGGGCGCTGGGCTCTGTGGGGGCGATGATCTGTGGGGCGGGGCTCTGGGGGGCGATGCTCTGGGGCGGGGCTCTGTGGGGCGGGGCTTTGTGGGGGCGGAGCCCTGGCAGCAGGCAGGGGCAAGCGTGACCCCGAGGGCCGGCTTCCAGGGGACCCCACATCCTGCACACCGGAAGGGCTGTGGACCCAGCCGCTGCCAACAGGGATTCTTGCAGAAGGTGCAGACACCACCATGACTGTGACAGCAGACAGTGTCTCCCTAGGGAGAGGACAGTGTGTCCCATCTCCCGATGGGGCCTTCTGGGGCAACTCAGGGCCCGCAAGCCCCACAGCTGAGGCCTACCTGCCCTGGGCGTCGTAAGCGAGAGCCAGGAAGGCCCCTACCCGAATCCTAGGACCGGGGGAGGAGATGTGGCGTCAGGCACAGGGACAGGTTTTTGGGGGAAGCTGGGCTCTCGCTTCCTGGGATTACCTGTTTCCGGGGCTGTTTACAGAGCCGCCTCCCTGCACGCAGGTGTCCCACCACCCGCCCGTGTCTGCCTTCCACGTCAGCAACCGGAAGGACGGCTTCTGCATCAGTGGCAGCATCACAGCCAAGTCCAGGTTTTATGGTGAGGGGGTCACCCCGGGCGCTCCCTGGGGCCTCAGGGAAATGCGATGGTCGGGAGGGCTCCAGGAGCCAGTGGACGAAGATCTGGATGGGGGCCATGTGCCTGTCCCTCCCAATCCCTCCTAGTCAGAGACCATGTGGTGGTCAGGTGCTCATACCGGGCCATGAGGCAGAGCTGCCCGCAGCTCCCCGAGCTGAGAGTGGGCACCTTTTGTAGGGACGCTGTGGGGACTGAGAGAGGGCACCTACATGGAAAGGTGCGGACTGGGGCTGAGCAGCCCCAGAGCACTGCATGACTATTTGAATTGGCTAAAATGAAATGAAACTTAAGGTCAGGCGCGGTGGCTCACGCCTGTAATTCCAGCACTTTGGGAGGCCGAGGTGTGTGGATCACTTGAGATCAGGAGTTTGAGACCAGCCTGTCCAACATGGTGAAACCCCGTCTCTACTAAAAATACAAAAGTTAGCCGGGCATGGTGGCACGTGCCTGTAATCCCAGCTACTGGGAAGGCTGAGGCAGGGCAATCGCTTGAACCCGGGAGGTGGAGGTTGCAGTGAGCCAAGATGGTGCCACTGTACTCCAGCCTGGACGACAGGGTGAGACTCTGTCTCAAAAAAAAGAAAAAGAAATGAAACTGAAACTGCAGCCCCTCTATTGCCACATCAAACAGGCTCAGTGTTGGCCCCGGAGTGGGACAGGCAGGAGGGAAGCTCTGGTCTTCAGAGACAGCCCCATTGGACTGCACTGCTCTGGGGCCTGGCAGACTTGGGTGCTCAGAAAAGTGTCCGTTTACATTTCGTCCCATCCGTTGTACCTTTTTCATCAGTTTCATCCATGGGCAGGTGTGCGCCTGTTGCCTCTGTGTGCTCGGCTCTCTGCTGGGTGTGCGGAAGTCTGGGAGGGGGTCCCAGGTGCGACCCTCAGGTTCAGCCCACCTTTCCCAACTCTGTCCTCTCCTCACCAGCAGTACCTGTGACTCGTGGCCCCAAGCGAGGCGCACCCCCTCCACAGGGATGTTTAAAATCTGAGCAGGGCTCAGTTGAGTTTGAAAAAGTTTGCAGCCTCCACCCTGCGAATCTGCAGTTTTGCGACTGCAATAAACCACTAACAAGTCAAAGGTGAAATAACTTCTCAGCACAGATGTCCTATGCACACTGGACAAGGATTTTACAGAATCTGAGGCCCAGAGAGGTTAAGTGACTCACGCACAGTCACACCACTGGAAGTGCCAGGAGCGTGTTCAGCTGTTGGAAGGAGCTCAGACCCTGTGACTTAGGGGTGGCCTCAGATGTGAAGGGGCTGTCTGCACTCACTGGTCCTGCTGTCTCTTGTCTCTGCAGGGAACTCGCTGTCGGCGCTGCTGGACGGCAAAGCCACGCTCACCTTCCTGAACCGAGCCGAGGATTACACCCTTACCATGCCCTACGCCCACTGCAAAGGTGAGAGGCTCAGCCACCCACCCCGAGGGCAGAGCCAGGCTCTGTGAGAGCAGCTAGATGCTAAAACCCTTTGGTTATTTGCTTGAAGGTATCTTTACTTCGCCTTCATCTGCCCATGACTTTTTTTTTTTTTTTTTTTTTTGAGATGGAGTTTCGCTCTTGTTGCCCAGGCTGGAGTGCAATGGCGTGATCTTGGCTCCAAGTAGCTGGGATTACAGGTATGCGCCACCACACCTGACTAATTTTGTATTTTTAGTAGAGACAGGGTTTCACCATGTTGGTCAGGCTGGTCTTGAACTCCCGACCTCAGGTGATCCGCCCGCCTCGGCCTCCCAAAGTGCTGGGATTACAGGCATGAGCCACCGCGCCCAGCCTTGCCCATGACTTTTGAAGGTGGGTAATTCCATGTAGATGCTGTTTTACTGCCCTTTGAATATGTGCGTTTTGCTAGCCTTGTGGCTTCCATTGCTGTTGGGGATGATCAGCTGTCAGCCTATTTGTTACATAATCTGCTTTTCCCTGTAGCTGCTTTGAAGATATTTTCCTTGCCTTGGTGCCCTGTAGTCTTGCTACAGTGTTTCAAAGTTTGGATTTCTTTTTTATTTTTTCATTAACAGACTTTCTTTTTTACGGTAGTGTTGTGTTTACAGAAAAATTGAGCAGGAAGTACAGAGAGTTCCTGTGTGTCCCCTACACAGTTTCCCCTGTTATTAACATCTCACACGGGGGTGCTACATTTGGTATCATCGATGAGCCAATACTGATACATTGTTACTAACTGAGTACACAGTTCACCTTCCCTTTCACTCCTTGTGTTGCTCATTCTGTGGGTTTTGATAAATACAGAAGGACATGTATCTGCCATTACCACATCTCACAGAATAGTTGCACTACCCTAAAAATCCCTTATGATTAGACGTGACTAGATGGAGCCACATATTTCTCAGTCCCCCCAGGCCCTGGCTTTTTCCGGAATGTCATGTAGGTGGAATCATACGGTGTGGAGCGTTTTCAGATTGGCGTCTTTCACTTGGCAATAGGCACTTAAAGATTCCTCCACTAGGCATGGTGGCTCATGCCTATAAATCCCTGCACTTTGGGAGGTAGAGGTGGGGGAATCACTTGAGCCCAAGAGTTCAAGACCAGCCTGGGCAACATGGCGAAACCCTGTCTCTACAAAAAGTACCAAAAAATTAGCCAGGCATGGTGGTGCACCTGTGGTCCCAGGCTTGGGAGGTTGAAGTGGGAGAATAACCTGAGCCCAGGGGGCAGAGGCTTTGGGGAGCCATCGTGGCACCAGTGCATGCCAACCTGGGCTGGCGTGAGACCCCATCTCAAAAAAAAAAAAAATTTGCCGGGCTCAGTGGCTCACAACTGTAATCCCAGCATTTTGGGAGGTTGAGGCAAATGGATCACCTGAGGTCAGGAGTTTAAGACCAGCCTGACCAACACGGAGAATCTCCGTCTCTAATAAATATACAAAATTAGCCAGACATGGTGGTTGGTGCATGCCTGTAATCCCAGCTACTCAGGAGGCTGAGGCAGGAGAATCGCTTGAACCCGGGAGGTGAATGATGCAGTGAGCTGAGATCATGTCATTGCACTCCAGCCTGGGCAACAAGAGCGAAACTCCATCTCCAAAAAAAAAAAAATTCCTTCATGTCTTTTTATGGCTTGATAGCTCTGGATTTCTTTTTAATTTTTGCTGATTGAGGGTTTTTGTTTGTTTGAATTCTTTGAACCTGAGGTTTCATGGCTTTGATGAAGTCCAGAAAATTTTAGCCATTTTTTTTAAGTGCCTCACTCCTGATTTCTCCATTTTTCCTAGAACTCCAATGAGACAGAATTTAAACCGTCTCCTCCTTTGCTTTGTCTCTCTTAATGTTTCCATCATATCTCTTATCTCTTTGCATTCTAGATAACTTATTTAGATGTATCTTTAACTCTAATTAACTTGATGTGTAACTCATCCGCTGAGTTTTCCATTTTGATATATTGTTTCCCAAGAAGTTCTACTTGGTTTCATTTCAAACCTGCCTGGTTTTTTTGTTTGTTTGTTTTTATTTTTGTTTTGAGACGAAGTTGGGGTTTCACTCTTGTTGCCCAGGCTGGAGTGCAATGGCATGATCTCAGCTCACTGCAACCTCCACCACCTGGGTTCAAGCAATTCTCCTGCCTCAGCCTCCTGAGTAGCTGGGACTACAGGTGCACGCCACCACACCCAGCAATTTTTTTGTATTTTTAGTAGAGATGGGGTTTCACCATGTTGGCCAGGTTGGTCTCAAACTCCTGACCTCGGGTGATACGCCTGCCTCGGCCTCCCAAAGTGCTGGGATTACAGGTGTGAGCCACTGCCCTCGGCCTTGCCTGTTCTTTTTATACTCGTACATTGTTCCTTGGTCATGTTTCCAATCCTTTCTTATAGATCTTTGAGCATTGTAATAAACACAGTTGTTTTATCATCTCTGTCTGGTCATCCTGATGTTCTGTTTTGTTTGCTGCTGTGTCCCCACTGAGCATAGTGTTGCCCTTGAAGGTGCTCAATAATTATTCAAAGAACGGCTGTATTTAGTAAAACCTCGGGATTCTAATTTGCTAGTTTTGTGTTTGTTTGTTTTCATTTTGTTGGCTGAAATTGTTTTGTTGGCTTGCACATTTTCTTAGTAGGTTGTTTCTGGGACACAGAGGAAGTATAGATTTGAATCCCAAACTTACCCTACACATTCATGGAGAGTTCTGGGGTTTCTTTTTAACCCCTGGAGCGCAGGCCCAATACAAATGTTTCCTTGACTCTCCCTCTGGAATGAACGGCCTTTCTGTGACTGTTCCTTTTGTTGAGGGTGTAGCCATGTGAGAGTGCCTGCTTAGTGGAAATGTCTCGGAAAAAATCTCTCCTGGTTACTCTGACCCAAGGACCTGTCTACCACTTACCACGGCAACCTCAGAAACCAAGATCTCAGATCAACAAATGCCCCTCTTTCTCTTCCCCCTCTTTCCTCTCCTCCTCCTCCCACCTTCCCCCTCTTTCCTCTCCTCCTCCCACCTTCCCCCTCTTTCCTCTCCTCCCCCTCCCGTCTTCCCCCTCTTTCCTCTCCTCCTCCTCCCATCTTCCCCCTCTTTCCTCTCCTCCTCCTCCCATCTTCCCCCTCTTTCCTCTCCTCCTCCTCCCATCTTCCCCCTCTTTCCTCTCCTCCTCCTCCCACCTTCCCCCTCTTTCCTCTTCTCCTCCTCCCATCTTCCCCCTCTTTCCTCTCCTCCTCCTCCCATCTTCCCCCTCTTTCCTCTCCTCCTCCCACCTTCCCCCTCTTTCCTCTCCTCCTCCCACCTTCCCCCTCTTTCCTCTCCTCCCCCTCCCGTCTTCCCCCTCTTTCCTCTCCTCCTCCTCCCATCTTCCCCCTCTTTCCTCTCCTCCTCCTCCCATCTTCCCCCTCTTTCCTCTCCTCCCCCTCCCATCTTCCCCCTCTTTCCTCTCCTCCCCCTCCCGTCTTCCCCCTCTTTCCTCTCCTCCTCCTCCCATCTTCCCCCTCTTTCCTCTCCTCCTCCTCCCATCTTCCCCCTCTTTCCTCTCCTCCTCCTCCCACCTTCCCCCTCTTTCCTCTTCTCCTCCTCCCATCTTCCCCCTCTTTCCTCTTCTCCTCCTCCCATCTTCCCCCTCTTTCCTCTCCTCCTCCTCCCACCTTCCCCCTCTTTCCTCTTCTCCTCCTCCCATCTTCCCCCTCTTTCCTCTCCTCCTCCAGTCTTCCCCCTCTTTCCTCTCCTCCTCCCATCTTCCCCCTCTTTCCTCTCCTCCTCCAGTCTTCCCCCTCTTTCCTCTCCTCCTCCCATCTTCCCCCTCTTTCCTCTCCTCCTCCTCCCACCTTACCCCTCTTTCCTCTCCTCCTCCCACCTTCCCCCTCTTTCCTCTCCTCCTCCCACCTTCCCCCTCTTTCCTCTCCTCCTCCTCCCACATTCCCCCTCTTTCCTCTCCTCCTCCAGTCTTCCCCCTCTTTCCTCTCCTCCTCCCACCTTCCCCCTCTTTCCCCTCCTCCTCCAGTCTTCCCCCTCTTTCCTCTCCTCCTCCCACCTTCCCCCTCTTTCCTCTCCTCCTCCCACCTTCCCCCTCTTTCCTCTCCTCCTCCCACCTTCCCCCTCTTTCCTCTCCTCCTCCCACCTTCCCCCTCTTTCCTCTCCTCCTCCCACCTTCCCCCTCTTTCCTCTCCTCCTCCCATCTTACCCCTCTTTCCTCTCCTCCTCCCACCTTCCCCCTCTTTCCTCTCCTCCTCCTCCCGTCTTCCCCCTCTTTCCTCTTCTCCTCCTCCCACCTTCCCCCTCTTTCCTCTCCTCCCCCTCCCGTCTTCCCCCTCTTTCCTCTCCTCCCCCTCCTGTCTTCCCCCTCTTTCCTCTCCTCCTCCCTCCTTCCCCCTCTTTCCTCTCCTCCTCCTCCCATCTTCCCCCTCTTTCCTCTCCTCCTCCCATCTTCCCCCTCTTTCCTCTCCTCCTCCCATCTTCCCCCTCTTTCCTCTCCTCCTCCCATCTTCCCCCTCTTTCCTCTCCTCCCCCTCCCATCTTCCCCCTCTTTCCTCTCCCCCTCCTGTCTTCCCCCTCTTTCCTCTCCTCCTCCCACCTTCCCCCTCTTTCCTCTCCTCCTCCCACCTTCCCCCTCTTTCCTCTTCTCCTCCTCCCATC
The DNA here is from genome assembly GCF_029281585.2 of Gorilla gorilla gorilla. Classification (NCBI taxonomy): domain Eukaryota; kingdom Metazoa; phylum Chordata; class Mammalia; order Primates; family Hominidae; genus Gorilla; species Gorilla gorilla. The sequence continues at coordinate 9,564,488 of NC_073233.2, read as the reverse complement.
TTCCCCCTCTTTCCTCTCCTCCTCCCACCTTCCCCCTCTTTCCTCTCCTCCTCCCTCCTTCCCCCTCTTTCCTCTCCTCCTCCCAACTTCCCCCTCTTTCCTCTCCTCCTCCCATCTTCCCCCTCTTTCCTCTTCTCCTCCTCCCACCTTCCCCCTCTTTCCTCTCCTCCTCCTCCCATCTTCCCCCTCTTTCCTCTCCTCCTCCTCCCATCTTCCCCCTCTTTCCTCTCCTCTTCCCGTCTTCCCCCTCTTTCCTCTCCTCCTCCTCCCATCTTCCCCCTCTTTCCTCTCCTCCTCCCATCTTCCCCCTCTTTCCTCTCCTCCTCCCACCTTCCCCCTCTTTCCTCTCCTCCTCCCACCTTCCCCCTCTTTCCTCTTCTCCTCCTCCCTCCTTCCCCCTCTTTCCTCTCCTCCTCCCTCCTTCCCCCTCTTTCCTCTCCTCCTCCCACCTTCCCCCTCTTTCCTCTCCTCCTCCCACCTTCCCCCTCTTTCCTCTCCTCCTCCCATCTTCCCCCTCTTTCCTCTCCTCCTCCTCCCATCTTCCCCCTCTTTCCTCTCCTCCTCCCATCTTCTCCCTCTTTATTTTTTCTTGTGGGGGAATTCCCATCTTTTCTTGCATGCTCATTGACTCATCCATGCTTCATATATTTTTTCAACTTTTTATTATGGCAAAGTTCAAACATATATAAAAGTACAGCACATCCCATATACCCACAGCACAGCAAGGCACCCACCTTCATGCTCTCCCCTGAATTAATTGGAAGTAAATCCCAAATATCATGTCATGTCATTTGTGTATTTTATTTTATTTTATATCACTAAAGTTAAGGATTTCCCTTCTTTCTTTCTTTCTTTCTTTCTTTCTTTCTTTCTTTCTTTCTTTTTTTTTTTTTGACAGAGTCTTGCTGTGTTGCCCAGGCTAGAGTGCAATGGTGCAATCTCAGCTCACTGCACCCTCCGCCTCCTGAGTTCAAACGATTCTCCTGCCTCAGCCTCCCGAGTAGCTAGCATTACATGCGTGCGCCACCACACCTAGCTAATTTTTGTATTTTTAGTAGAGATAGGGTTTCACATGTTGGCCAGGCTGGTCACAAACTCCTGACCTCAGGTGATCAGCCTACCTCGGCCTCCCAAAGTGCTGGGATTACAGGCGTGAGCCCCCAGGCCAGGCCGGGATTTCCCTTCTTAACCATAGCCACAGTACTATCATCAGATGAAAAACAAACAAACAAACTCTTTGTTGTCATTGAGTCTACAGTCTGGTTCATATCCCCAGCTGCCACGTGCCTGTGTCTTGATCCCCCACACACGTGACAGCTGGCCGTTTGGCTGGGTCTCTGCATCAGGCCATGCTCCGTGCATGGATGCCCTATGTTTACGTCTCCTTGATGTCCCTCTCTCCTGTTTTTCCCTTGCAGTGTATTAGTCATTTCCTCCTAGTCCCCTCCAGCATGGATTTTCCTGGCTGCATTCCTCTGCCCTGGGGATTTCCTAAAAACCACCAATTGATTTGATCTCGAGATGCCTGATCATGCTCAGCACAGTTTTTTTCAACACGACGCTTAATGGGGGTTTTGTGTCTTTCCACAGCAGGGTGCACAGGGCCTGTTGTTCTTTGTGGACATTAGTGGACATTGATTCTCAATGCCTGGATCCATTCATGTATCAGGCATTGCTAGATGGTGACGTTCCATCCTCTTTCACTTAATCACCGGAAGGCTTCTCAAAAGAGAAACTTCCCCTTGTCTACTATGTGGTTACCCAGCAGGATGGGTTTGTTTTAGGATACATCCCAGGTTTTTTATATTTTCAAAATAATGATTTTTTTTCCCCTGCTGTCTTCCAAAGGTGACTGGCGAAGGTCATTATTGCCACGTATTATTTGATAGGAACGTGTTTGGTGATTTCAGAACCTTTCAGTTATTAACTTTATTGATATTGAAATTGCCCCATCTTTGGCCAATGGGGGCCATAGTTGGCTCAGGGGCCCCCTGCACACCCCAGTAGCTCTGCTGGCATTCTTCCTTCTGCCCTGACCATGTGTGCACCTAGGACATTTCCTACACTAGACCTCAAATCGACCCTTTCTCCCAGGAGCTCCAGGTTCCTTTCACTAGGAAATAATAGTTAGTGATCACAATCTGGAGGTCAGACCTGCTTTGCTTTTCTTTCTTTTCTTTTTTTTTTTTTTTTTTTTTTTTGAGACAGAGTCTCACTCTGTTGCCCAGGCTAGAGTGCAGTGGTGTGATCTTGGCTCACTACAACCTCCACCTCCTGGGCCTTCTTCCTCTCCGTGGAGCCTGGAGACCCCCCCCTCAGAGCTGCACAGAGATGCCGCTTTGTCTTTCTAGACTGCATTGCTTTCCATTGTGCTCATGGGCCAGGGTGCACTCACACAGCCCCCTCTGGAGGGATTTGGGGGTGTTTCAAGCCTTTGTTGCAACAAGTAGCTTGTTGTTTCTTTTCTTCATTTTAAGAGACATATTCTGCCACACATTTCTAAGTGGTTTTTAGAGTGCAAATGTTTGGGTTTTGATGGTGGTGGTGGTGGTGCTTCTTTAATTAGATTAACTCCTCCGTATGCCAGACATGGAAGAGTTGTTCTTTCCTTCATTAATTGAAAAAAACAAAACAAAAAAAGATGTATTAATTTTTTTAAACATACGGGATGCCATCATGGGTGCTGGTGCCCGCTGTGTTCTGGGTGCCATCCTGGGACGCAGCAGTGAGCGAGAAGGTGCCTGCCCTCAGGAGCCCGATGCCAGAGCGGGAACTGCAGAGTCAAGTGAAGCACGATGCATGTCTCACAGGGCTGGTGGCCTCCCAGGAGCCTGGAACAGGAGGCGACACCTGACATAAGCAAAGGCCCTGGCAAGGACAGAGCCCCCTTAGTGGGGGAGACGGCCCCTGAGGGACCAGGCGTGCCTCCCAGGCTCCGTGCCTCCCAGGCTCCACGCCTCCCAGGCTCCGCACCCCCACCAGCCTCTCCCTGTGGGGTTCTGCTCCCGGCGCCTCCTGTCCTTCTCACCCTCCCAGGGACTGACACAGGCCTCCCAGGGATCGGTGCTGCTGGGTCGGGACTCAGGGATCGGTGCTGCTGGGTCGGTACTCAGCAGGGCCTGGGGCTCAGCAGGGCTGGGGCCGCCTGGCCCCTGACACTGGCTGCATTTCAGGAATCCTGTATGGCACGATGACCCTGGAGCTGGGTGGGAAGGTCACCATCGAGTGTGCGAAGAACAACTTCCAGGCCCAGCTGGAATTCAAACTCAAGGTAGCGCTGGCTGCAGCCTGGGGGAGACGAGGCCAGGGAAGGAACGAAGCCTTGGGGATCCCCCTCACACTCTCCCCAGGCCCAAAGGAAGGTTCCCCAAGGCAGCGCACATAAGGGGAGCAGCTGTTGACATCCCGGAACACAGACAGGGCCCAGAGAACAGACGCTGCTGCCTGCAGCCACACAGCAGAGCCAGCCTAGGCCCTGTCTCTGTGGCAGGGACACTACATCCTTGAGCGGAGGTGTGGGGGTCCCGAAGGCCTCATTGGCGAGTGTTGGGTCCATCCCTCCTGGGCTCCCAGGCACCCCAAGAAAATAACTGTTCCGTGCCCCCATGAGGATGTGATTCTGGAGGCCCCAGCCCCCGCTCACTGGGCTCTGTTCTGGGTGTGGCCCCGCAGCCCTTCTTCGGGGGTAGCACCAGCATCAACCAGATCTCGGGAAAGATCACGTCGGGAGAGGAAGTCCTGGCGAGCCTCAGTGGCCACTGGGTAAGGGGCCGTCCCTCAGGGCAGGCACGGCCGGGCGGTCATCGCCAGGCCAGCCTCTGACCCCGCTGGCCATCTGGGGCAGGACAGGGACGTGTTTATCAAGGAGGAAGGGAGCGGAAGCAGCGCGCTTTTCTGGACCCCGAGCGGGGAGGTCCGCAGGCAGAGGCTGAGGCAGCACACGGTGCCGCTGGAGGAGCAGACGGAGCTGGAGTCCGAGAGGTGAGGCCTGTCAGCGCCCAGGGACCCTGCTGACCACAGCCTGACATGGCCAAGCAGGCAGGTCAGCAGGGCTACAGTGCTGTGAGCATGGCCCCAGGATGTCCCTGGCAGGGAGGGCAGGCCTGGTGCACCCCTGGTGGCAGATCACGTGTCCTGGAAAGGACAGATGGAGGGAGGGGGTGTGGCCTGGAGACGAGCCGGCTGCCCTGACCTCTCACTGCATCACTGCCGGCGAGTGACCAACAGGTGCACAGGGAGGTCCCTGCAGGCGGGAGATGGGAGCTCAGTGTTGGAAAAACCCATCTCATGGACAAAAGAAAAGCTCCCTTCAAAGTAGTGAGCTCCCTATCACTGGAGGCAATCACGCAGAGGTTGCTCTGTGCCTTCCTTCTGGTGCCAAGGGGCCCTGATTCCTAGCTGCCTAGGGGTCGGGCTGCCCGGGCCACTGGCTCAGGACGGGTCGCTGGCCCGCAGGCTCTGGCAGCACGTCACCAGGGCCATCAGCAAGGGCGACCAGCACAGGGCCACACAGGAGAAGTTTGCACTGGAGGAGGCACAGCGACGGTGGGCCCGTGGGCGGCAGGAGAGCCTCATGCCCTGGAAGCCGCAGCTGTTCCACCTGGACCCCATCACCCAGGAGTGGCACTACCGATACGAGGAGTGAGTGCCGGCAAAGCCCTGGGGGCCACAGGGTGGGGCTGGGCCTAGCAGACGGGCTGAGAAGGGCCCAGGGGCTCCTGGCTTCCCTCTCACCTTCAGCCTGTCCCCTGGAGGAGTCGGTGGGGGAGGGTCAGATAGTGACACCCCCCACCATCAGTCCTTACTGCAGGCCCTGCCCATGGGGTGTGGGCAGTGGTCATTCTCCTGGAGGTCTCTGGCCACTGTTGGGGGTGCTGAAGACTGGGCCAGGACAGCCCCCTCACCTGAGGGCCACTGCCTGTGCTGATGAACACCCTCTGGACCCTCCAGCCACAGCCCCTGGGACCCCCTGAAGGACATCGCCCAGTTTGAGCAAGACGGGATCCTGCGGACCTTGCAGCAGGAGGCCGTGGCCCGCCAGACCACCTTCCTGGGCAGCCCAGGGCCCAGGCACGAGGTTAGCACCCCACAGGCCCCACCCAGGGCTGGTCTTAGCTGCACGTGTGGCCACCACCACCCCTCGCTCCTCACCTCACTCCTCCCTTCCCCTCACTCCGTTAAGTCTTAGCCGTTTTCTCCCAGTGGAGCTGGGACACAAGCTTAGGCCCTCACGCCCTCGTCCCCCAGCCCCCTCGTCCCCTTTACCCTTTCCTTCTCTGCCAAGCATGGGACTCAGGAAACCGGGATTTGCAGGATGCTCAGTTCTAGGGGCACCTTGGCGTGTGGGACCCTGTGTCTACTGTCTCTGTCCACTGCCCCCAAAGTCTCCCTCTGCCAAGTTAGCAGCCACATTATCCCATTCCACTGATCAGGAAACAGAAGGTCAGGGCAGCCCAGGGCCCTTCCCAGGTAGGAGGAGAAGGAGCCAGCACTTGCACAGATCTTGTGTCTGGAAAGGGGAAGCAGGACAGCAGGGAGGCTCCAGGGAGGAACCTGAGGAAGCTGCCTTGGTTGTGTCTTGGTGCCATGCCTTAGGCGGCCACCAGGTGGCGCCAAACCCACACGCCCCCGTTCCAGGTGTGCTGAGCTGCACCGCACCAGCCGTTCACCTACTGCGTGCAGTGGGTGCAGAGCGCGGCCGGTGCTCCCCCGCAGCGGACAGGATGGGGGCGTGTTCCCCAGCTGATGCCGTCTGGGCCAGACTCAGATGAGAGGCCTTGCTTGCCTGATGGCCCTAACTTCCCCAGCAAGCTGGGGGCCGCGGTATCTCCTTGGCTGCATGTCCCATGCTCTGCCTGCCAAGGGACTACGGAAGAAGCCTCAGGAAGGCAGACAGATGCACCCCCTATGTCTGCAGCACAGTTTCCATCCCCCGGGGCTCAGGCCAGACTGCTAGCTCCTGCCTTCCCTTGGCCCCAGACCCTCGCCGTCCCACTCCTCAGCCTCTCCCCACCAACCTCCAGCAGATGTCCACCCCCAATGCCCTCTGCAGCCTCCCACCCTACAGCCCCTGCTGAGGTCAGTCAGCCTGGGCCCTGCCATGCCTCAAAAACCATCCCATGGAGTACCCTGTGGCCAAACCCACCTGCCCCACCTCTGACCCCACCTGTCCTGGCTCTAACCCCACCTGCCCCGTTGCTGACCACACCCAATGCAGAGCGTCCCTGGCACCTCTCTGGCCCCAAAGGCCTGTTGTTACGTGGTGGTCCCACAGCCAGGTTCTGCTTTTTCCCCATCCCTGAACATCATTTCCTGTCCTGGGTTCCTTGTGAGCTCAAGTAAGGGCTGAATGGATGAGCCCTGCCTGCACTCCTGGGGTTGTGAGCAGCCGGCTGAGTGTGGCGGTTCCCCCCTGGAGATGCCCCTTGACATGGGGAACCCTAGCCATCTGGGGTTCCTATGAACCTGCCAGCTCCCACAGTGGCCTCGGCTTTCATCTGTCCTCATGGCTCGGGTCAGAACCACCCTCGGCCCCCCATGCCATCATCTCTGCATCTATTGGATGCAACGCCATGGTGAGCACAGGGCAGGCGTGTCTGCACCACCTTGCAGGCCCTTGCTCACCGTGAGGGGTCAGTAGTTCTGTCTCACCCACGAGGAAACAGGCTCAAAGGGACCATGGCTACTCCAGGCCATGCCGGGGCTGAGGCAGACCCCTCCAGCCAGCTCCACAGCCCAGCAGCTGCCCTCCCTGCTGGCTGCCACCTCTAGCACTGTCCTGGCATGAGCATGCCACCATGTCCCTGGGGCCTGGGCAGGGGGCGTGGGTGGCTTTCAGCTGCAGCAGCTCCATTTCTCTGCAGAGGTCTGGCCCAGACCAGCGGCTTCGCAAGGCCAGTGACCAGCCCTCCGGCCACAGCCAGGCCACGGAGAGCAGTGGATCCACGCCTGAGTCCTGCCCAGAGCTCTCAGACGAGGAGCAGGATGGTGACTTTGTCCCCGGTGAGCCCCCTTGGTCCCAGCCCCAAGGCCTCTGTCTGGTGGGTGCCTCAGATGCTGACCTGGCTGGAGGGGAGGCCAGAGAAGCACCTGCCCAGATGTAGGGCAGCCTCCCAGCAAAAGCTCCTCTGCTGCCCTGAGGGGCCCCCCAGCAGGCTCTGCCCTCTCAGAGTCTGGGAGGCAGCCCAAGGGCCGACGGGGGGAATGGTGGGGGTGGGGAAGAAAGGGAGTGGGCCCAGGCCAGGGGCTCCCCAGCGGCGGGAGGGGCAGGTCCAGTGGCATCCTGCCCCAGCCCTCTGCTCCTTTCCTGTCACCAGGAGCTGTGTCTCCCCAACTTTGTCCCTGCCTCTGTAATGGATGGGCCTTGCCTTGGCCACTTCTGCCTCCCAGGCCTGTTAGTGGCTGGTCCAGCCTGGGGGTTCCCTCCAGAAACATCCTCAGCACCCCTCCCTCATCTCCGTGTCTTCAGCTTGGCCCTGCAGGTTTCCCATGAGGTGGGGCGGAGGCCCGAGCTGGATATGACCCTGTGAGCCACGTGCCAGCCCTACCAGACCCCCAGCTCATCCTCGCTTCTCCCCTCCCCTCCTGTGTCTCCCTCCGGGCCGTCCCAGGCGGTGAGAGCCCATGCCCTCGGTGCAGGAAGGAGGCGCGGCGGCTGCAGGCCCTGCACGAGGCCATCCTCTCCATCCGAGAGGCCCAGCAGGAGCTGCACAGGTGGGCCATGCTCAGGGTATCCGTCCGGACTCTGGGTCAGAGAGTGCGAGAGACCCGGTAGAGCTAGGGCGGGAGGTGGGGAGGCCAGAAGGCCGGGGCCGGGGTTGTCATCGGAGCTGGAACCCACAAGACCTGCAGGGTGATGAAAGGAAGACAACCGCCGAGGGCAGGAGAGAGGGTGTGGGAGTGGCAGGTGGTGCGGGATGATCAACCAGCCAAGTTGGCCATGCCTGGCAGATACTGAGCTGGAGATGTCCTGAAGCCTAGAGGAAGGTGCCAGCCCAGCATGGCCTGGGGTAGCCCCAGGAGAGACCTTGAGGTGTGCAGAGCGAGGTGGCAGCCTGGGCTCACTGTGGTGGCCCCGCACCTGCACACAGTGGCTTCTCAGGAATGGCTGGGGAAGGAGCAAATGGGAGTGGCCGAGAGCTGGCGGGTGCAGGCCACCAGGGCCACATGGCCCCTTCCTGTCAGCAGATCCCACCAATGAGGAGCAGAGCACAGGGTCCCTCTCAGGTCCAAAGCTCCTGGCTCTGAGCCAGGCTGAGGGTCTCACTGGCTGTGGGACCTTGGCTGTCACACCTCAGCCTCCCCTCTGTAAAGTGGGCTTGATAGCAGTACCCCAGGGTGCTCACTCTGTAAAGTAGGCTTGATAGCAGTACCCCAGGGTGCTCACTCTGTAAAGTGGGCTTGATAGCAGTACCCCAGGGTGAAATGCAGCCAGGGCACAGGCCCGGGCTCTGTGAGGCTCAAGAGCCCTGGGGAACTGTCATTGTCCCTGTGTAAGCATTTCCAGAAGGTGCTCCCTGGTGAGGCTGTGTGGGCAGAGAAGCAGGGAGGCCTGGCTCCCCAGAAGCAGGTCAGCTGTCAGGCAGGTGGCCAGGACTCAGCCAGAAGCTTCTGCAGCAAACTGGATACCGCCTCAGAGGCCAGGTCCCCCACGGCAAAGTACTCCAGCTCAGGGCCAGGGCCTCCACAGCAGAGTACTGCCGGCAAGGGGCTCGGACAGCAGCGTCTACTCCCTCGCGGTCCCGGAGGCTGGAGTCCAAGATCTCGGTGCCACAGGGCTGGTTTATCCCGAGACCTCTCTCCTGCCTGGCAGACTTCAGCTTCTCGCTGTGTCTGCGTCTTCATCTCTTCTTCATATAAGGACACCAGTCCCATGGGACCAGGGCCCACCCTAATGGTCTCCATTTAAATAAATACCTCTTTAAGGACCCCATCTCCGAATACAGTCTTATCTAAGGTGCAAGGGGTTAGGACTCCAACATATGAAGGTGGCAGAGGCATGACTCAGCCATAACCACAGGGGTGGGAGGGAGGATGTAAAAGGCGACTCCCCAATCCCTGACCCTCCTCTGCCCTGAATGTGCCCAGGGAATCCCAGTATAGCCATGGTGCTGTGGGGCCCTCCCACTAACAAGCTTTCCACCCCCACCCACTCTGATGCCCCTGGAGGGCCATCCCGTCTCCACCTCGGCCCTGTGTCCAGCACCTGGTCAAGCACCCAGGGCACCGTCCTGGCTTGTGGGAGGGGGACTTGCTGGCATTGGCACAGCCCCCACGATCTGTCGCCTGTCCTTGCAGGCACCTCTCGGCCATGCTGAGCTCCACGGCACGGACAGCACAGGCACCGACCCCAGGCCTCCTGCAGAGCCCCCGATCCTGGTTCCTGCTCTGCGTGTTCCTGGCATGTCAGCTGTTCATTAACCACATCCTCAAATAGGAGCCCTGGGGGCAGAGCTCCTGGCTAGCCCCGAGTCCTCCCTCCCAGGCACCCAGCACTTTAAGCCTGCTCCATGGAGGCAGAGAGGCCCGGCAAGCACAGCCACTGTGACGGGGAGTCCAGGCGCAGGAGGGACCCGGGGCCACAAGGGCGCTGCGGGCCCAGGTGTGCTGGGCCCCTCTCGGGGGCACTGGCCTCTCTGCAGGGCCTTCCGCCCAGCGCCGGCCTTAACGCTAAAGCCAAATGCAGCTTCTGCTGTGCGACGCACTCCTGGCCATCTTGCCGTGTCACCCCCTGTCCGGCCTCCACTTGCCATGGGGGATGGATGGATTTAGGGTGGGAGGGCCTGCGGGGGCCCTGGACAGTCACACCCCAGCAGCAGTGAGTGGGCAGGTTTGGAGGAGCAGCCAGGGAGCCCCGAGTGGCCCAGGAGTCCCCCCACACACGGATGCATAGGCCTGCCTTCCGGAGACCCTGTCCACATTGCCGGGACCACCCTGGTAGGGCCACTGGTGGGTGCCAGGGACAGGTTAGGGCCGCTCTGGGGAAGGCATTTTGGTTTTTTATTCCACGATGTGCTGTTTGGATGGGAGCCCCACAGAGGCAGGTCCTGGAACCACCCCACCCCCACACCTGGACGCTCGCTCTGGTGGGGGCACACGCAGGTGGAGGTGGTTGTGGGTGCAGGTGTGTGCTGGGGTGTGGGGGGCGCAGGGGTGTGGCTTAGCTGGCCCCGCACCCAGGCCGCGGAGGCTCAAGTTCTCCACTTTACTCAGACCAATGCACAGTCTTCCCATTTTACACTTTTTTAATAAACATAATTGCAATATTTTAGGTGGGCTGCGAGCTGCAGTCAGCCTTCACGTCTGGCCTCAGTCCCCATGTCAGTGCCGCTCTGCGTGTGCGTGTGCGTGTGCGTGTGCCTCTACACATATATATACATACAGAGCCTTAAACTACATCGTGGCGGTGCCGTCTGAGCTGTAGCGGATGGTTTTGTTTCCAGTTTTTGTACCCGTGTCCTTGTCTCCCTTCCTCCCCCATCTGGGGATGTGTCTGTGTTCCACACCTTGAAATAAACAGACACATATGTGTTCTCTTCTTGCGGGACTTCTGAAAATGAGAGGAGGGCTTCCCAGGAAGACTCAAGGCCAGCGTGGAGCTGTGTGCGGCTGGGTGGAGGGGCCCGGGAGGGAGGAGGGTGCAGAGTTCACAGGGAGCCGTGGGCAGCCTGCCCGCCCTGTGGAGCAAATGCTGGGAGGCTGGGGTCCCATCACCCAATGAGCCAGTGGGGGACACAGAGTGACACTGCCCACAGGCACTCCAGGCACCTCAGAGGCTGCTGGGGGGCATTGGCACAGCCGCTGAGGCCAATGCTGCCAGTTACTGCAGGGGACCCCCCCCAGCTGGACCACCTGGCCCGCTGCCCCTTGCTTCGGTTCCACTGTGGCCACCACCCCTGGTACTCAGACACCAAGGCCAGTGAGTGGGCCTGCTCAGGGTGCCCCTGAAGGAGGGGTGGGGGCACCTGACCACAGGCCTCAAGTGACAGCAGAGGGAGACTGCAGCCCACCCCTCACAGCAACCAGAGGACAAGGGTGATGAAAGGGAGGGCAGCCAGGCAGCACCCAGGAGAGGGGGACACGAGGGGCCTTGGGTCACCACCTCCCTCTGCACCTCCCCACCTCGACCCCCAAGGCCCCAGGAGAGGAGGGGCTGTGGCTGGGGTGGAGGGAGAGGCAGGGGGTCCTGCCCCCCAGCTCCTCTGAGGAGCCTCATGTCCGCCTCAGACAGCCAGGACTCCCAAGACCCCCCCAAACCACCTGGAGGATGGGGCGGGAGGCCCTGCCTGGCTCCAGTGCCCCTCTGTGGAGGCCACACACCATGGGACAAACATGAGCTCAGAGTGTGAGCCCTGGGGGTGACAGCCTTCTGCATCTTGATGGCGGGGCAGGCTGTTCCAGACACCCCGCCCGGGACCCCTATCTTGCCTCCTGCACCCCAGGCCCATGCGGAGCAAACGTGCTCAGCCAGGTGCCCTGCCCAGAGACAGTCTACCCAGGGGTCTGCCTCCCACCAGCTCCAGCTCACCACAGGGCAGGCCCTCCCCCTACACCCCAGCACCTTCACACATGCAGGGGCAAGACTGGAATCCCCTCCAGAATTCTCCCTCTATCTTACTAAGAACTGTTTATTTTTTAATTTATTTTTGAGACAAGGTCTCACTCTGCCACCCGGGCTGGAGTGCTGTAGTCTGATCGAAGCTCACTGCAGCCTCGACCTCTCAGGCTCAAGCAATCCTCCTGCCTCAGCCTCCAGAATAGCTGGGACTACAGACACACACCACCATGTCTAGCTCATTTTTTTTAGAGACAGGAGTCTGACTATGTTGCCCAGGCTCATAAACTCCTGGCCTCAAGCGGTCCTCCTGCCTTGGCCTCCCAAAGTGCTGGGATTACAGGTGTGAGCCATGGCTCCCAGCCTCTTGCTAAGAACGATTTTAAATCAACAAGGAAGAGAAAGCAACTATCCCAGAGGGAAAAAAAGACCCCAGTGTGTCCAGGGTGAGCATAATCCTGAGGGAATAATTGAGCTGATGCCCAAAAAGGTGCCTACACAGGTGTTCAGGGGGCACTTTACAACAGTCATCACCTGGCCTCCGTTTGCAACTTTGCAGGAGGTGGAAGGGAGAGCACCCGACCAGCATTTCAAATGTTCAACAAGATTCATTGTAGCCAGTGTCACTATTTGGAGAGCTCCAGATGTCACTCTTTGGAGCTCCTGGGGCAGGATTCATCAAATGAATATGCCACAGAGGCTGTCAAGGTTCAGGGGAAATCAGCTCGCCTGAAATCGAAAGCCCAGGCTGCACTGATTATATTGAAGAGGGCGCAGTGAGAGCTTCCAGCTCATCAGAAGAAAATCCTCCATGCCGCCAACCGTGTTGGGATCTCAGCTGCAGGGCTTTCTGCAGATGCCAGACTGTGACGGATTTCATGCACCAGGAGCGTGTGATTCCAGATGCGTGTTTGATGCTCTTCCTCTGTGTCCTGTTGTATCTCTAATTGGAAGCAAGACAGAAACCAGCATAACAGGCTGGCTGGAGACCTTATGGTGCTTGTTGCTGGCTGTGATGACAGGTGCCACCATATTTTCTTTTCTCTTTCTTTTTCTTTTTCTTTTTTTTTTTTTTTTTTTTGAGACAGAGTCTCACTCTGTTGCCCAGGCTAGAGTGCAGTAGCACAATCTCAGCTCACTGCAACCTCCACCTCCCAGATTCAAGCGGTTCTCATGCCTCAGCCTCCCGAGTAGCTGGGATTACAGGCACGCGCCACCATGCCCAGCTAATTTTTGCATTTTTAGTAGAGACGGGGTTTCACCATGTTGGCCAGGCTGTTCTTGAACTCCTGACCTCATGATCCACCAGCCTCGGCCTCCCAAAGTGCTGGGATTACAGGAGTGAGCCACTGGCACCCTGTCTTTTTTCAAGGGTAATTATTCTTCAAAATTACTTTGTCATAATAAATGATGGATGTTTCCAAAAGCAGCAAGCAGAGAATATGACTACTACATGACTGACTCCTCGATAAACTCAAATCAAGCAAGTGTAAAAGAAGAAGGATCGTTGGCCAGGCACGGTGGCTCACACCTGTAATCCCAGCACTTTTGGAGGCCGACGTGGGTGTGGATCACCTGAGGTCAGGAGTTTGAGACTAGCCTGACCGACATGGTGAAACCCCACCTCTACTAAAAATACAAGAAATTAGCTGGATGTGGTGATGGGCACCTGTAATCCCAGTTACTCAGGAGGCTGAGGCAGGAAAATCGCTCGAACCCGGGAGCGGAGGTTGCAGTGAGACAAGATCGCGCCATTGCACCCCAGCCTGGGCGACAAGATCAAAATTTCGTCTCAAAGAAAAACAAAAAATGAAGGATTGTTCACGCCCAGGGACCTGTTGCACAGACTTCTCTCCTTTCAACTTGTAAGTGCTCCCAGAGAGGCTCAGACTTTCCACCCCTCCTGCGTCACTGAATTTTCTTGAGTCAAACTTTCCACAGCATGGATATTTTCCTCCCTTGATAATAGTGCCTTTCCTGATTTAGTCCTTTTAAACAATGGGTATTGCATCAACATCTGTTTCTGTGCGTGTGAAATTCCTGGCCTTCATGTTTTTTTGCTTGAAGTGCATTCATGCACACCTCCTAAGAAGTGTCCTTGGCTCTCTGGGCTGCCTGCTTCTGAATGTGTACTTGCTGGATTTACATAGGCCATATCTGTGGGCTTCTTTTCCACCGCAAATTCAGATGAGGGAGTGTGTGGCTGATGCTGCGCCCTCACTGCCTCCATCCTGCCCTCCTGGCTGGTAGTTTGTAGCTTCCTTCTTGGGATCAATTGTGCCCTATAGCAAAGTCCTGCCAGTGAAGCCAAGAGGCAGAGGCCATGGTACCTACTTTTTTTTTTTTTTTTTTTTTTAGACAGAGTTTCACTCTGTCGCCAGGCTGGAGTGCAGGGGTGCGATCTCGGCTCACTGCAACCTCCGCCTCCTGGGTTCAAGAGATTCTCCTGCCTCAGCCTCCCAAGTAGCTGGGACTACAGGATGTGCCACCACGCCAGCTAATTTTTATATTTTTAGTAGAGACGGGGTTTCACCATGTTGGCCAGGATGGTCTCGATCTCCTGGCCTCATGATTCACCCGCCTCGGCCTCCCAAAGTGCTGGGATTACAGGCATGAGTCACTGCCCCTATCCTCAATATCGTTAAAATGACCATACTGCCCAAAGCAATTTATAGATTCAACACTATTCCTCTCAAATTACTAACATTGGTTGGGCGTGATGACTCACACTGTAATCCCAGCACTTTGGGAGGCCAAGGCCTATGGACTGCTTGAGCCTAGGAGTTTGAGACCAGCCTGGGTAATATGGTAAAAACCCCCATCTCTCCCAAAAAGACAAAAATTAGCCCAGTGTGGTGGCATGCACCTGTAATCCCAGCTACTCAAGAGGCTGAGGTGGGAGGATCACTGGAGCCTGGGAGATCAAGGCTGCAGTGAGCTGTGATCATGCCACTGTACTCAAGCCTAGGTGACAGAGTGAGACCCTGTCTCAAAAAAATAAAAAAAATTAAAAAATAAAAAATAAACAAATTACCAACATCATTTTTCACAGAACTAGAAAAACTTCTAAAATTCATATGTAACCAAAAAGGAGCCCAAATTGCCAAAGTAATCCTAAGCAAAAAGAACAAAGCCAGAGGCATCACATTACCTGACTTCAAACTATACTATATGGCTACAGTAACCAAAACAGCACGGTACTGGTACAAAAATAGACACATAGACCAACAAGCAGAAATAAAGCCACACACCTACAGCCATCTGATCTTTGACAAAGTCAACAAAAATAAGCAATGAGAAAAGTATTCCCTAGTCAATAAATGGTACTGGGATAGCTGGCTAGCCATATGCAGAAGAATGAAACTGGACCCTTGTCTTTCACTATATACAAAAATTAACTCAAGATGGATTAAAGAGTTAAATGTAAGACCTCAAACTATAAGAATGATAGAAGAAAACCTAGGAAACATCATTTTGGACATTAGTCTTGGGAAGGAATTTATGACTAAGTCCTCAAAGGCAATTGCAACAAAAACAAAAATTGACAAGTGGGACCTAATTAGACTAAGGAGCTTCTGCACAGAAAAAGAAACTAGCAGCAGAGTAAACAGAAAACCTACAGAATGGGAAAAAGTATTTGCAAACTATCTGTCCGACCAAGGTCTAATATCCAGACTCCATAGGGAACTTAAACAATTCAACAAGCAACACACAAATAATCCCATTAAAAAGTGGGCAAAAGGCCGGGTGTGGTGGTTCACACCTGTAATCCTAGCACTTTGAGAGGCTGAGGTGGGTGGATCACGAGGTCAAGAGGTTGAGACCATCCTGACCAACATGGTGAAACCCCAGCTCTACTAAAAATGTAAAATTAACCAGGCATGGTGGTGTGTGCCTGTAGTCCCAGCTACTCAGGAGGCTGAGGTGGGAGAATTGCTTGAACCCCAGAGGCGGAGGTTGCAGTGAGCCGAGATCACGCCACTGCACTCCAGCCTGGGCGACAGAGCGAGACTCCAGCTCAAAAAAAAAAAAAAAAGTGGGCGAAATACATGAACAAACATTTCTCAAAAGAAGACATACAAGCAGCCAACAAACATGAAAAAATGCTCAACATCTGATATGATTTGGCTGTGTCCCTACCCAAATCTCATCTTGAATTGTACTCTCTTAATTCCCACATGTTGTAAGAGGGACCCAGTGGGAGGTAATTTGAATCATGGAGGCAGTTTCCCCCGTACTGTTCTTGTGGTAGGAATAAGTCTCACAAGATCCGACAGTTTTATCAGGGGTTTCTGCTTTAACACCTCATCATTTTCTCTTGCCGCCGCCACGTAAGAAGTGCCTTTTGGGAGGCTGCAGTGAGTGGAGATCGAGCCACTGCACTCCAGCCTGGGCAACAAGAGTGAAATTCCATTTCAAAAAAAAAAAAAAAGTGCCTTTTGCTTCCTGCCATGATTCTGAGGCCTCCCCAGCCATGTGGAACTGTGAGTTCAATTAAACCTTGTTTTCTTCCCAATCTTGGGTGTGTCTTTATCAGCAGCGTGAAAATGGACTAATACAGAAATGGGTACCAGTAGAGTGAGGCATTGCTGAAAAGATACCCAAAAATGTGGAAGTGACTTTGGAACTGGGTAACAGGCAGAGATGGAAACAGTTTGGAGGGCTTAGAAGGAGACAGGAAAATGTGGGAAAGTTTGGAACCTCCTAGAGACTTGTTGAATGGCTTTGACCAAAAGCCCAAGAGTAATATGGACAATAAGGTCCAGGCTGAGGTGGTCTCAGATGAAGATGAGGAACTTGCTGGGAACTGGAGCAAAGGTGATTCTTGTTATATTTTAGCAGAGACCGGCAGCATTTTGCCCCTGTCCTAGAGATTTCTGGAACTTTGAATTTGAGAGAGATGACTTAGGGTATCTGGCAGAAGAAATTTCTAAGCAGCAAAACATTTGAGAGGTGACTTGGGTACTGTTAAAGGCATTCAGTTTTATAAGGGAAGCAGAGCGTGAAAGTTTGGAAAATTTGCAGTCTGACAATATGATAGAAAAGAAAAACCCATTTTCTGAGGAGAAATTCAAGCCAGCTGCAGAAATTTGCATGAGTAAGGAGAGCTGAATGTTAATCCCCAAGACAATGGGGTATGTCTCCAGGGCATGTCAGAGGTCTTCACAGGCCTGGAGGCCTAGGAGAAAATGGTTTTGTGGGCTGGGCCCAGGGTCCCCATGCTGTTTGCAGCCTAGGGACTTGGTGCCCTTCGTCCCAGCTGCTCCAGTCGCAGCTGAAGGGGGCACTTCTTACACGGTGGCAGCAAGAGAAAATAAGGAAGATGCAAAAGCGGAAACCCCTGATAAAACCATCAGATCTCATGAGACTTATTCACTACCACGAGAACAGTATGGGGGAAAACACCCCCATGATTCAAATTATCTCCCACCGGGTCTCCCCCACAACACGTGGGAGTTATAGGAGGACAATTCAAGATGAGATCTGGGTGGGGACATAGCCAAACCATATCATTCCACTCCTGACACCTCCAAATCTCAAGTCCTCACATTTCAAAACCAATCATGCCTTCCCTGGAGTCTCCCAAAGTCTTAGCTCATTTCAGCATTAACCCAAAAGCCCACAGTCCAAAGTCTCATCTGAGACAAGGCAAGTCCCTTCCGCCTATGAGCCTGTAAAATCAAAAGCAAGCTCGTTACTTCCTAGATACAATGGAGGTACAGGTATTGGGTAAATAGAGCTGTTTCAAATGGGAGAGATTGGCCAAAACAGAGGGGTTACAGGGCCCATGCAAGTCCAAAATCCAGAGGGGGAGTCAAATGTTAAAGTTCCAAAACGATCTCTTTTGACTCCAGGTCTCACATCCAGGCCACGCAGATGCAAGAGGTGGGTTCCCATGGTCTTGGGCAGCTCTGACCCTGTGGCTTTTCAGGGTACAACCTCCCTCCTGGCTGCTTTCACAGCAGCTGGCGTTGAGTGTCTCCACTCACTGCAGCCTTGACCGCTGGGCTCAAGCAGTCCTCCTGCCTCAGCCTCCCAAGCAGATGTCCATGACAGAGAAAGGGCTGTAAACAGCTGTGAGTTCCCACAGCGGCACACTGCACAGCTGTGAGAGAGGACTGGGGGTCCCTGCACACCATGAGGGGTCCCACAGAGGTGAGGGCATGCCACAGGATGGTATGCAGAGCATGGTCCTCTTGATGTCGGCTCATGGGCATGTGCTGTTATACACGTCCGGTCCAGGGACATTGAAGAGGGTGGTGTAATTATAGACAGAAGACGAAGGCTGACCTGGGATGCGAGCTGTGCGTCATCATGTTCCTGGTATCAAGCCGGGAGAGACTGGTGCTACTTGAGCCAGGGAGGTCCTCAGGGCAATTGGGGGGTTCCAGGCTGGGCACTAACGAAGCCCACCCCCCACCCCCCGTTCTCCCAGATGTTCAGCAATGGGTTGACAAGTTTTTCAAATGTAAGTAGGATTTCTTGGTTATGAATTAAAAGCATTTTCATTCCTTCGCAGAAGTCATGGTCCCAGTTAATAGAAATTCATTTCATGTCTCTTCTTTTTGCTTTCAGAAGAGGCAAATGAGCCCGGCAGCCCTGTCAGGACCATGCTGGCGTTTGGGCACATCCTCCTGGAAATGCCTGACGGTGCCTCAGGGCCCTGGCACAGAGCTGGGCGTTTAGACCTTTGCATGAGCAGCAGCAAAGTCCCCAAAACTGCCAGGAGTGGGTGTGGGGCAGCCCCAGGCCTTCCTGCCTGCACTCCCAGTTTTAGCCTGTGTCATGGTGTTTGCATTCACCTTATTGCAGCCCCAGGTGTCTGTGCTGGAAGACTGAAATTCTGGTTGTTTAAACCGCTGAGTGGAAACTGAGGCACAGAGAGGAAAAGGACTTCACACAAGCGTCCCCGAGCTGCAGTAACAAATGACAACAAACTGGGGTGTTCAAACAATCGGGATTTACACACCCACCATGCACCCACAACAATTAAACATTAAAAACAGAAACAATACGAATTCACACATCTACCATGTAGATTCCCACACAATTAAACACAAAAAAAACAGAAACAATCGGGATTTACACACCCACCAAGCGCCCACAACAATTAAACATTAAAAATAAAAGCAGGCTGGGCACGGTGGCTCACGCCTCCAATCCCAGCACTTTGGGAGGCTGAGGCAGGCAGATCACCTGATTCGAGGAGTTTGAGACCAGCCTGGCCAACATGGTGAAACCCCGTCTCTACTACAAATATAAAAATTATTACGTGGCTGGGTGTGGTGGTGCACGTCTGTAGTCCCAGCTACTCGGGAGGCTGAGGCAGGAGGATCACTTATACGCAGGAGGCAGAGGTCTCAGTGAGCTGAGATTGCACCACTGCACTCCAGCCTGGGTGAGGGAGCGAGACTCTGTCTCAAAAATAATAATAATAATTTTTAAAAACAAATAGGGATTTACATGCCTACCATATACCCACAACAATTAAACATTAAAAACAAAAACAGAAACAATAGGGATTGATTCTTTCACAGCTCCAGAGGCCAGAAGTTCCAAATCAAGGCGTCCGCAGGGTGGGTTCCTTCAGAGGCTCTCCAGGAGGTCCTTCCTTGCCTCTCTCCTGGCTTCTGGTGGCCACCAGCCATCCTTGGCTTGTGCTACATCACTCCAATTGCTTCCCCCTTCACACCTATCTCTGTATCTCTGAATCTCTCTCTCATAAAGACACTAGGCATTGGATTAGGACCCATTCTAATCCAGGATGACCTCATTTTAACTTGACTATATCTGCAAGGATGCCTTTTTCAAATAAAGCCAGCCAGGTCCAGTGGCCCACGCCTGTAATCCTCTCACTTTGGGAGGCCAGGGCGGGAGGATCGCTTGAGCCCTGGAGTTCAAAACCAGCCTGGGCAACATAATGAAACCCCATCTCTACAAAAAATATAAAAAATTAGCCACGTATGGTGGTGCACATCTGTGGTCCCAGCTACTCAGGAGGCTGAGGTGGGAGGATCACTTGAGCCCACGAGGTTGAGGCAGCAGTGAGCTGTGATTGCACCACTGCACTCCAGCCAGGGTGACAGAGCGAGACCCTGCTTAAAAAAAAAATAAATGAATACAAATCAAGTTGCAGTCGCAGGTACCAGGGGTTAGAACATGGGCATAATCATTTTGGGGGGACCACAGCTCAACCCACAACAGGCTTGTCTTGGGACACCCCCGGGAGTTGGCAGCAGAGCTGGGAGCTCACCTGCGTGTATTCGTCTCTAACCCTGTGCTACCCTGGCTTGCAGGCCATGTGACATTTCTTTCCCTAAAAGTGGTTTGGGTAGGGCCTGAGCTGCTGGCTGTGCCAGCAAAGAAATCACTCTGCTTTAGTCACCTCAAAGCAGTGGGCCCAGCGACACCCTGCTGCCCATGGACACTGACGGGGACCGTCCATCCTCTGGCATGGAAAGAGCAGTGTTCTTGGAGAACTTGGCCTTGGCCCTTAGGAGACTCAAGGGAGAGCCCTGCACGGTGGCCACTGGTGGCCGAGGAAAGTCCAGCTGCCCGGGGGAAGGTGCTGTTCACTCACCCGCTGCCCACAGCCCAGGGCCAGACCAAGGCATCAGCCCCTCAGCCATCCAGAACAGGCCAGTGAAGCTTCAGAATGGGTCTGCACTTGCGGAATATTTAGTAAGCAGGGTTCTGTGTGACGTCCTTACCCTACGTGCTCTTGTGAAATCCTCATTATCAGTTTGCTGGGGCTGCCACGCTTGGGGGCTTCAACAAGGATTTATTGTCTCACAGTTCTGGAGGCTGGAAGTCTCAGGTCAGGGCATCAGCAGGGTGGGCTCCTTCTGGGGCTGTGAGGGAGAATCTGTCCCAGGCTGTCCCCTGACTTCTGGTGATTTGCTGACAATGTTTGGTGCCCTTTGGCTTGTGAAGCATCGCCCCAGTTTCTGCCTTTATCTTAACATGGCACCCTCCCTGCTTGTCAGTGTCCAAATTTCCTCCACTTACACATTTTAATTAATTGTCTGGGCATGGTGGCTCATGCCTGTAATCCCAGCACTTTGAGAGGCCGAGGCAGGCGGATCACCTGAGGTCGGGAATTCGAGACCAGCCCGGCCAACATGGAGAAACCCGTCTCTACTAACAATACAAAATTAGCCGGGCATGGTGGCACATGCCTGTAATCCCACCTATTCGGGAGGCTGAGGCAGGAGAATGTCTTGAACCTGGGAGACTGAGGTTGCGGTGAGCCAAGATGGCACCATTGCATTCTAGCCTGGGCAACAAGAGTGAAACTCCGTCTCAAAAAATTTTTTTAAATTAATTTATATATGTGTATTTATTTATTCATTTATTTATTTTAGAGACAGGGTCTCACTCTGCACCCAGGCTGGCATGCAGTGGCACAATCATAGCTCACTGCAACCTGAAACTCTGGGGCTCAAGCCATCCTCCCTCTTCAGCCTCCCAGAGAGCTGGGATTACAGGTGTGAGCCACCATGCCCAGCTGAAATTTTCCCTTTTTACAAGGATATCAGTTATACTGGATTAACGTCCACCCTAATGACCTCATCTCACGACTTTATCATCTGCAAAGACCCTATTTCCAAATAAGGTCACATTCACAGGTCCTGGTGGTTATAGGATTTCCACATCTTTTGGGAGAGACACAATGCAACCCATAACAACCTGTAACCCAATGTGCTGTCCCAAAGAACTACAACACCAGGGGGATACTGAGGTTCAGAGAGTGTCCTTGCCCTGGTGGTAGGGCTGGGATGCAGCAGGACTGGGGAGGCGGGACCCACTGCTGCTAGACACTGCAGCACTCTTAGACACAGCTCGGCCACCTGAGCAGGTGATCATTTCCCAGTTCTGCTCTGCAGACCCCTTTTTTTTTTTTTTTCCCCAGTAGAGACGAAGTTTCACTATGTTGGCCAGGCTGGTTTTGCACTCCTGACCTCAAATGACCTGGCCACCTTGGTCTCCCACAGTGCTGGGATTACAGGCGTGAGCCACCGTGCCCGGCCCCACTTTGCAGATTTAAAAACAAGACATCTGGAAGCTCAGAGAAGTTAAACTCACCCCAGGTCTCACAGCCAAACCCTGGCTTGCCTGACCTGATGTCAGGAGGCTTTCTTAGTGCTAGAAAGGAAGGGCAGGGCAAGCCTTAGCCGAATGTTTATCTCTAAGAGGCTTCTGACTCTCCTGGGCGCCTCCGGTTCCTTCTCCCAGGAAGGCATGTGGCCGAGCTGGGCTTGGGTGACTCATGGTCCTAGAATGATGAGTGAGCAACAGGCACTGTGAGAGTCATGGTAGGACCTGGCCAGAACTTCGTCCCCTAAGTCCTGGACCTGGTCCCTTCTTTGGGATTAGTTGGGGTCTCACAGAGCCTCCCACGTCTTGGGCAAGTTACAGCACATGCTACAGGGTCTTTGCAGAAATGTAAACAAACTCTTTCTTCTTTTTTTTTTTCCAGCCACCAGTAGAATTTAGAATTTATTTATTTTTTATTTTATTTATTTATTTATTTATTTATTTGAGACGGAGTCTCACTCTGTTGCCAGGCTGGAGTGCAATGGCGCAATCTCGGCTCACTGCAACCTCCATCTCCCTGGTTCAAGCGATTCTCCTGCCTCAGCCTCCCGAGTAGCTGGGACTACAGGCAAACGCCACCATGTCCAGCTAATTTTTGCATTTTTAGCAGAGACAGGGTTTCACCATGTTGGCCAGGATGGTCTCGATCTCTTGCCCTCGTAATCCGCCCACCTCTGCCTCCCAAAGTGCTTGGATTACAGGTGTGAGCCACCGTGCCCGGCCTTAGAATTTATTATGAAATTAGACATGAGGTTCCAAAAAGTAACTAGAAGATTTTTTACTTTTTATTTTTTGAGAAAGGGTCTCACTCTGTCGCCTAGGCTGGAATGCAGTGGCACAGTCGTAGCTCACTGCAGCTTCAAACTCCTGGACTCAAATGATCCTCCTGCCTTGGCCTTTCAAGGTGCTGGGATTACAGGCATGAGCCACTAATCCTGGCTAATAATTTTTCTTGACATACTAAAATTCTGTTTCTTAAATAGCATTTCCTCTCACTTTGGGTGGGTGCACGAACCTTGGGTGGGATATCCTTGGGAGGTGACATCATGCACACAGAAGGCAGGAGCCCTAAGGGGGTTGGGGATGGCTCCAGAATGGGGTCTGAGAAGGAGATGGAGAAGCCTGTTCACGCAACACTTCATAGTGGCTTGCTTTCCGCAGGGTCATTGGCAGGGCGGTCCCTAGGCCTGGAGCGCGCTTCCCGCGCATCCCCAGGCCCTGCTCCAGGTCGGCCTCCTGGGAACCATCCCGTCTCACCAGCACACCCTGTCCCGAGGCTGCCTCTGACCTCCAGGCTGGGCCTGGTCCCCACGGCGCTTAGCGCAATCATGACTTAAACACCTATTACAGGACGCTCAGTCTTTAGTGCTTGTCTCCCCGCGGCTGGGCTGACTACTCCCAGCACGGCCACTGAACGCTTGGCCGCGCGATGCTCCAGAGCGCGGGTCGCCATTAGGTTGAACTACAGCTCCCAGCATGCTCCGGGCCGGCGACATCCGGAGCCCCTGGCAGTTGCCTAGCGACCGGGCGTGTCCCGGAAGACGGGCCCGGCGTGGGGCGCGACTTCCGGGGCGGCGGTTGCATCAGATTCTAGGAAGTGTCTGTAGCCGCAGCTGCGGGTCCGGGATTCCCAGCCATGGCAGATTCCTCCGGGCAGCAGGGTGAGCGGCGCGGCCGGGCCAGGCTGAGGGCTGCTGGGGGCCTGACTGGGCGCTGGGTGCTCGGCTCGAAGGGCGGCGAGTCCTTATGTCTGAGGAGCTCGGGTGCCTGGGTTGTGAGGGGCGGCTGTGTCCGTGGTCTGAGGGGCGGAGGCGCCCGGGGTCTGAGGGACGGCACGTCCTTGGGTCCGAGGGGCGGGGGTGCCTGGGGTCTGAGGGGTGTCAGTGCCCGGGGTCTGAGGGACGGCGGGTCCTGAGGTTCGAGGGGTGGCACGTCCTAGGATCCGAAGGACAACGGGTGCCCGGCTCCGAGGGACGGCCACTGGGACCCCTGGGACTCCTGCGTGAGGGTCTGCCAGACCCGTGGCTGGAGCACAGACCCCGCGGGGACCCGAGCCCGAGCGGGGCGCTGCCCAGACCACTCAGCCTCAGTTTCCTCACTTGGTTCCTGCCGAGGTCCCCTTGCATCCTCACCCCGGGAGGTGGCCCTACATCAAACAGCCTTTCCCCAGCCGGTGCCTGGGCGGGCCCTCGCTCCCTCTTGCCCCAGCTGGACTTTAGGGGGGAGACAAAGGCCCAAGGGTTGTTTTGGTTTTCTACCCAGACCTGGCAGCTTCCGGGAGGTGGGCGGAGGGCACCTGAGGTTGGTACTTAGGGAAATGGGGCAGAGGACGCCAGGGGTACGCGTACACACAGTAAAAGGGCTTGGGGCTTTACGAAGGCTTTCATCTCCAGTTCCGCAGGCAGTCCACTGCAAGCTGATTGTCAGAGCATTACTGCCCCATTTTATTGCCAACCCGGGAGGTTCCCCAGGGACACAGCTGTGTCAGCTCCCCCAGTCACTCATATCACCAGCGGGTAGACCTTGAGAGACCAGTGGGTCTTCTCTCACTGTCCCTCCAGCAAGATTTTAGGTGCTGGAAAGGCAAGAGACTGAATCAGAAAGCCCAGATTCCTAACAGTCTGGAGCAGGCTTTCCAAAGGAAACCTTCTCAGTATCTAGTTTTTAATTCTTTTGGCTGGCAAAAATTAGATGCAAGTTCTTCTAAGACACCTCCAGCCCCCACCCTCAGTTTAGATCGTACCAAGATTTCCTTAGCATCTGGTGGTGCCCTTTGCCCCTGAGGGTTTATTGGGTTATAGATAGGTAGTTATGACAACCCGGGTAATCTGGCGGCATGGGGACACCCAGATGACAGGGCTACACTCTTGTGCCAAGTGGCAGGAGGTGGTCACCTTCCAGGCACGCCGCCTACCACCCTACCTGTGTGCCTGGATTCCAGCACCATCTCCACCCATCCCAGAGCCAGGCAGCCCTCAGAAGTCACCCAGATTCCTGTACAACAGCATCATAGTTAACAGCCCCAACTCTGGAACCACCCTGGAAGGGCCAGGGTCCCAACTCTGCCTCCCGCCCCACAGCAAACCGTGGGTAATGGCTCCTACCTTGGAGCATGGAGTGTAAATGAATTAATAGATGGGAAGGACGTAGAACAGTGCCTGGCACTCAATAAGTGCTGTGTCCGTGCTGAAAGTTAGAGCCTGTTTGTTTTCAAACTAAAAATGTGTTTTTGTTCATTTGTGAACGTAAATAACGTATTAGTAGTGTTTTGTATCTTGTTTTTAAAAATAGCTTTAGAATTTTAGGTTTTCAGAGCCTTGTAAGAATTGCCTTCTTTTTGGAGCTTGCCATATAGGTTGGGATTGCCCTCTCCGGGCTGTCAGGGCAGCAGGCAGATTGCCCAGTCCTCAGCCTGCGCACAGCATCTCCAGCCAGTGTTCTTCTGCCCCAGGGCATGGCCCACCTGCCTTTACTATCGCCTCCTCCCATCACACACACACTCTCAAAGATGAGAACAGGAAGTAAAATCCAATCGTAGGCCAGGCGCAGTGGCTCACACCTGTAATCCCAGCACTTTGGGAGGCCGAGGCGGGCAGATCACGAGGTCAGGAGATCGAGACCATGGTGAAACCCTGTCTCTACTAAAAATAAAAAAAAAAAAAATTAGCCGGGCGCGGTGGCGGGCGCCCGACTACTCGGAGGCTGAGGCCGGAGAATGATGTGAACCCGGGAGGCGGAGCTTGCAGTGAGTCGAGATCGCGCCACTGCACTCCAGCCTGGGCGACAGAGCGAGACTCCGTCTCAAAAAAAAAAATCCAATCGTAAATGCTTTCAGTGACCATCTTCCCAGATTTTTCAAGGAGGCCCTCATTTTTGTACCATCTTCCCTAAGTTGACTCAGAAGGTCTATTTCTCTTTCCTGATCTCACTGGGTGTACAGCTTCTCCTTTGTAGTCTTGAAGGTGCATAGGCTTGGTGCCTGTCCAAGAGCCTGATTATTTCAGAAGGATGAGTTTCATTTCTGAGGTTTCTGGGGTAGATGGAGCCTACCTCAGGGCCTTTCCTCACAGACTTGGGATACCACTTGGTCGGCTGCTCATCAGGTCAGACTTACGGTTTAATTTTTATACAGTTTAATTCAAGGGTCTTCATAATAACACAGCCAGCATTTTTTCAGCATGAGTCTGTGCCGGGCACTGCTCTAAATGCTTTGCATCCGTTATCTCCTGCCACCCTTGGGGGAACCCCTTTGAGGAAGATCCTCCCGGCATCTTGTACAGATGAGAATTCTGAGGTTCAGAGAAGTCAAGCAATCTGTCCACCATCACGACTAGCCAGAGGCACAGCCAGGCTCCCAACCTGGGCAGCCTGACTCAGTAGGGACCTTAACTGCTGTGCTGTGCTGTGCTGCCTTTGATGATTCTCTTCAGACTCACAACAGCTCAACCCAGTGAGTTAAGGCAGATGAGAATAAAGCTGATGCCCTTCGATGTTTTCCCCAGTGCCACGTGAAATGTTTGCTCCTCTTTGAACTCAGGTACCATGTTTCCAGGTATTTGAAGAGTCTTAGGCAGTACCCTTGGGGTGGAGATTAAGCCGTTTCCAGTGTGGGTGCTCTGAGTGGCAATATTGCTGTCTGATCACCCCACAGGCTCATTGTGAGGGATGTTGGATTCCCCTAATAATGAATAACCTCCCTCCCAGTAAGGAGGAAGATGGAGATGCCGTTCTTGGGGGTGAGAGAGGATGCCTGGGGGCCACCTTTGTGAACGAGTGGCAGCTGGACCTCCGGGGCTGGTGATCAGGACGGGGAGGGGGAGGGGAGGGGAAGCCCTCACCTGTGGGAGGAGGCGCTGGTCTCTGGGAGTGGGTGGTGTTGGCTCCTAGTTGGTGAGAGCAGGGGTGTATGCCCCTCTCTCCTCCCCACGATTCATGTCTGGGGGCTTTTTCCAGTCCCCTTTCTGAGCACTTCTTGGGCAGGGAGTGGGTCATTGGGAAGGACCCAAGAGGAGCAGCTGTAGAGGGTGGGACCAGGGGAACATTTGCAGAAAGGGAGTAACCTGCAGGGTGAGATGTTGCCTGGACACCCACAAGATGAGGACCCTGGTGGGACCTTTGAAGTAGCAGGGTCAGAGGGCAAAGGCTCAGGGTGAGTGAGGGGTGCAGACCCCCACCAAACCGGGGCACTTATTAGGAGCTCAGACCTGCTGTAAAAGGGTCTGCATTTTAGCAAGCTGCCCACCCGTGGGGAAGCTGGTTTAAACCTCGCTTGCTGGGCCCACCCCAGAGATTCTGATTTGGCAAGTCTCTGGTGAGCCCAAGAATGTGACTTCTCTGGATCCCCCAGGTTCTGCTGCTGAAGGCACACCAGGGCCATGCCTGGAGTGGACCTGGGAGAGCCTCAAGGGAACGCAGGAAGAGAAACAGGGCAGCCTGGAGAGGTTTAAATGCTGACGGGAGGCCAGGCATGGTGGCTCACGTCTGTAATCCCAGCGCTTTGGGAGGCCGAGGTGGGTGGATCACCTGAGGTCAGGAGTTCTAGACCAGCCTGGCCAATATGTAGAAACCCTGTCTCTACTAAAAATACAAAAATTAGCTGGGCATGGTGGCGGGCACCTGTAATCCCAGCTACTCGGGAGGCTGAGGCAGGAGAATCGCTTGAACCCGGGAGGCGGAGTTTGCAGTGAGCCAAGATCATGCCACTGTACTCCAGCCTGGGTGACAAGAGCGAGGCTCCGTCTCAAAAAATAAAATAAAATAAAATAAAAATAAATAAAAAATAAATGCTGATAGGAAAGAGCCAGAGAGAGGGAGAGGTCGCACTGCCACAGTTGTTTGACGTGTCAGGGATGTTGTTCATTTGGTGTGGCTTTGTTTTGGTATCTGTGCTGAGCAATTGCTTGGTACTTGCATGTGATTTCAATAAATGTTCTGTAGAGACTCCACCTTTGTAGCCGGTGACAACCACCATCCACCTTTGGGACATTCCCATGTCCCTCAATGTGTTGATGAACTGAACTGCAAGGTCACCCGGTGGTGGACATTCCTTCTCATGGGGGCAGAGCAGGAGTTTCGGCACGGAGCGTGCAGGCTCTACGATGAGGGCCAGTGTCGAGGAACAGTCCCTGGGAGGTTTTCAGTCTGCTCGGAAGTGTTCTCATCTGATCTCAGCATCAGACTGATAGACCACAGCCTGGCTCAAACCCATGACCACTTAAAAGCTGACCTATTTTTATTTGTTTCCTTGAGACACACTTAAATGCAGCTACCACAATTACCCGAATGACTGTCTGCGTCCATCTCATGGAAGCCTGTCATTCTCCTGTGCTTCCCTGGGCACCAGCACCTTTCTGCTCTGAGAAGATCCTTCCCAAGCATGGACTTGGTTCCCTTTTGATGAGCCGTCTAGGCTGCTCTAGACGGTACATTTAAGAATGATGTGATCCAAGATCAAGGCAGATTTGGTAATAAACTTTTAAAATAATAAAATTAATTAAATAAAAATGAGTGTGTGAGCGCTAGGAAAACTCCAGGAAATTCTCTGTGTGTAGCATGCGGCTATTACAATAACATTAATAATACCAGAGCGATTATGATAATAATGATGGCAAATGGGGCCCCTGGCTCTGTGCCAGGCAGCTTTTAAACATTTTACAAGTGTAATTTGACTTAATGGCCTGCAGCTTTACAGGGCTGATGTTATGAGCGTGTTTTACCATGAGGAAATGCCGCCGTGTGTGTGAGTGTAGGCACTCAGCCCTGGAGGGCGTCGGGGCCGCCCCTCAGGCCTCCAGAGAGCGGGTACACAGTGGCTTCAGTTCCCAGACTGCTTCCTCAGCACTCAAAAGCCACTGCAGCCGCCGTTAGGACATTTGATGTTTTTCTCATTTTAAAAATAGCAGATGCTTACTGCAGAAAATGTGAGCAATGAAGAAAAAGAGGGAATTAAAATCACCTGTCACCCCCTCTCATCAACCATCGTCACTGTCAGTGTTCGGGCCGTTGCTGGTGGTCTCTCCATCAGAATCCATTCTGAGTGTGAGAGGCACGTGACTGTCAGCTCGCTGTCTCAGCTGGAAGCCGATGCTGTGTCACTGTTTCTCAGGGTGCTGCTGTTGTCTCTTCTTCCCTCTTGCTGTCATGGAGTCCAACCCAGGCATGAGCAGTTGCAGAAGACCAAGGCTCAGGGAGGGGACAGGGGAGAGGAATGTGGAGGGTCAGCATTGGGGAACAGCTTTCGAACTGTGGCCTGATCTGTGAGGGGACAAGGCTCACCTTCCAGCTCTGTCCATCCCTCTGGCAAGTTCTCTAATCTTTAGTGAACTTCATTTTCTTTATCATGAAATGGGACCCCTGCTGGCAGCTGCAGAGCTGTTGGAGGGAACTATCCAGCTAAACTAGAAGTCTCCTGGCTGGAAGTTGCTCTGCAAAAGAGTTTGTAGGAGTCTGATGTTTATTTAGAGTTAGTTTTCCAGGACCTCGCTTTGGGGTGCTTGGAGCTGCCATGGTGGGTCTGCCTCCGCCTCCGTCCTCCCTGATCTCATCTCCAGTTGGGAGGAGAGCGCATCTCCATGTAAGCAGCCTCCTTCTTCTCAGAGGGAAGCCCCGGCAGTGCCAGTGCTGACACTGGGCCTGTAACTGTGGGGATGGGGCAGGTGAGAGGCCCTCAAGAGCTCCCGGCACCCCCCAGGCGCCTTCAGCGGGGCCAGAGTCCGCCCCTGTCTTTCTCTTTCCTTGGACTGTTGGAAGAGCTGAAGTGAAAAGTGACTTGTTCTTGTGTCTCTGGTATCTTTGGGCAGCAGGGCTCCTGCTAAGCAAGCCCCTGGGGGCTCAAAACAGCAGAGGCTGTGGCCGGTTCCCAGCACTGGTCCTTGTGCAGGTGTCTTTCTGAGAAGGGTGCATGAGGCCCAGTGCCATAGGGGAACGCCAGCCCACCACCGGTGGCATGCACTCTGTGGTGACATTCTGCTGTCCACTCATCTGTGCCCTAGGCAACTTTAGCTGATATCTGGAATGTCACACGCTCAGTTGTAGATGCTGAAGATCGAGCAGTGAATAAGGTAGATGGAGCAGTGGGGCAGATGGTGAAGGAAAGAAATGCGGGCACGTGTTAGACAGGGGTGCTGCGGAGAGAAAGAGCAGCCAGGCTCAGGGTCTAGAGGCGGGCGCCATATGGACAGGGAGTCCTTGAAGACCTGGTGGGGAAGGCGGCACCTAGCAGAGCTGTGAAGGATTAAGGGGCCTGCTGGTATCTGGGGAGCATGCCCCCTAAAAAAGGAGCAGCAGGTGGAGGGGCCATGTGACTAGGGTATTGTGAGTCAGGTGGGGGCCCATGGCCAGCATGAGGACAGGCTTGTGCTGCTGGCGAGGTGGGTGTTGGGGGCAGTAATGTGAACTTGCGCTTTTCAGCAGGGCCGCAGGAGGCCTGTGGCTGTGAGGGGAGAGCCATGCTGGCTACAGGTGGCGGTGTCTGGCTTGCAGGAATCCAGGTGACAAGGGCTGGCTCTCAAGTCCAAAGCTTTTTTTGAGTTAGAGGCCCCGGATCCTCCCGTGGGTTGGCTGTGGGTGCTCCTAAGGATAACTTGTAAAGGGGTGTGATTCCAGTTTTGGCTAGAGAGAGTGCCCAGAGCTTTGCTTCTGGGTGCTTGTGGCTGCTTGGAGTGGGTGGCCATCTTATTGGGGTCAGATGGGACAGTGGCTCCGTGCAATGGGAAGGAAGCAAGGCAAGTTAGAGGGACGCTGCACTCGTCATCCCACCAGCGAGAGTCATCCCAGGAAGCCATTTTAAGCCCTGCATCCATGTTGAGACTTCAGGAAGGCTCTCCCACACAGTGCCCACCCCTTTACTGCAGAGAAGAGGTGGCTTCAGGACATCTTCTCCGGCAGCCATGGAGGCTGGGCCCTGGGGCATCATGTGGCTCCGTGGGCTCCCTGGTGGGTGAAGAGCTCGGCCCAGTGGGGCATTCTTGCTGCTGCAGCTGTGCACTCCGTTCTGACTCATCTTTGCTGACACCACAGCGTTCCGGGAAGTGCCAGTTATTGGCCTGACACGAAGGGTTTTCCCCACACTAAGCAAAGCAGAGAAAGGCATTCGTGTGCAGTTACCCCTGCAACACACTCTGCTGTCTGTTTTCAGAAGCTGTGTGGGTTTGGTTGGGGTGACTCTGGCTCTGTGCCAGGAGTAAACACGGAGATGGGGGACAAAAGGGAATGGGAGAAGGCAGAGAGGGGGACTGTGATGTGCAGGGCATCCACGCCCCATGGCTGTGATGTCGGGCAGCCTGTGCCCAGGAAGGGCAGCTGGCACAGCAAGGGGTGGCCAGACATGTGCTTTCCTACCCTGAGTGAACTCTGGGGTGAGAGGGTATCTGTGTGGAAGGAGCAAGCATCGGTCCTTTTCCCACAGTCCTCTCAGCAAACACAATCACGGGTTCAAGGTTTGGATGCACCTGTGCTCATGGGCTCAGGGACCAGACTCCCTCCTCTGGCCAGAAGCCTGGCACCATCTGCCTGCTCTGCCCCCACTTTAGGGACGTGGGCTGTGGACACAGCACCTGGTTCACAACTCCCGTGTCAGAGGTAATTGCAGGGAGATATTCCTTAGAATGGTGAGACAGATTTTATTCCCTAATTCCTGACAGTAGGGGAAGGAGCTGCATTCCCTGCCAGTTCAGCAGAGGTGACTTTCGGATTTAAAGGGAGTATGATTAGCTGGGCCTGGTGGCATGTGCCTGTAGTCCCAGCTATTCAGGAGGCTTAGGCTGGAGGGTCACTTGAGCCCAGCATTTTGAGGCTGTGATGAGCCTTGATTGCGCCACTGCACTCCAGCCTGGGCAGTAGAGTCAGACGCTGTCTCTAAAAAATAAAAATAAATAAATAAATAAATAAAAATAAAGGGAGAATGGAGGAGGAGAAGGAGGGTGAGCAGGGGCTCAAATGAAAAAAGCCATGGGGCTGGTCAGCGTGCATGTGTCAAGGTGGCCTTGTCTACAGCTGGCAGTGGTGAAAGTTAGGGTTCTGCTCCTCCTCCCAGTGGTGACATGCGGAACAGTGGCTCTCGGGTCCTTGAGTGACACACCTGAGTGGTGGAGGTGCATACTTACTGCTTTGAAGGCTCTAAGGAAGGAGGCTGGGGCCTGGGGCCAGGGGCCAGGTGAGGCTGGCTGGAGCAGCCACATTCTTCTGGCAGCCCTGTGCTTTCTTGGGCTGGTCCTTTGAGGGGGCCCAGTCCTCCTGAGGCTGTGGCCTTGACCTGCAGAAGCCATGCCAGAGTCCAGCTGTCTCTTGGTGCAGGGGTGTAAATGGCACACATTGTCAATGTGGGGTTCTCCTGCCCCTCATCCCCCAGCACCCAGAGGGAGAGGGTGCTGCTGTGGCAAAGAGGCTTGAAGTTGGTTTGGTTTGGGGGATTTCTGTTGTGAGCTTTTAAAAATTGAGGTTAAATTCTCATAACATACTTAGCTGACAGGAGGGATACCATGATCGTGTAGGTAGCTTTCCCAAGGCGAGGCTTATCCGTTATACTCCAGATGTGCTGACCCCTGTGATTTCCCCAAATGTCAGAAACTGAACTGTGTAATTTGTGATGGTGTGGAACTGTGTTCCTGCTTTCCCTGATAGAAAAAATAAATTAAAAATGTAAAAACTAAATAATTTATATGACATAAAGTGAAAAGTGCACAATTCTGTGGTATTTGGTGCACGATGTTGTCATGCAGCCTTCAGTTCTGTCTAGTTCGAAAGCATTTTCATCACCCAAGAGGGAACCCATCCATACCTGTTAGGCAGTCACTCCCCCACCCCCAGTCGAAGCGCTGCCCCTGTGCCTTTGCCTGTTCTGGATGTTTGGCGTCCAGGGAAGGGCTTGAACACCTTTTTCCTTGGTTCTGTGCCATGCCCTAGTCCCTGTCTTTCTGGCGGCCTCTGGGCTGCCCGCCTGCCTGCCTGACACCATGTGCCCTCTGTCTTTGCAGCTCCTGACTACAGGTCCATTCTGAGCATTAGTGACGAGGCAGCCAGGGCACAAGCCCTGAACGAGCACCTCAGCACGCGTAGCTATGTCCAGGGGTACTCACTGTCCCAGGCAGACGTGGACGCGTTCAGGCAGCTCTCGGCCCCACCCGCTGACCCCCAGCTCTTCCACGTGGCTCGGTGGTTCAGGCACATAGAAGCGCTCCTGGGTAGCCCCTGTGGCAAAGGCCAGCCCTGCAGGCTCCAAGCAAGTGAGTAACAGAGTGGGTTCCCTGGCCATTAGAACCTCTCTCCCAAGGTCAAGGGCTTTCTCCATCACCCTGGTGCTTACCTGGTGTCTGCGGATACCCCAGGGGGTGCCTCACCCAAGTGTGTCTCGAGCAAGTGGCCTGGATGGGCAGATGCAGCGCTTGCTGGATGGAGGTTGGGATAAAATCACGCCCTATGGAGTTGGTTATTCAGGAGCAGTATGTTCACATCACTGGTGCGGCAGGATTGCCTGAGGTGGTGGGGTGCAGAGCCGCTGCGGCTCTGGGGTTTCACGTAGCATGCCCAGGCCACGGGCCCTAGCCTTGTGATTTTTAGCTAAGGCTGTGCCTGGCTCTGGTTGACTCAGTTCTTTCTCTTTATTTTTTCCATAAGATTGTAGCGTGTCTATCCTCCAGCTTTAGAATCGTTGAATCCTAAAGTATTAATTGGCATTGAACTTTTTTTTTTTTTTTTTTTTTTTTTTTTGAGACGGAGTCTCGCTCTATCGCCCAGGCTGGAGTGCAGTGGTGCGATCTCCACTCACTGCAAGCTCCACCTCCCGGGTTCACGCCATTCTCCTGCCTCAGCCTCCCGAGTAGCTGGGACTATAGGCGCCCGCCACCATGCCTGGCTAATTTTTTGTATTTTTAGTAGAGACGGGGTTTCACCGTGTTAGCCAGGATGGTCTCGATCTCCCGACCTCGTGATCCACCCGCCTCGGCCTCCCAAAGTGCTGGGATTACAGGTGTGAACCACCGCGCCTGGCTGGCATTGAACTTTTTAAAAATCAGAAATAAGTCATTTTTTCTCTTTGAGATGATGTCTGTCCCGTAGCTCCAGCCTGTTGGTGCTGGTTGTGTCTGTGGAACGTGCCTGTGGTTATGTGCGGGAGATACTCCTGGGATGCCTGCATGGCTTTGTCACTCTGTGGCAAATCTGAGGGGGCTCCATGCCATCATCACTGAAGTATGCCTTTGGGTGGCCCAGCTCCTCCTGTGGCTGTGGGCACTCCTCCACCTTCATGTGGGGGCAGGTTTAGTGCTGTTTTCTGGTGGTCCTGGCTATAGCTGGCAGCCTTCTGGGGGCTTCTCCAGACTCTGGGGCCTGGGATTTGGAACATGCCACCCCGCCTCTGCCATGGGTCGGGCCTCTGCTAGACCACTGTTTCAACCAGGGTGGAGGTGGGGATGTCACATCTCCTATGGGTCGTGTTTTCTGGATAACTCTGCAGCAGACGGTCCTTCCCCAGCGTAGGGCAGAGGCCGTTGCTGTGCAGGTCACGTCCTTCCCCATGTAGCCATTCCTGCCTGAGCCTCCAGCGCGGTCACCCAAGTGACACCTGTGCTGTGAGGTGCCTTCTCTCCAAGGGCTCTAGTGTCAGGTTGTTCCCCCTGCCATGTGCCATTCCAAGACACAGCCAGAGGGGGGCAGGATTAGGGAGGGTGAAGCAGGCCTGGTACGTCCAGCTCAGCAGTGGCCTGTCCAGTCTTCCCTCATAGGGACTTGTTGAAAGAGTGGCACAGACGCAAGCCTCCATCCACACTGTGAGAGGAAGGAAGGGTTTTGCTCCTGCAAACACCTTTTAACCTACAGAGAGGAAGCAGAGCCACGTAGCTGTGTAACAGAATGGACCGTGGATAGCACTAATGGAGTTGCTGTGCCCTCCCAGCTTCCAAATCCCCTCATCACCCAGGCTGCGCAAGAGGCTGCCAGGGTTTGCTTGTGCCAGGAATGATGGGCATTATGTCAGGCGACCCTCACTCAAGCTTGGTGTACACTGAGCAGGGCTGAAGGGGGAGGTGGGAGCTGGAGTCTGGGAGCATCCAGTGACCTCGAGTGGGTCCGAGGCGCCATGGAGTCCAGTGTAGTGTCCTCGCCCATGTCCCTGGGATGACAGTAGCCGTGGATCTCCCTCCATGTAGCTGTGACAATCAGAGCTGCTTCCCCCCCCGAGTGGGAACGCCCTCTATTTCCATGGCTCATACTCCCCAAGCACGCACCTTCGTTGCTGGCATGGTGGGCCATGTGCCCCTCCTCCTGCTCACCCTTCCACCTCTGTTGGACATCCCAGCAGCATCAGATGTGCCTGTGTCCGGCCCTCAGTGTGCCCGCCTGTTACCAGCCCCTCCCATGTGCCTTCTGTGTCCTGTCTCCAAGATCCTCTCAGACATGGAAAGACTCTGCTTGGCCCGGCGCGGTGGCTCACTCCTGTAATCCCAGCACTTTGGGAGGCCAAGGCGGGCGGATCACAAGGTCAGGAGATTGAGACCATGCTCGCTAAGTCGGTGACACCCTGTCTCTACTAAAAATACAAAAAATTAGCCAGGCGTGATGGCGGGCGCCTATAGTCCCAGCTACTCGGGAGGCTGAGGCAGGAGAATGGCCTGAACCCGGGAGGCGGAGCTTGCAGTGAGCCGAGATCGTGCCACTGTACTCCAGCCTGGGTGACAGAGCGAGACTCTGTCTCGGGGGGGAAAAATAATGGAAAGGGTCTGCTTAACCCCCAGGACCCTACTCCTGTGAAGCCAGACCCCTTCCTGGGGGATCCCTTCCCTGGATCACCAGCCTCCAGCACGGAGGTCCACTGGATATCAGGACGTTGAACTTGTTGAGCACTTCTCACCCGCAGTGGAGGCTCAGCCCTTCCAGCCTGCTGGCCTCTCCCTACCCCCCGGGAAGGAGTGTCAGCCATACCCTTCACTGAGGAGGGTGTGGGTCTGTCAGACGCCAAGGCCATGGTTTTAGGAACATGAAGGTTTGGTGTTGCTCTCACCCCTCGGATGGAGGACCCTTAACTTCCTGATGAAGGATTTCTCTCCATGAACCCCTTGCTTGGGTCCTATCTGCATCTGGTGTGTTGTAGGCAGACTGCTTGCCACTTCCTGGCTTCTCTCTCCATCGTTTTATCTTCAGCCTCCCACATCCCCGTTTCAAAGCCATGTCTCTCATGAGCAGTTCATAGTTGGTCTGTTGTTGGATCACTCAGGTCAGGGTGGGACTCTGGAACCAACGAATGTGTGTTCATTTTTTCCAAAGAAACAAAAGCACAGGCCAGGCGCGGTGGCTCACCCCTGTAATCCCAGCACTTTAGGAGGCCAAGGCAGGCAGATCACAAGGTCAGGAGTTTGAGACCAGCCTGGCCAATATGGTGAAACCCCATCCCTACTAAAGATACAAAAATTGGTGGGGCGTGGTGGCGGGCCCCTGTAGTCCTAGCTACTTGGGAGGCTGAGGCAGGATAATGGCTTGAACTCGGGAGGCGGAGGTTGCAGTGAGTTGAGATTGCGCCACTGCACTTCAGCCAGATTTTATCTAAAAAAAAAAAGTGGGGGGCAAGGGTCCTTATGTGATATCTCTCAGTTCTTCTCTTTTGCAAATCTGAATTTGTATATCTGGGCCTGGTAACCCATTTTCCTGGGGAGCCCATCGCCAGCTGTGTGGAGATAGCAGCCTTAGGGGAGCTGGAATGCTGGCTGTGGCCAGGCTTCTTGGACAAGCTTTCAGTCCTGTGAACCCTGGGCCGTTTCCTCATAGCAGGGTGAGTGTGTTGATCCCGTGGCCTCATGGCTGTGTTTCTGGGCAGTGTCTCCAGCTGTCTGAGATAGCAGCAGTGTCCTATTGAAGGAGCTCCAGGGTCTTTGTGACGGAGGAGAGTGATGGGATCCTAGAGTGGCCGGTTGAATGCCTCCAGGCATTGAGTGAGCTTCTCCTTCAAGGGCTTGTGAGGCATTTAAAGTACACTGAGGCCAAGCTGCACTTGGCCTCAATAAGCACATGATGTTTGATTAAGATTGGAGATTGCCTACGCTTTAGAATCTGACCACCTGTGACTGCTGGAACTCACCTAGAGTGGGGGTTCCTGCTGAGCACTGGACCTCTCTCCGTCTCCTGCCCCATCTCCCACCTGCCCACAGTACCCCCACTGCCCAGACACGGGGCAGCTGCCCTCCTTCCTCCCCTTGGCCTGTTAGTCATCAGCGTCTGCCGTCCTGGCTCGTGTGGCCTGAGCTAGAGCCGGGAGGCCAGGAGATGACTGGTGCCCAGGACCAACTTCCCCGTGATCAGTGTGTGGCGATTTGCTGGCCATGCTGCCAGACCCTCTGGCACAGAAACCAGGGACAGGAGGAGGCAGGATGCGAGCACCCTGGTGAGCTTCCAGGTGGCCTGCTGGGGTGGGCACAGGTCAGTGCTAGGAGTATCCATCTCGTAGGCCTTCCTGGTGCCACTCAGAAGAGACGTGTGAAGCCCTTCCCAGGGCCAGGCACCAGCTGGGGTCAGAGGTGCCCAGCAGAGCATAACGCAGAACCTGGACCTGTGGGCGACGACTGTGGAGAAAAGTGGGGATCTGCTGAGGGGGCAGGGCAGGCAGGAGCCGGCTGAGGGCAACGGGAAAGTCACCAAGTACCGTCCTCCACACCTAGCTTTGCAGGATTGACGTTTCAGAGGGTGAATAATCACCCTGTGGCTGCCCCTGGCCCCAGGGACAGAGCTCTGCCCCTTCAGGGATCTCAGATGCAGGCTGTGTAAGGACAGCCTTGTGCCAGGTTGGAAGCCAGGCCTGGAAGCAGTGTGCTCAGCGCAGCCCAGGCGGCCCGCAGGCAAGTGGAGGGGAACAACTAGGGAAGTCTGGCCAGGAGGAGGTGACTGCACTGAGGGGCTGGCTGGCAGGGGTCTCTGCCTGGAGGCTGAGAGGAGCTCAGGTTATTTATGAAGGCAGTATAGACCTATGTGGAGCTTGAAGCCCAGTGTCTGGATCAGAGTCTGCTGGGCTGTGGGCCCAGAGCTGGGAGCCAGCCACTCACTTCTGCAGTGTCCGAAGTGATGAGGAGGGGCTGGGCTGGAGCCAGTCTTGCCTGCTGGCCGTGGCCACAGGGGGTCCTTTCTGCTCTGACTCCTGGCTTCTGCTGCCAGGGCTTGGAGTCTTGGAGGTGGCCTCTGTCCCAACAAGAGTCCTCAAAATCCTCAGTTTGTCCAGGTGAGGGATCCTGGGTGGGGGAGGTTCCCAGGGCTGCGGCAGCACAGACCATACCTTGTCAGTGTCAAGCCCTGACTGACCCAGGAGTGCCAGGTGGTGGTGTGCTCACTGCCAGAAAGGGGCCAGTATTTGAAGAGCAGTGGAATGTGCTGGGCACGCTGCGTAGGCATTCCTCAGCCCTCCTGGGGTTCTAAGGGTGTTATTGGGGTATGCTGCCATACAGAATATGAGAAAGCGAAAGAAAGACGCGGTTGTCGGGAGGCAGAGCTTGCAGTGAGCCGAGATCACACCACTGCACTCCGGCCTGGGCGACAGAGCGAGACTCCGTCTAAAAAAAAAAAAAAAAAAAAGACGTGGTTGTCTTTGACCTGCGTAATGTTGACCGAGGTTCGTGTGGTTTCACATTGTTTAAATTTCATGGAAAACTATAGTCCCGTTGTAAAAACCAAGTCTCCAGATGAAGAGGTGGCTTGCACTTCCTGGTGCTGCCCCTGGACCCTGATCCTGCTCTCTCTGCCTCCCAGGCAAAGGCCGGCGTGTGCGGCCCCAGTGGTCCCCTCCTGCTGGGACCCAGCCATGCAGACTCCACCTTTACAACAGCC
Organism: Gorilla gorilla gorilla; assembly: GCF_029281585.2. Lineage (NCBI taxonomy): Eukaryota > Metazoa > Chordata > Mammalia > Primates > Hominidae > Gorilla > Gorilla gorilla. The sequence continues at coordinate 9,526,039 of NC_073233.2, read as the reverse complement.
TCACCAGGAACAAGGTAAGGAGAACACAGATGCCGTGGCACACGCACACGATGGGGAGGCAGGAGGCAGGACAGCCCATCTGCCTTGTCACACAACAGACTTCTCTGTTCCTTGTGTTGGGCTCTGGAGTTCCATAAATCCAGGTTTAAGATCCTTCAGTCACTTCCATGTTATAGTCTCTGTGGCCCAGAGGCATAGCTGTCCTCTGAAACCCAGACACGTGAAGTATCATGCCTCATGTGGAAGCCTGCCCATGACTTCTGGGCATGGATCACCCTGGCTTGTCTCTCGGACTCTGCCCAACCATGAATACTTGAGGTCATCCACAGCCAGGCCTTTCAGGAGGACACGTGGTTGCAGCAGGTGGCACTGTATGAGCCAAGCAGGATGGACAAAACGGCAAACTGGCTGGATGTTGTTGGGAGCACAGCAGGTTTTGAGAAGAAGGCAGGATTGGTTCCTAACAGAATGGGGTTTGCATGGTTTGCTTGGCTCAGGGCATGGCCAGTGACTCCAGTGATTTCAGACCAGGCTCTGGGCGGGGCTGCTTGGATTTCCATCAGGGAACATGTTTGGCAGACAGAGAGTCAGGTGTGAGGGAGTTCATGGCCTTCCTTGGGAAACTGGTTGAGGATGATGCCCCCAGAGAGGTCTGAGGGTGCTGGGATGTTGGGGAGTGGTGCCAGAGCAGCACCACGATTCAGGGGTCCTGGCCTCCAAGCCGCGCTCCCCCAGCAGGGACTGACCCTGGCCAAGTGTTGTCTGCCTCAGTTTCTTCATCCGTAAAAAGAAAATGACATAACCTACGTCCTAGAGTGTACTGCGTATTGAATATTTAGCTCAGGGCCTGGCACATGGTAGGTACTCAGTAAATATTAGCTGTGTTATTGTTAAATAAGCAGCACTTCAACAATCAATAAAATCATTGATTCCCTTTATCGCCTCCCTCCATAGATGAGTAGAACCCCAGGGAGGAAGAGGCTTCACCCACCCAGGGCTCAGTTGGTGGGAGGTGCCGTACATCTCACTGGGCTCCCACTGAGACTGTGACTTTTCACAGTAAAACAAAATGGTCTCTGTTGAATTGTTTACACAAAACACAAACCACACTGTGATGTTTGTTGCTGTTTTTGGTAATCCTGTGCAGTGTTTCTTGCATTTCTTGTGATCGTCATTCCTTCATTCCTAACAAAGGAAGTGTTCATACCTCAAGATGGGAAAAAGGTGACGTGGTATTGCTGTGGGCCAACCGTCTATGACGCATCTCACATGGGGCACGCCAGGTAGGTCCACCACGGGGTGTCCCTGCAGCTTCTGCAGTTGCACGCAGAAGTCAGAGCCATTGGGATCCACAGCAGCGATCTTAGGTCCACAAAGATCTTAGATCTGCTGCAGAGACCTGAGATTTGAGGAATCAAGACTGCATTTCTTCTCTTATTTTTAAGATGAAAATTTTAATTCCATAAGTAATCCATATTCACTGCAGAAAGACTACAGATCACCAAAAAGAAAATGTCCGTAGCCCCACTGCTAACATGCTGGACTCGACCTGGGCACTTTTTCTCACATGCCTTAAAGTTTTCTCTTATCCCTCAAGCTCTCGTGGGGTCCCCAGATGCTGAGTTCCCGTGACACTCAGACCTGACAGGCCTGACGCTGGGTTGGCTGTGACCCCCCCGACCACTGGATGGTCATGGCTGTAGCTCCTGACGAGTAGCTGGCTGTTGGGGTAAATGCCACAGAGTCCTTTTATTTGTTCATGTTTTAGTTGCAGTGCCAAGGTCATGTATAGTCAACCCTTGAACAACCTGGAGGGTAGAGGGTGTGACCCTCTGCCCAGTTGAAAATCCACACATAACTTTTGATTCCCTAAAAACTTCACGACTAAAATAGCCTCCTGTTGACCAATAGCATGCCAGTCAGTGAACACATATTTTGTATATACATTACATACTGTATTCCTAATGATAAAAGAAGCCAGAGAAAAGAAAATATTATGAAGAAAATCATAAGGGAGAGGAAATATATTTACTATTCATTAGGTGGAAGTGGATCATTATAAAGGTCATCATCCTTGCCATCTTCACGTTGAGTAGACTGAGGAGGAGAAGGGAGGGGTCTTGCTGTTTCAGGGATGGCAGAGAAAATCATATATAAATGCACTCATGCAGTTCAAACACGTGTTGTTGGAGGTTAAGCTATACATATCGTCTGGTTTGGAAATGTTTGTTTTTTCATTGCTTTAGGTCCTACATCTCTTTTGATATCTTGAGAAGAGTGTTGAAGGATTACTTCAAATTTGATGTCTTTTATTGCATGAACATTACGGATATTGATGACAAGGTAAAGGGAATTTGTAAGATTAAATTTTAAATGCAATTGGATGGTGTAAAAGAAGATAGAACTTTCACATAAGTAAATAATGTAGGCTTGAGCTAGCTTGTGTTTTCACCTGATAAACATCATTTTAATCCCCTCAATGAGTTAATATTACCACTTCTGCTACTGATATGATCATTTCTATGATGTTCAGACACGGTTAGAAACCTGCATGTTGCTCAGGGGTCGGTAGCCCTGGGTGTTTTGCAGAAGGAAGGCCTCCCATAGCACGCACTTCGACATGTGGCTTGCAGGGGAATCTGGGGCCCCCAGGGCTCATTTCATTAAGCGTCAGAAAGATCACATTAGGCCTTGGGCACTACTTGGCAGGTGGGAGATGGAGGGTGGTGTTTCTATTTGATGATGGTGTGCACGTCCGGGGCCCACAGTTGTCTCCCACCACCCTCACCCTCACTTAGAGTTGGCCAAGGGAGAGAGCGGCCTGCTGCAGAGGGATGCAGGTGGGATCCAAGCTTCACTCCCCAATGTCTGCCTTCCCTCCCTAGATCATCAAGAGGGCCCGGCAGAACCACCTGTTCGAGCAGTATCGGGAGAAGAGGCCTGAAGCGGCACAGCTCTTGGAGGATGTTCAGGCCGCCCTGAAGGTGGGCCTCTTGCTGTCTGCTCTAGAAACCAAGCCCTTTGCTTTCTGTTCTCGGTCCTTTGTAGGCTGCTGTCCCTAGGGTAGTGTCAGTCTCACAGGCTTTCACAAAGTGTATGTTACTCAAGCCAGTTCCGTCAGGGGCGCTGAAGTCTCCATAGGTAAGGTCCCCTGGCCTGTGACAAAGTCACCAGGAAAGATGTACTGGAGTGGAGTGGAGAGTAGGTGACATTCCTGCCACTTACAGGAAAACAACTGAATTCATCACAGTGCCACTAATTATACTTATAAAAATGCTTACCAATATTGCTGTCTAATTTTCAATGCCAAGGTTACAACTAAATCAGAAACTTCTGCCCAAGATACAAAAGCTATACTAAGCTTTTTAATTTGGTAATACTGTAAATTTTCAGAATCTTTTGAAGAAATTAGTTCTCTCTAGTATTTTCATTCTGAATAACCATCATTATATACTTATTTTTATTACAATAGTAAGAATAGGTCATTTTACTCTCTACTAATTATCCTTAGTAATTACAGTAATCATTACGGATATGTTTATGGCATTTTATCTCTGGAATTAAAAACAGGAATAAAATTAGAGCTGAGCAATCTTTTAGGTCAGTGAGGCCTGAGTACCTTCCCGATGGATGTGTCTGCAGCACACCTCAGAACTCACTGGGTGGCCTACTTTTCCTCATCCCCAGAACAGCCCTAGAAATACTGCTCTCACACCCAATTTGCATTGGAGAAACTGAGGCACAGAGAGGTTAGGTGCCCTGTCCAGGGTCACACGTGAGAGGGCAGAACCAGGAGCTCCTGAGCCGGGAGCTTCAGTCTCTCTTAGTTACTTACTGCCCGGCCACTTGGGGTGCAAACTTCTCTGTCTCTATGGGGCCATGGGAAAAACTGTTGTGTTTTCTACCTGGAATCACCTTTATGAACTTGGGGTTTTGCTGAGCAGTATCTAATAGGTTTGACATCTCTTTATGGTTGCAGCCATTTTCAGTAAAATTAAATGAGACCACGGATCCCGATAAAAAGCAGATGCTCGAACGGATTCAGCACGCAGTGCAGCTTGCCACAGAACCACTTGAGAAAGCTGTGCAGTCCAGACTCACGGGAGAGGAAGTCAACAGCTGTGTGGAGGTGAGGCTTCACACGTCTCCCAGCCAGCCCTTTCGGGTCAGATGTCGGGCCGTGCATAGACTGATCTGTGTGCACGGATTGATTCCACAGATTGTCTTAGTGGAAGACACTCTGTGTCTCCAGTAGCTCCACTGTGGCAGGTGGCCCTGTTCTGTGGTGGCTGAGTCAGTGCCCCTCCCCTCGCACACCGCTTTGCCCCATTTCCTGGGTGCAGAGCCTGTGCCACTGGAAGGAGACTCAGGATCCACACCCCCCCACCACTTCCATCAGATAGGCAGGAGGTGCACTTGGAACGTGGGGAGGCAGCCTTCTGTCGAAGTGTTCCAAGATTCTCCAGTGGACTCTCCCCACACCAGCTGGAGAAGGAGGAGCAGGGATTAACATTGAATTGAGCATCGAGGCCTGTGGGTACCTACTGAGCTTGGGGCCTTCACGTTGACCAGCTCTCCTGCCCCTGCCAAGATCTCCTTCAGACACAGGGCAGAGACCTGGGTGCAGAGGGGACCCTGCCCTCTTCCTAAGGCCTTTCCCTGTGGCTGGCACCCTGGACACAGTCAGGAAGCCCTTCTCCTTTGTGCCAGCGCCGCCTGCTGGTCACCCTTTAAGAACTCGATGGAAAAGAGAAGAGACGGCTGCAGCTGTGTGTAGAAAAAGAGGCCCCACTGAGGCCGCAGCCCTGCCTTCCCTCACCACTGCCCTGGCCCCACCTCAGTGACGGGGCAGGGAGTCTGTGTCTGCCCTTCGCCAGCATGTTTCTTTCTAGTTTGGTCTCTTCTGTGTCCTGACTCAGCAGATCGCTTCGTTGCGCCTGTTTCCAAACTTCATGGAAACGCGCCACTTGTGTGTAGTCAGTGTGCTTTCACCCAAGCTGTGCTTCTGGGACGACCCACATGTGGTCGCCGTCACTGCCTCAGTGCCTGCCTGGGGGCCGAGCTGTTTGTCTATTCTCCTGGGACGGGCAGTTAGGTTTCCTTCTTACCAACAATGCTGCTATAATTTTTTTCCTAGTTGTTCCACTAATATTCTTTTTTTTTTTAATTGTGGTAAAACACACATCATAAGAAATTTATCATCTTAGCCATTTTTAAAACCTTTTCTTTTGTAGAGACAGGGTCTTTTTGTGTCTGGTTTATTTTGCCCAGTATAGTGTCCCCGTGGTTGACCCATGCTGTAGTGCGTGTCAGACTCTGCTTCCTTCCTATGGCTGAATGATACTCTGTTGTATATAGATGGGCCACGTTTTGCTCATGCTTTCACCTGCCTGTGGACACGTGGGTTGTTTCCACCTTTTGGCGATGCGAGTAATGCTGCTATAAACCTGGGTGTACAAATATCTGTTTGGGTTCCTGCTTTCACTTCTTTTGGGGATATACCCAGAAGTGGAATTGCTGGGTCATGTGATGATTCTATTTTTGATATTCTGCGTAACCACCATATTGTTTCTGCAGTGGCTGCACTATTACACATTCCCACCGATAGTGCACTGGGGTTCTGTTTTCTCCACATCCTTGCCAAAGCTTGTTATTCTTCATTTTTTTCATCCCAGTAGGTGTGAGGTGGTATACTGTGGTTTTGGTTTGCATTTCCTTAATGGCTAGTGATGTGGAGTGTCTTTTCCTGAACTGTGAGTTGTTTTGTGTTGTCTCTAGGTGGACATTTGCAAGTTTCTTTAGGCCATATACCTGCAAGTGGAATCGCTGGGTTGTGTAGGATATATGTGAGTGACTGTCGGGGGTTCCCAACACTGCCTACACATTCTGGGGTCCTAGAAGGACTCATGAGACTCGGCATCAAGTTATCATCTCGTCTAAGGTTTGTAACAGTGACACAGCGAGGAGCAGAAGCTCAGGCGGAGTCTTCAATCATCCATGGGCAGGCTGCTGAAGCTTCCTCCCTCCCTCCCATGAGGGGACAAAGCACACTCTCCCCCACCAGGAGAAAATGCAGCCACATGTGTGAAATGTCCCTCCCTAGGGAAGCCCATCACATAGGCACCCTCTGCCTGGCACGTGCCACAATTCCTGACTCCCCAGGAGGAAAGCTGGTGTTCCACCTGCGTAAGCCACAGTGTTTGTTCAACAGCCCACTGGGGGCTGCTGCCACAGAGCTGGGTTTCCCGGCCTCTTAGCACAGGGGACATTTCAGCTCCTGGATGCCAGCTAATGGCCAGCTCTGTAGGCAGGCCTTTCTCAGGTGGCAGACACAGACCTTCTAGGCTCACTTTTATCTTCATAGTAGCCATATCAGAAATGTCTATACGGCCAGGCACAGTGGCTCACACTTGTAATCCCAGCACTTTGGGAAGCCGGGGCAAGAAGATCACTTGAGCCTAGGAGCTCCAGACCAGCCTAGGCAACATAGTGAGACTCTATTTCTACAAAACTTTTAAAAATTAGCCAAGCATGGTGGCGCAAGCCTGTGGTTCCAGCTGCTGGGGAGGCTGAGGTGAGACAATCATCTGAGCCCAGGAGTTTGAGGCTGCAGTGAGCCATGAACACACCACTGCACTCCAGCCTGGGCAGCAGAGTGAGACCCAGACTCTTAAAAAAAAAAAAGAAAGAAATGTCTATGCAAATTTCTTCTTCTTCTACCACATTTTGGGTGTGCTGTGTATTTGCACATACACCTGCATTTGTATTGTTGGATTCTTCCCTTTCATCAGTCAATGAATGTGAAGTGCTGATTGCTGTGGTTTGAATGTCCCTTTTTCCAACCTCTCCTGAGACTGAGCATCTTGTCACGTGCTTGCTTCCAGCTGTGATTCTGTGCCCCCATCTCTCCCCCTTTCCCATGAGGTTATTGGTCCTTTTCTTACTGTTTTGTATCATTCTTATGTCTTCTGATACTAATTACTATGATTTGAATGTTTGTCCCCTCCAAAACTCGTGTTGAAACTTAATCCCTAGTGTAACAGTATTAAGAGGTAAGGCCTTTTAGAGGTGATCGAGTCATGAGAGCTCTGCCCTCATGAATGGGTTAATGGATTAATGGGTTATCACAGAAGTGGGGTAGTTATCATGAGAGCGGGGCTGTTACAGAAGCCAGTTTGGCTCTCATGAGCCCCCTGGCCATGTGATGCTCTGCGCCACCTTGGGACTCTGCAAAAAGTCCCCACCAGCAAGAAGGCCCAGAACAGATGTGGCCCCTTGACCTTGAACTTTCCAGCCTACAGAATTGTAAGAAATAAATTTTATTTAAAAATTACCCATTCCCAGGCAGGGCATCGTGGCTCATGCCTGTAATCCCAGCACTTTGGGAGGCTGAGGTGGGCAGATCACGAGGTCAGGAGATCGAGACCATCCTGGCCAACATGGTGAAACCCCGTCTCTACTAAAAATAAAAAGAAAAAAAATTAGCTGGGTGTTGTGGCGTGTGCCTGTAATCCCAGCTACTTGGGAGGCTGAGGTGGGAGAATCCCTTGAACCAGGGAGTCAGAGGTTGCAGTGAGCCGAGATCGTGCCGTTGCACTGCAGCCTGGCGACGAAGCAAGACTCCATCTCAAAAAGAAAAAAAATTTTACCCATTCCCGGCCAGGCGCAGTGGGTCACACCTGTAATCCTAGCACTTTGGGAGGCTGAGGCGGGCGGATCACCTGAGGTCAGGGGTTTGAGACCAGCCTGGCCAACATGGCAAAACCCCGTCGCTACTAAAAATACAAAAATTAGCCAAATGTGGTGGTGCGCGTCTGTAATCCCAGCTACTCTGGAGGCTGAGGCAGGAGAATAGCTTGAAACCAGGAGGCGGAGGTTGCAGTGAGCCGAGATCACGCCACTGCATTCCAGCCTGGGAAACAGAGTGAGACTGTCTCAAAACAAAACAAAACAAAACAAAAAACAGAAAACAAAAAAAAAGAACAAACAAACAGAAAAACAGAAAACAGACTAAGACATGAATTCATCTCTGTTACATGTTGGGTCTCCATGTGTTTGTGTCTCTTAATTCTGTTCTGTTGGTCAAATTGTCCAGCCCAGACCAGGTGCAGTGGCTCGTGCCTGTAATCATAGCACCCTGGGAGGCCAAGGCAAGAGGATCCCTTGAGCCCAGGAGTTTGAGATCAGCCAGGACAACATAGCGAGACTCGATCTCTACAAAAAGTTTAAGAATTTAAAATTTAAAAAATTTATAAACATTGCCCAGTCCTGCAGGAGTATCATGCTGTCTCTCACAGGTATCTGATTGGTAAGAGGCCCCATCTTGGTTTTGTCGTTAGGTGTGTTTTGAAGCCTCAGCTTGTCAAGTTCCATGTAAGACACTGTTGGGATTTTACATGTTGTATCTAAGAACCATCTCAGATCCAGTTTGGCTGTGTTGATCCTCTCTAGTCTTTTTGTTTTATCAGTTTTTGTCCATTCTTTATTCCTTCTTTTCTTCTTTTTACTTTGGATTTATTCTGTTTTTCTTTGTCTCACTTAGCAGTTTAGCTTATTTTCTGATTTAAGAATTTAAGGCTATACATTTTCCTCTGACTGTTTTTGCTGCAAAATTTGACATCATTTACTTGTAAACAATTTCTAATTTCCATTTTGGATTTTTTAGCCCAGGAATTATCTAGAAGTAATTATCTAAAAGTTAATTATCTAGAATTACCTAGAAGTTTTAAATTTCCAAATTTAAATTGGATGGTACTTTTTCATATTAACTTATTATTATTCACTTATAACTTAATTACCCAGTGGTTGGAGAGTATGGTCTGTCCCAAGCTGGATCTGTGAACAGAGACTTGTGTTGTGGCCCCTGTGTGTGCTGGTTTCTGAATGTTCTCTTGTGCTTGAGAAGATTCCGTCTAATCCCCTAGTGCACAGTTCCACATGCCATCTACTTAGCTATACCTGTTGGCCGTGTGGTTAATATTTTGTGTGTCTTTGCTAATTCTTCCTGTTGGCTTAGCCTATTCATACAGTTTCTTAAAAAAACAAAAACAAGAACCAAAACAAAACTCCCCCTCTGATGGTGAATTTGTCTGTTTCTCCTTATTTTTTCACTTCTTAGAAAAAAAAAAAGTTCTTTTTTTTAGAGGAGATTCTGGTTCACATCAGAATTGAGAGGCTGTATATACCCCCTACCCACCTCACTGTCACCTCCCCCAGCATCCGCACCCACCAGGGGGTACGTTTCTTACAGTCAGCGAACCTGCACTGAGCGTCATTACCCTGAGTCCGTGGTTTACTTTAGGGTTCACTCTCAGGATTGTACATCCTATGGGTTTGGACAAATACTATCTCGTATCCACCATTACGGTATCACACAGAATAGTTTCACTGCCCTGAACATCCTCTATGCTCCAGCTATTATCCCTTCCTCCCCACCCCAACTCCTGACAGCAGCTAGTCTTTTTACTGTCTCCGTAGTTTTGCCTTTCCCAGAATGTCACATACTTGGAATCCTACAGTGTTGCAGCCATTTTAGATCGGAAAAAATTTTTAAGCAGAATACTTCACCTCTGATCACCAAAATGTATAGGGATTTCTTCCTCACCCAGCCCACCTCTGCCCCGACAACCAGTCAGTTCTCTAGCAGGCATCAGCTGGGAGTCCTAAAATTTAATTCATTTCCAACACAGTCTGCCAGGAGGCAGCGTCAGATCTGACAGGTTGAAGGGCTCAGTCCCATAAGACTGTCCCCAGTTCGGATGCCAATTGAAAGTAGTAGTTTGTTACCTATACTTCTGACCTACCAGTTATTGGCCGGGCGCGGTGGCTCACGCCTGAACTCCCAGCAGTTTGGGAGGCCAAGATGGGCAGATCATGAGGTCAGGAGATTGAGACCATCCCGGGCAACATGGTGAAACCCCGTCTCTACTGACAATGCAAACATTAGCTGGGCATGGCGTCACGTGCCTGTAATCCCTTCTACTCGGGAGGCTGAGGCAGGAGAATTGCTTGAACCCGGGAGGCGGAGGTTGCAGTGAGCTGAGATTGCACTACTGCACTCCAGCCTGGTGACAGAGCTAGACTCCATCTCAAAAGAAAGAAAGAAAGAAAGAAAAGAACAAAGTGCACTGGTATATTTTGGAATGCTTCCTTTCCCTTCTTGCTATTGGAAACACAAGGGGATTTTTCTCCAATATTCACTGTGAGGCCTGGTCAGGTTCCTAGAGGTAAAACTCACAAAAGCATGGGGTCCCCTATGACTGGGCCCCTGGGGTTTTCAACTGTCTGACTTGCCTACACCAAGCCTACAGCAATCTCTGAGTTACAGTCCTGGTTTTCCTCCTGCAACACTGGTTCCCACAGAATTTTCAGCTTATGAGTCTCTGCTCTGGTAAGTTGTGATTGTCTGTCTTCTCCTGTTGGTCTCTCCAGTTTGGGGGGCAGTGGTTTGCCCTATGACCTTACTTCTCTTATGGATCTAAGAAGAGTTGGTTTTTCAGTTTATTCAGCTTTTTACCTGTTGTTAGGTAGAGTGGCAACTTCCAAGCTCCTGACTTATATGAAACTGGAAAGCAGAAGTCTCTTATCATTTTGTATTTATGCATTTTGATTGTTGATCTGTATGCTTGACCAGCAACATTGAGTATTCCAGTCCTATCATCAGGCAAGTTTTGGAAACATTATCTTAGAAGTATTGGTGGGAAGCAGCTTTTGTCTATCTTGAAGTGTGTATATTTCCCTGTTTGTTCAAGGTGGTTGCCGTCTTCTGGCTTCCATTGTTGGCTGTTGTTGAAAACATCGGCTGCCCTTCAAATTACTTTTCTTTGATCGGTAAATATGTCTTTTCTATCAGGCACATTATAAAAGTATTCTCTCTTTTCAGTTTTCTGCTATTTCACTAAGACATTGTAAGAGATTTGTTTTTACTTACCCTATTGGATATTTTGTGTGCTTCACGGGGCTGGATTGTTGCATGGGTTTTGAGAAATTCTCAGATGTGTCTTCAAGAATGACCTTTACTCGATTCCCTCTCTCCTCTCCTCTGGGATGCCAATTAGATGTGAGTCTCATCATTTCATCTCATCCTTCTCCGTGTCTCCTAACCTGTCTTTCATAAAATTTTCCTTCTTGTCTCTGTTCCATTTTGGATGACTTCTTCAGTTCTGTCTTCCTGTTCACAAATTCTCCTTCAGACAGGAAGTGAAACAGTCACTCATTCTCCTTCAGACAGGGAGTGAAACAGTCACTCATTCTCCTTCAGACAGGGAGTGAAACACAGTCACTCAGTAGGATGGGTAAGACTGTTTCGCCTGTTAATGGATTTCATCTCTGCAGGTTCCGTTTGCTTCTATTTTCAGATCCAGCTGGGCCGGTTTGCTGGCCTGTCCCTGCTTGCTATTGCGTGTCATTTGGGAGTCCGTCCTTATGTCTTTAAGCCTGTAATATTTACTGGATTTTATTATGTATCTGATAACTCTTCCATCTGAAGCATCCATCTGTTTGTCGTTTCTGCTGACTCCCATTCACAGTTGCTCATGTTCTTGGGTGTTCGGTGACCTCGATTAGGATGTCAGTTCTTGCTGGATCGTGACCTTGGTGATCCTGAGGGCCAGGATGCGCGTTTCCCTGTACTTGGGGCAGGCCCAGTGTTTGCTTTTCGGGCAGCAGACTTGGCAGCCTTTGCTCCCCAGAGCGCACACCCTGCTTTTGGTGCTTGTCTGCCTACTGGATGCCCTGCCGCGGCGGGGAGGGTGTGCTCCTTCCTGCAGACGTGCCTTGCCACTTGCAGGCCTGCAATACGTTTAACACATCTGTTTGATTCAGGAGCTGTAGGCAGGGATTGCATCAGGAACCTGGCCCACGTGGGCCCTGTGCCCCTTCTCTGTCTGTGTTGTGGCTTTGTCCACCCTGTGTCCTCGCTGTCTGCCAGGCCATTTTCCTACACTTTTTCTCTCCAGCCTTGGTTCTTTGCCTCCTGTTCCCGTAGTAGGCCACAGACCATCTGCTTGGTGCCACGCCCTGTCCTAGGTCCACGTCAGTGCATTGAGAACTCTAGGTCCCTCCAAGATGGCGGAGGGTAGACATTTCTCTTTTCTGACATGAGTGCAGTTGGGGCGTGTCTCATGCCTAGAGTGTGTGTGGTCAGGACCTGGGTCACACAGGTGCCATGTTTTGCTGGGATTGGTGGTTTTTACTCCCATTCCATGGTGTGTCAAGTGGGGATGGCATCTTCAGTCAATGGCGTCAGGGAGATGGGGCTTTTGAGACCTCTGGGACCAGTGCCCTGCCTATCTCTCCTAACCTCTGGCTGTCTCCGTCATGAATCTTTTGCTGAATGCACCAAGGGGTTGTGCTGTAGGTGACACACTGTGTGCTCCTGCCCAGCCTCTGCCCATAACCCTGCCCTGCACGGCCCAGGTAGGCTGCACATGCTCACCAGGCCCACCTCGGCCCTCCCACCTCTTTTTGCCTCTGCACCCACGGTCCCCTCGGCTTTGCTCCTCTGAGTTCATGTGAGACCTGCCCATTTGTAGAGTCTTGTATTTGTCCCTGCCGAGCCAGCTGTGTAAGCATCACAGTCTCCCTAGGAGATGGTGGCTCTTCACAGGTCAAGGCCAGCACCTTTGAATTCAGGGCACTGATGGGCTCACACCAGCTGCACGAGATGTTCTCATGTGAAGTGTGTGGCCCGCTCCTGGATTTTTGTTTCTTTCTCTTCAGGTGTTGCTGGAAGAAGCCAAGGATTTGCTCTCTGACTGGCTGGATTCTACACTTGGCTGTGATGTCACTGACAATTCCATCTTCTCCAAGCTGCCCAAGTTCTGGGAGGGGGACTTCCACAGAGACATGGAAGCTCTGAATGTAAGTGTCACGATTGTCTTGTGCTGGCTCTCTTGCGCTAAGGGCCCTGATTCCTAAATTCCTGTTTTGGCAAGGCCAGCTCAATTAAGCGGCCAAGTCAACATTGAACTTGAGTTGAGGGGCATAATGGGCTTTTCGTTTTATGAATTGGGAACATTTTTATGGAGCGCGTGGTTTTCAGAAGGGAAAATCCCAGGACTTTCTCATGTCTTGCACAGGTTCTCCCTCCAGATGTCTTAACCCGGGTTAGTGAGTATGTGCCAGAAATCGTGAACTTTGTCCAGAAGATTGTGGACAACGGTTACGGGTAAGCACAAGGGCCCTCCCTAGGGAGGGAAGGGCTGCAGAACATGGCACAGGGAGGAGCTCCCCAGCTCTGAGTCTGAGTTTGGGAAGCAGAGGAGCAGGTGTTCTGGGGCTGCGTAGCTAGAAGTCCCCAGCAGACTTCCTCCTACAACTCTGGGCCCCACCCAGGGGCTGAGGAGCATGGGTCTGCACTGTCCTGGGGGCCATGGTGAGAACCTAACCCAGAATCTGCTGGAAGCTCGGCAGCCAAAACCATCGGTCATGGGGCCCCAGAGCTGCACAATGGTGAGTGCGAATACTGCTGGGCCTTCACAGACATCAGTGCCATTGCATGGACATTTTGAGAGTGCTAGTCCTGGTGTCGTATCCCGAAGGAAGTTGCATTTCATCAGCATCTATCGCTTGGCTATGATTTTAGTGACTTTTTGTTGGCAAATCCATCATACACTTCCCTGGCCCGTATTGTCTCAATCTCCAAAGTAAGCATTTTCAGAAATGGCCAACAAATGGGAATGCAGACAGGAACCCGGTTATCTGTCTGTAGTGTGTGGGGACCAGCCCCACAGGGTCGGTGGGTTTTTCTCCCCATGTGCGGAGACGAGAGATTGTAGAAATAAAGACACAAGACAAAGAGATAAAAGAGAAGACACCTGGGCCCAGGGGACCACTACCACCAAGATGCGGAGACCGGTAGTGGCCCCGAATGCCAGGCTGCACTGATATTTACTGGATACAAGACAAAGGGGCAGGATAAGGAGAGTGAGCCATCTCCAATGATAGGTAAGGCCACGTGGGTCACGTGTCCACTGGACAGGGGGCCCTTCCCTGCCTGGCAGCCGAGGCAGAGAGAGAGAGGAGACAGAGAGAGACAGCTTACACCATTATTTCTGCATTTCAGAGACTTTTAGCACTTTCACTAATTTACTACTGCTATCTAAAAGGCAGAGCCAGGTGTACAGGATGGAACATGAAGGAGGACTAGGAGTGTGACCGCTGAGGCACAGCATCACAGGGAGACGGTTAGGCCTCCGGATAACTGCGGGCGAGCCTGACTCATGTCAGGCCCTCCACAAGAGGTGGAGGAGCAGAGTCTTCTCCAAACTCCACCGGGGCAAGGGAGACTCCCTTTCCTGGTCTGCTAAGTAGCGGGTGTTTTTCCTTGACACTTACACTACCGCTAGACCACGGTCCGCTTGGCAACGGGCATCTTCCCAGACGCTGGCATCACCGCTAGACCAAGGAGCCCTTCTGGTGGCCCTGTCTGGGCATAACAGAAGGCTCGCACTCTTGTCTTCTGGTCACTCCTCACTATGTCCCCTCAGCTCCTATCTGTGTATGGCCTGGTTTTTCCTAGATTATGATTATAGAGCGAGGATTATTATAATATTGGAATAAAGAGTAATTGCTACAAACTAATGATTAATGATATTCATATATGATCATATCTAAGATCTATATCTGGTATAACTATTCTTATTTTATATTTTATTATACTGGAACAGCTCGTGTCCTCGGTCTCTTGCCTCGGCACCTGGGTGGCTTGCCGCCCACAGTAGTGCTCAGCACTGTACCGTGCCCCTGCTCCCAGAGACCCACTGTGTCCAGCCTCAGATTGCTTCCCTCCCACAGGAACCACACAGGCTGGAGGAAAGAGAAACAAGAGGTTGTGACAGTGCCAGGAACGGGGCAGACTCTTAAGCAGTAGCGCTGCTTCTCTCCCCACTTCACACAAACTGCTGTGGGGCAGCATGAGAGCCTGTGCCAAGCAGAGAGGCATGGGCAAGCCGAAGCTCAGAGAGGACAGGTCATTCCAGACTGGAGTAATCTAGAGTGCTTCGTGGAGGCCAAGAGCCTCAGCTAAGCTAATGGGTAGAGTGTGGACATTCAGGGAGAGGTGAGGCCACACAAGAATGAGGACGGCAGCAGCCCTGAGCAAGGCAGGGTGGGAGCTGCATGGGTCACAGGACGCCAGGCAGAGGGACGAGCTGCCCAGGGCAGGCAGGCTGCCTCCGCAGCGGGATGGGCCCTGGTGTCCCACTCAGTCCAAACAGCTGATACGGTTTTCAGTGGCCACCACAGAGAGTAGATAGGCCACAGATTTCGCACTTTTATAGCCCTGCTTTATTTTGTTAGTGTCATCCTGCTGAAACACTTTCGCGTCTGTTAGATGCACCCCACCCAATTCCTTTTTTGTTTTCCAGCTATGTCTCCAATGGGTCTGTCTACTTTGATACAGCGAAGTTTGCTTCTAGCGAGAAGCACTCCTATGGGAAGCTGGTGCCTGAGGCCGTTGGAGATCAGAAAGCCCTTCAAGAAGGGGAAGGTGAGGAGGGCATGCCTGAGAGCATGTGGGCTCTCCCTCCTGGCCCAGCCTGGGTTGTGTTGACTCTGTAGGCCATGGAGGCTGCGCTGAGCCCACCCCTCAGACTCTTGGGAACAGTGCTTTTTCACCTGAAGGAATTTTAGGAGTTTTCTACGCTCACCATTATGCAGCTCTAAGACCATGAAATGTGTTTTTTTAATTGATATATAATAACTATGCAATTTATGGGGAACATGTGATGTCTTAATACATGCACACAGTGTGTGATGATCGGGGTAATTAGGATGCTCGTCACCTTAGACATTTATCTTTTCTTTGCATTGGGAATGTTCCAGATCTTCTGGCTATGTTGAAATATACAACAAATGTTTTGGTAACTATAGTCGCCCTACTGTGCTAGTGACCACAAGAACCTATTCTTTCTGTCTGTGTGTTTGTGCCTAGAAACCAACCTCTCTCCACTCACTCCCCCTGACCTGACCCTTCTCAGCTTCTGGTGACCACTGTTCTATGCTGCACCTCCTTGAGGTCCACCGTTTTTTAGCTCCCACATAAGAGAGAGGACATGTGATATTTGTCTTTCTCTGCCTGGTTTATTTCACTTAACAGAATGTCTTCCAGTTCCATCCATGTTGCTGTAAAAGACAAGATGTCATATTTTTATGGTGTGTTATTTTTTAAGAAACAAAAGACAGTAAACGCAGTGCTGTCTTGAGAAACATAGTGGCCCCTGGGGCCTGGATTCACAGGGCTGGTGTTTGCTGGCTGAGCATGTGAGGTTTAGGGGGATTGTGGGGTGCTGGGATGTGTGCCGAGTGACGCATATTTGACAACAGCCTGTGCGCCCATCTGGATCCAGATGCTTCAAACACAGATATCAGACTTTTTCTAGACCAGGCAGAATTATATTGGGAACCCTTTCGTTGGTGTTTTCTTCATGTTTATCCCTTAAGTGAATCTGGGGACACATCCACAAGAGGCAAGGTTGGAAGCCTCCCTGCAGAGTGGGGATTCCCGCAATGTGCCAGGGCACATTCTGCACCCCCACCCCGCCTGTCCTAGTGTTTTTGGAAGACAGTTTGTCCATAAAAATGTTCATACTTTTATCTAATTTTAGGCTCTATTCTAAAGAAATGTCAGAACCTAAAATAAAGGTGCGGTGGCTCACGCCTATAATCCCAGCACTTTTAGAGGCTGAGGTGGGTGGATCACCTGAGGTTGGGAGTTTGAGACCAGCCTGGCCAACATGGCGAAACCCCATCTCTACTAAAAATACACAAATTAGCCAGGTGTGGTGGTGCATACCTGTAATCCCAGCTACTCAGGAGGCTGAGACATGAGAATCACTTGAACCCAGGAGGCAGAGGTTATAGTGAGCCAAGATTGTGCCACTGCACTCCAGCCTGGGTGACAGAATGAGACTCTGTCTCAAAAAATATATATAATAAAATAAAACCAGGCAACACAGACTGAAAAAAGATAGAGATAGCCAGGTTGACACATAAATATCAGACCCATGGCATTTCAGGCTCCAGGTTTGTGGGCGTAGAGGGGCGGGTTTGTGACGATGAAGCGCCTCAGCTCTGAGAGGATGCAGCCTGGGCCTCTGGACCAGAAGCCTCCACAACCCTGGAACCAGAGTGGACATGCCCATGTTTCATGCACTTCCCAGGAGTTGACAGATCAAGTAGGCCAAGAATTAATACGGATATGAAAGGTTTGAAATATAGTTAACAGGCTTGGTTTGAGAGCTGGGAACTTTGCACTCAGGAATTAAAGAACATCCTTTCCTTCCAAGAACACAGAAACATATGCCAGGCCACAGAAAGATTTCCACAAATCTCAAAGAACCGTTTTCAAGGAACCCTCATTCTGTCAAGGAGCCCTCATTCTGTCACCACGGAGCGATTGTATTAGATAACAACACTTGGCCAGACATGGCGACCCACACCTGTAATCCCAGCACTTTGGGAGGCCGAGGCAGGAGGATCGCTTGAGCCCAGGAGTTCCAGACCAACCTGGGCAACATAGGGAGACCCCCTTTCTACAAAAAATTTAAAAATGAGCTGGGTGTGGTGGCACGTGCCTATAGTCCCAGCTACTTAAGAGGCTGAGGCAGGAGGATCACTTCAGCTCAAGAAGTCAAGGCTGCAGTGAGCCCTGATTGTGCCATTGCACTCCAGCCTGGGCAACAGAGCAAGACTCTGTCTCAAAGACATTAAAAAAAAATTTTTTTTTAAATAAAAAAGATACCAACACTGACAGGACGGACATCTGAAATGTACAAACTTGTCTGGGGGGTTGAAATCATGCTCCTGGATAACTCCTAGGAAAGAAAACCACAGTGGGAAATCAGGGGTGTTTAAGCAGAACAGCAGCAAAGGTGCCACACACCAAATCTGGAGAATGCCCCTAAAGCACCAATTAGAGGAAATTGATGTTTTTAAATGTAGTTATTAAAAAACAAAGATGGAAAATAAGTGAGGTGCCGGGTGCAGTGGCTCACGCCTGTAATCCCAGCACTTTGGGAGGCCGAGGCAGGCGGATCACGAGGTCAGGAGTTTGAGACCAGCCTGGCCAATGTGGTGAAACCCCATCTCTACTAAAAATACAAAAATTAGCCGGGTGTGGTGGTGCATGCCTGTAGTCCCAGCTACTCGGGAGGCTAAGGCAGAAGAATCGCTTGAACCCTGGAGGCAGAGGTTGCAGTGAGCTGAGATCGTGCCACTGCACTCCAACCTGGGTGACAGAGCAAGAGTCCATCTCAAACAAAAAAAAAGGAAATAAGTGAGCTAAGCAGTCAGTCAAAAAGCTGGGAAAGGAACAAGAAGAAGTGGAAAGAAATAGGAGGAAATAAAGTAAAATCAGAGATTAAAGAAACAGAAACAATTGTAAAAGCCAAAAGCTGATTCTTCTCAAAAAATAATATAGAAGAACCCTTAGGAAGTTTGATTAATAAAAGTAGAAGATTGAAAAACATATTAGGGCTGAATTATAGCTCATGCCTATAATTCAGCACTTTGGGAGGCCGAGGCAGGAGGATCGCTTGAGGCCAGGAATTCGAGACCATCGTGGGCAATGTAGTGAGACCGCATCTCTACAAAAATTTTAAAAATTAGCTGAGTGTGGTAGCATGCACCTGTAGTCCCGGTTACTCAGAAGGCTGAGGTAAGAGGGTTGCTTGAGCCAGGGAGGTTGAGGCTGTAGTGAGCTGTGATTACACCGTTGCACTCCAGCCTGGCTGACAGCAAGATCCTGTGTGTGTGTGTGTGTGTGTGTGTGTGTGTGTATGTTTGAATAACAAGACAAAAATGGAATGTAACTATGGATATAGTAGAGCATTTCTTAAAGTCCTTAGAGGAAGCCGTGAACAACTCGCACTGCATTTGACACTTAGATGCCGGGAGGGAACTGGCAGCACATGGGAAAGGTGGGAGTGGTAAGTGGAGCAGTGCCCTCAGGTCACGTGGTGAAGGAATGTTCTGGAGGCAGCTAGAGCACACTGACTCACCACTTTATGATGAATTTTGCTATCTGGCCCCATCTAGGGTCTTTTTCTTAAATACCATTTATTCTTGGGCCCATTTTCTTCCAGAGTGACTTCAGCATTGGTTTAAGTTCCAGGAAACAGGAGTAGAATCTAACAGCCAATATGCAGGACCAAAGAGGGACATGGATTTCCACCCCTCCACAGTCAGTGATCAGACCTGGGCACATGACCACCCCCGCAACCTCCCCCCACCACAGGGAGTCGTAAGGAGTGCAGCCTTAGCTCTGTGCAGTCATGTGCTCCTCGCCATGGGGACTCTAATGGTCGAGGAAAAGGGGAGGGGTGATGCTGGGGCCCAGGTGGTCCTAGATGATGACAGCTCCTCACTCCGCCAAGTAAGATGACCCACCAGAGGCAGATGGGCCATGCAGACCACTCGGGAAGGCACGTGGCAGGAAGGCCTAGTGCAGGGAGGAAGCTCCCCCAGTGGGAGAGAACAGGACCCTGTTGTGCTGGTATGAACATGCTTGTAGGGTCAAAGCTAGAAACACTCACTCTGCCTCTGGGGAGAGAGACAGGAAATGAAACCAAGAAGGAAAACTTGAAAGACATTGTGTTGTAACCATAATAGGTCTGTTGCCCAACGCACAGCGAGTCAGTATACCGGGATACCAGGGGTTGCCGTAGAAAAAGTGTAGTAATTGTATGGTGGACAAATGGAGATGGGAGGAAACCTCAGATCCGCCTCCCTGAGATTTGGGGAGGGGTTTTTAATTGCTCTGGACAGGTGATGGGGATTGCCGGTTGCTGGGGAAGTGAGGGGCGAAGTCATGGGACAGGGAGGTAAACCACATTTCTGCGACGAGTCAGTTCCTTGGTGCAGGTCTTCAGATCAGTTGGCAACAGCTGTCCTGCTGGAATTCAGGATCCAAAAAATACCTTAAGCAGTTCTTGGTAAAAAGGTCCAGGGTTAGAGATTCTATCGCTAGGAACAGTGGTGGAGCGGGTGGTCAGCGTGCTGTGTGATTCTCAGTTAGAGCCGCAGGGAAGCGGATGGACGTGCACTGCACCTGGCCAGTGACCGGCCTCATCATTCTGCCTATAGCCTGGCTTGGAATTCTCATTAACCCTATGAGGGCGGTTGCAGTGTGATGTTTGCTGAAGGATAGGGTGTTTGTGGGGAGGGTCCTGTGTTCTCTGTTATCAATTTTTTCAAAGTGTATTTTTAAAAAATCAGATATAAACTTTCATGAGTAAGTTCATAATAATGAAAAGTTGAAAACGTGAATGTATATTTTCTATCAAAGAGCATCTAAAAGCGAATGTCATGGGCCATATCACATTGTGCTTTTGCGGAATTGTCAGTGGCAGAACAGTGCGGAGGTAGAGGGAAGCCAGGACACCGGCCTTCCGTGTTGGTGGATAGATCTGGATTTTGCTTGCAGAGGTTTTTTGTGTTTTTGTTTGTTCTTTTTTTAATCTGGGAATCAGTATACCAAAATGGTAACAGTAGTAGTTCCTAGGTTAAAAGATTATGGCAATTTTTTTCCTAGTTTTCTTTTTTTAATCTTCCAAATATTCTACATTTAGTACGTATTTTATAATCATGAACTTGGTGTTTAGAAAAATATATTTAGCAGTGCTTTTCCTCTGGACTCTGTTTCTCAGGGCAGCTTAGGTCTGTTGCCTGATTAGGCACCTGAAAAGTGGATTTGTTACCTGGAAAGATCTCACTGCAGCTTCTTCAGGGTCACCTGAGTTAGAACCCTAGATGGAGTCTGTTCTTCCTCCACAAGGGGGTGACAGCACCTAAGGCAGCCCTTAGACCAGGGACCAGGAAAGGCTGCAGCAGCCGGGCAAGACCTGGCATGGGTCCTGGCAACCTTACACCTAGAGTGAAGGCGTCTGCTCTGCCCATTCATCGAACAAAGGGTGATTCTCTGCGTGACCTTTGGACTGGCTCACAGGTTTCTTTATTCACAGCAGCTAATCTTTTCCATTGGTCCTGCATGTATCGTCGAGAGAAATCTGCAGTGATGGTGCATTCCTTTTCTGGGGACTCAGACCGTCTTGCACCCTGAGTGTCAGGTGGCTGAGTGTCACCGAGTCAATGCATGGAATTCACCAAGGGGTTATTTCTCATCCCTCTGGCAAGGCATAGACAGTCTTGTTTTTGTTGGCCAGGTGATCATTGGCTTTGTCCAGGAAATAGAACTTGTGCCAAGAGCAGTACTCCCCTTTTCTTATGGCCTTCCTGGACGATTCTTTAGTTTCCTTCACCTTTTTTCCCCTTATAAATACACAGGAACAGCAAATGTCCCCTTTACCACTGCACTGCCGCCAGGTTCCCTGCAGTAGTACACAGCAGCTTAGCTGCATCCTTGTATCCCCCAGAACCCATAAGCAGATAGTTGTGCGGGCCCTTGACATATTGACCCCACCCGCATGAACCAGGCAGGATCCCTGAGCCATGCCCCAGTGGCTGCACTACTATGTCACCTCCTAGCTTTAGCCCAGGGTTCTTATCACTTGTCCTAGACACTGGTGGGCTGATGCTGTGAGAAGGCAGCAGGAAGGTGAATGTCTTACGGAGACCCCAGATGTGGCCTCAAGTCAGCCAGGTATATAAGCTGGTGACTTTGGGGATTAGGAACCGTTTTGTAAATCTAGACACTGGGTCAACACCAGAATCTGGTAATACATAGTTAACTTGAAGAAATGCTTGAGCCAAGTTAATAAACAGAAGTTAGTCAGAAGGACTGCCCATTAGGCACCGAGGATGGCCTTGAAGTGAGACATGTGGGTCTGTGGGTGCTGCTGAGTGACCTTGCCTGGTGTCCCTCGTGTTTGCAGGTGACCTGAGCATCTCTGCAGACCGCCTGAGTGAGAAGCGCTCTCCCAACGACTTTGCCTTATGGAAGGCCTCTAAGCCCGGAGAACCGTCCTGGCCGTGCCCTTGGGGAAAGGTGAGCGAGTGGCCTAGAAGGTGTGGGGCTTGGACAGGGGCACTGGCGTCAGCCACACTCTCAGGCCCCCAGCAGAGGGCCGCTCTGTGTGTGAAGGATGTTGTCACTGGGCCAGAGCCTGGTGCTGGTGCAGCACAGGCTGCCTGGCCCCGGGGACCTGGACATCATGGAGACTCCCTGAGTCTCTGGACAAATCACTTCCCTCCTGGGATTTCTGTTTTCTGGTCTGTAAGTGGAGACGTGATCAGAGTAGACGTCCGTGGAGGCTTCTTGGTTCTTGTGTTCTGTGACTCTGAGTATTCCAGGCCCCAGGGTGTAGGATGCGTTCTGATCTTCCTGGTGACAGGAGTTGTTGACTGCAGGGTACCCTAGGAAGGGGCGTGACCATCTGCAGCTGTCAAGGGCTCAGAGGTCTGGATGTAATTCAGTAACTTCACCTAAACCTCAGCCCACATAGGACCGGTTTATGAACTTTACCAAAGAAGGCTATCCTTAGTCTTTTTTTTTTTTTTTTTTGACAGAGTGTCACTCTGTCACCAGGCTGGAGTGCAGTGGCGCAATCTCAGCTCACTGCAACCTCTGCCTCCTGGTCCCGGTTCAAGCAATTCTGCTGCCTTAGCCTCCTGAGTAGCTGGGATTACAGGCATACGTCACCATGCTCAGCTAATTTTTGTATTTTTTTGTATTTTTAGTAGAGACGGGGTTTCACCATGTTGGCCAGGCTGGTCTTGAACTCCTGACCTGGTGATCCGTCCGCCTCGGCATCGCAAAGTGCTGGGATTACAGGTGTGAGCCATCTCGCCCAGCCTTCCCTTAGTCTTTTCATGTGTGGGATTTAGCGCTTGTTCCAATAAAGTTCAGAGGATGTAAGGGCCATCAACTTGGAGTGATAAGTGATAAAGGCCTGGACAAGCGGGTAGGCTGGTCGGTCACTGTGTGTTTGGCTTTCTCTAGGGTCGCCCGGGCTGGCATATCGAGTGCTCGGCCATGGCAGGCACCCTCCTAGGGGCTTCGATGGACATTCACGGAGGTGGGTTCGACCTCCGGTTTCCCCACCATGACAATGAGCTGGCGCAGTCGGAGGTAGGTGAAAACAGGGTCCCCTTGTCAGGTGCAAGAGCACAGTGTTCGTACTGCAGTGGAGGAAAAGTCAGCACAGGCCTCAGAAGGGCCTCTCTCACTAGAACTTGACACCTTCATCAGGGCTTGTGGGTGGAATCTGAACCTTGATCATTTAGTGTGGTTTCCGCATTGACAGCCTGGCCTTTGGCAACAGACTAGCCTGGATTTGAACCAGTTGTGTTACCTGCTGGCTTATTAACCTGGGCTGTCCTTCCAAGCCCCGCCTGTACCACCTGGAAAATGCAGCTCTTGCCTGTGGACAGCACCAACAAGGCAGCAGACAGTGCAGGTGGCAGGAGGCGGCCCCAGTAACACATGACTGTTGACATCCTTTGTCTCTTTCCACGCAGGCCTACTTTGAAAACGACTGCTGGGTCAGGTACTTCCTGCACACAGGCCACCTGACCATTGCAGGCTGCAAAATGTCAAAGTCACTAAAAAACTTCATCACCATTAAAGATGCCTTGAAAAAGCACTCAGGTATACACTGGCTTCTCCCACAGACCCCCAACCACCTTCTCATACATGTGTAATGGCTGTAGCACTCGGGAGAATAAGGGCGTTGCTGTCTTGTGTCCCCCCGCAGCACGGCAGTTGCGACTGGCCTTCCTCATGCACTCGTGGAAGGACACCCTGGACTACTCCAGCAACACCATGGAGTCAGCGCTTCAATATGAGAAGTTCTTGAATGTGAGTCCCCAGCCCCTTCCTGGAGGTTGGTGGAGCAGCCTCCCCTGCACAGTGGGCACCTTGTGCACTGGTGATAGGTGCAGCAGCCTCCCGATGTCTCTAATGGAGACCAGCACATGGGTGGAAGCACCTCCATGCTAGTGGGTATAACAGGCTCGGGGCCACTCCTGAAATGGCTGACGGCTCAGCAGAGTGGACAGAGGCCTCGTCCTCCTAGTCACTGCAGTGCACGTCCTTCTGACTTGTACTTTCCACCAAATGAGCATCTGTAAACCTAAAGCAAGAACATGTTTCTGTCAAAGAAATATCTTTTCCTTTCTTTCTGACCACTTGTGTAATTCTGGTCTTTCAGATTTTTACCAAAAATAAAGTCACAGCAGTAGAAAGTTGTACCAGATATTTCAGGATGGAAAAGTTGCCTAAATGCTGTTAAACTGATTTTTCTAACTTCAGGAGTTTTTCTTAAATGTGAAAGATATCCTTCGCGCTCCTGTTGACATCACTGGTCAGTTTGAGAAGTGGGGAGAAGAAGAAGCAGAACTGAATAAGAAGTAAGGTGGTGCCATTTCTTTGGGGTTTTTGAGCATGCCCATGTTCTATGCCTAGCCTCGCATCTTGGCCACCATGTGTCCTGGACTGTCGAGGAAGGGCTGGGGACACTGTCGTACCTTGTGCAGAATTAATTCAGGATAGGCGGCTCCGCTCATGGGAGCTGCTCTGGTTGTTGAAGTGCATGGAGAATTTCTTTTTTGTTTTTTCTTTTTGAGATGGAGTTTCGCCCTTGTTGCCCAGGCTGGAGTGCAGTGGCGTGATCTCGGCTCACCACAACCTCCACCTTCCGGGTTCAAGTGATTCTCCTGCCGCAGCCTCCCGAGTAGCTGGGGTTACAGGCATGCGCCACCATACCCGGCTAATTTCAGATTTTTAGTAGAGATGGGGTCTCTCCATGTTTGTCAGGCTGGTCTCGAACTCCCGACCTCAGGTGATCCGCCCACCTCAGCCTCCCAAAGTGCTGGGATTATAGGCGCGAGCCACTGCGCCTGGCCACATGGGGAATTTCTATGGTGTGTTTTCAGGTCTGACTTCACATTCCTTCCTCTTTGTTGCTCAGCTTTTATGATAAGAAGACAGCAATTCACAAAGCCCTCTGTGACAACGTTGACACCCGCACTGTCATGGAAGAGATGCGGGCCTTGGTCAGTCAGTGCAACCTCTATATGGCAGCCCGGAAAGCCGTGAGGAAGAGGCCCAACCAGGGTCTGCTGGAGAACATCGCCCTGTACCTCACCCATATGCTGAAGGTAAGCCAGGCCCCAGGCAGGTGTATCCGTCAGCCTGTGTGGACACAGGAGCCAGGCCCCAGGACTGGGAGAACAGAGGCCTCTGGTGCCCCCCAGTGCTGTGCCTGGTGCCCAGCACCTCTGAGATGTGGAGACACGCTTCTGTCCTCTTTGGTTCCTGGTGTGCTTTTCACGCGTTAGAAATAACACCCATAAGCGGAGCATAGTGGCTCACATCTATAATCCAACACTGTGGGAGGCCAGGTGAGTGTATCACTTGAGCCCAGGAGTTCAAAACCAGCCTGGACAACATAGTGAGACACCGGGTCTATAAAATATATTAAAAATTAGCCAGGTATGGTGGCACACACCCGTTTTCCAGCTGCCCGGGAGGCTGAGGTGAGGGGCTTGCTTGAGCCCAGGAGGTTGAATAGTGAGGTGTGATTGCACTACTGCACTCCACTCTGGGCAATAGAGGGGAGACCCTGTCTCAAAACCAGACAAAAATAAGTAACATCCATATAGTTGTCCCTTACTCAGAGCTCTTTCTTTCCTTTGACTCCGTTTCCCTCTACTCCCATCTTGGAGTTTGAAAAGCAAAACCATGCCGGGCGCTGTGGCTCACACCTGTAATCCCAGCACTTTGGGAGGCCAAGGCGGGCGGATCACAAGGTCAGGAGATGGAGACCATCCTGACTAACACGGTGAAACCCCGTCTGTACTAAAAAAAATACAAAAAACTAGCCAGGCATGGTGGCGGGTGCCTGTAGTTCCAGCTACTCGGGAGGCTGAGGCAGGAGAATGGCATGAACCCAGGAGGCGGAGCTTGCAGTGAGCCAAGATTGCGCCATTGCACTCCAGCCTGGGCGACAGAGTGAGACTCCATCTCCAAAAAAAAAACAGAAGCAAAACCAGGGACAAGGCCTCCTCTCTGAACACATCCTGTGCAGAGCCCTTCCCCGCAGTGCACCTTGAAAGGCCAGCAGGGCCTGGACTCAACTCCCCTCCCCTCTCCTCCTCTTTCCTTGTTGCTGGGCTCCAGTGGCTTCTGGCTGAAACAGAGCTGGAGAGGGTAGCTGTGAGTCAGGGCCATCCTGGAGCAATGAGGGCACCCTCAGGCTCGGGTTTCTGGGGCTCCTGGAGCTGCTGCTTCCATCTCTTTCCTGGTCTTGGGGCACCCCCTCCCGTGAACGAGGAACACAGCTCACAGCTGCTCGCCACATGCCGCCTTCATCTTGCCGCAGCTTCAGGTCCCATCTGTTTCTTTTCCTAGATCTTTGGGGCCATAGAAGAGGACAGCTCCCTGGGATTCCCGGTCGGAGGGCCTGGAACCAGCCTCAGTGTGAGTAGCATGCAGGGTCCTGCCTTCTGCACCTGCTCCCTCCCCACTCCCTACCCCTCTGTGTCCCTCTGAACTGCCCCTCCTCTGTCTGCCCACCCACACCAGACCCTTCTGGACAGCGCCTCGAGTTAAATGGCAATTCTGGCTCTGAGAGTGCTAAGTGTGGTCAGCTGCCCTGCCGGTGTGGAGGGTCTGCTTTGGTTGTGACTGTTGGTTTGGGGCACTTTGCCATTGTGCTGTCCCATGAGCTTGGTCTTGGACCCCAACTACATAGGCCGCTGCTTATTTGCATTTTGCTGTGGCCACTTGGCATCATGAACACACGTGACTTCATCACATATACTGACCTGTATTCAGTAAATGCTTCATCGAAAGGCTGCAGAGTTCACAAACAGCACAGAATTTACACTGATGGGGAGATACGCCCCTGTCTGCCTCGGTCCCCATGGGGCTGGGCAGATGCCCTAACAGGCCCAGTCCTGACCCTGAGCCCAGGTCGGTCCACATGGCCTGAGCCAGGACCCCCTGCCCCAGAGCTGTGGCCCACAGGTCAGGGGGAGGTCATCCTGTAGAGCCCCCTGTCTAGTGGGTCTGTGCGGTGAGAAAATCCATCCAGAACACCCTGGCAGTCTGTTGCTGGCTTCTGTTTGCAGTTGGCATGTGAGCAGACACACACTGTCAGTCATATCCTTCTGCTGTAGAACCCCTGTCCCCTCTGACACACCCACAGTCAGGCTTCTTAAAGATGGACTTCCACCTGCTCCCAGGTCAAGAATGCTCTTTAACTATTCGATTAGAATGCAGATCTAAATATTTAAATATAACAACTGTAATTTTAATTAAAACAGGAGCTTAATACAAAGTCAAAATGCAAAACCTTTTTAAAATCCTGTTTCCTAGTGACAAGTGGTGTGAAGAGCCCCCATGCGGATGGAGCTCACAGATGCTCCCCCAGGAACCAACTTGCAAAGAGAAAACAGTCCGTGTTGTAAGAAGTCCTGCCAGAGCACCTAGCCCATGTGCCTGGTGCCTTTTGCCAGCCTTAGCGCTAGCTAGCTTGGTTGTGGTAGTTGGTGTGGTATTTTTGATACTTCCTGATATGAACCTTCTTTGGTGCTTTTAAGAAAACCCACATAGCTTCTTTGTTCTTTTGCGCAAATGATACTAAGATATTTATTTTCTTTAAAAACAAAAAACCAAAACACACCTCCTGGGTTAAAGTCAGCCTGCCTTTGAACTGCAGTGTTTTTCATCTTAACGGCTGCTGTGGTTGTGGGGGTGCCTTCAGCGTGCTGTGGACACGCATCCGCATCCCCCAGGCAGCCTCATTTGGCCTTTGCAGTCAGCTGATTGCGAAGAAGCAGCTGCGGCGAATGGTGAGCCTGCTGACAAAACGTCCTGTGCCCACACATCATGGCCATTTGACGTTCATGGATTAACTTCCAAATCCAAATGGTTTTAGGAGCAAAGGAGGCAGTTCCTACATCTTGTACCACCTCAGTGTCGCCACGCGGCCACCTGCTAGCATGCTCAGGTGGGGGTTGCAGCCCCAGGCGTTCTTGAGACAGACCCCTGAAGCCATTCTGAGAGTTCCCCTCCAGTGCCCCTAGGGCTGGAACTGAGCCTAGCAGTGGGGTGAATGCCTCCCTTTCTGTCCTTCCCCAAGGCTTGTCTGGGCTGGCTGTGTGGTGGGTGGAGATACAGATCGAAAACCCCCAAGAAGTCCAAAGTTCAGATGCAGAATTGGGTCTCAGGGAGCTTGGTTTAGACTTAAGGGCTTGTTAGCCTGCCTGACTTTTGCACTTGCTAAATTTGTGTGTTTCTGTTTTTGAGACAGAGTCTCACTCTGTCGCCCATGCCAGTCCCTGCCCTGTGTCGTGGCCGCTGAGCTATTATTCAGTTATGAATATAGGAGTGTGAGCAGCTCTCAGCGAACAAAAACTCTTCTTTCCACAGCTGGAGTGCAGTAGCGCGATCTCCGGTCACTGCACCCTCTGCCTCCCGAGTTCAAGTGATTCTCCTGCCTCAGCCTCCTGAGTAGCTGGGACTACAGGCATGCACCACCATGCCCGGCTAATTTTTTTTGTATTTTAGTAGAGACGGGGTTTCACTATGTTGGCCAGGCTAGTCTCGAACTCCTGACCTCATGATCCACCCACTTCGCCCTCCCAAAGTGCTGGGATTACAGTTGTGAGTCACCATGCCCAGCCAGCACTTGCTAATGTTTTTATTTTGGTTATTGAGCTGCTGAATCAGCTAAGGGGCAGGGAGCAACCTTGCTCAAAAGCCTAAAACCTTTTCTGTCCTATTAAAAAAAGAGAAATGCTAGCACAGCGTGGTGGCTCATGCCTGTAATCCCAGCACTTTGGGAGGCTGAGGTGGGTGAATCACCTGAGGTCGGGAGTTCGAGACCAGCCTGACCAACATGGAGAAACCCTGTCTCTACTAAAAATACAAAATTAGCTGGGCGTAGTGGCGCATGCCTGTAATCCCAGCTACGCGGGAGGCTGAGGCAGGAGAATCGCTTGAACCTGGAAGGCGGAGGTTACGGTGAGCCAAGATCGCCATTGCATGCCAGTCTGGGCAACAAGAGCAAAACTCCATCTCAAAAAAAAGGGGGAAATGCTTTGGGAGGCCAAGGCGGGCAGATCACAAGGTTAGGAGATTGAGACCATCCTGGCCAACATGGTGAAACCTCATCTCTACTAAAAATACAAAAATTAGCCAGGTGTGGTGGTGCTTGCCTGTAATCCCAGCTACTCGGGAGGCTGAGGCAGGTGAATCGCTTGAACCTGGGAGGCGGAGGTTGCAGTGAGCCGAGATCACACCATTGCACTCCAGCCTGGTGACAGAGCAAGATTCCGTCTTAAAAAAAAAAAGGGAAATGTAGTAGAAAGGTTGTTCTATCCTGTGGCCGCCTCCCCAGTGTTACTGTGGGTGGTGAATGTAAGTGTAGCTGCTAATGAGCAT
The DNA here is from genome assembly GCF_029281585.2 of Gorilla gorilla gorilla. Classification (NCBI taxonomy): domain Eukaryota; kingdom Metazoa; phylum Chordata; class Mammalia; order Primates; family Hominidae; genus Gorilla; species Gorilla gorilla. The sequence goes on along the minus strand of NC_073233.2, from coordinate 9,496,689 downwards.
GTAGATAGTGGGTGCTTAATGGAGATCATTCATCTTAAACAAGTGTATGTGTGACCACAGATCAGACGAAAGCACGGCCCGGGAGCCGCCAGCCTCAGCATAGGTAAGGCCCCAGCCTGGGGAGTGATGTCCTTGGGCCCCTTAGGAAATAGTCCCTCCCAGAGCTGGCCCCTCTGAAACCATAAAGACAAGCTGTTTCACAGCAGCATGTCTGACCTGAGAAAAGCAGGGCCTGTCAGCAACTGGGCAGAGCGGCTGCAGACCCACCTGCTGCAGTAGAAAGGAAGCTCAGTTCATGCTCTCTGGCCTGAGAGTCTGTGTGACTCGCACACCTAGCAGGGACCACGTGTCAGGGACGAGAGCGTCCAGGCTCTGGGATGCTGGTCACAGCTGTAGTGTGCACAGCAGCACTGCCCATGCCAGTCCCTGCCCTGTGTCGCGGCCGCTGAGCTATTATTCAGTTATGAATATGGGAGTGTGAGCAGCTCTCAGTGAAACAAAACTCTTCTTTCTGCAGCTCGAGGCCACAGTCATGCCCTACCTTCAGGTGTTATCAGAATTCCGAGAAGGAGTGCGGAAGATTGCCCGAGAGCAAAAAGGTGAGGACCAGTTGCTGGAAAGAGTGTGGGAGCCACTCCGCTCACTGGGCTCCCCGGATCCGGGCGTCTCCCCCGAGGCACTATGGCGTTCAGGCCGGATCATCCTCTGGGAAGGCTGCCCTGTGCACCACAGGGTGTTGAGCGGCATCCCGGGCCTGGACCCACCAGGTGCATTAGCACCACACACCCCAGTCTCCACAGCCCCACATGTCCCTGCAGGGCAGAATCCTCGAGTGAGTGCAGCTGAGTGGGCAGTGGGGACCAAGGGTGTGATATGATGGGCCAGGGTTGATTTGCCTCTCCTTCTCTGAGCCGAGGCAGAATGGTGGGCCCTCTGACCAGCCCAGTCACCACCTGCCATTTGGCTCACACTGGGGCTTATTTTTGTTCCTGGTGACCTGGTAGGCTGGGTGCGCTGAGGTGTGGCTCGTTCCTGCTGCAGAGTGGAGCCGAGCTGCAGCTTCCAGGGTTCCCTTTTCTGCTCAGGCATGCCAGACGAATGCTTGAACTTGGGGTTCACACAGTGGCCCCTCACTGTCCATAAGCAGCCATTCCTTCATCTTTTTGTTTGTTTGTTTGTTTGAGACGGAGTCTCACTCTGTCTCCCAGGCTGGAGTGCAGTGGCGCGATCTCGGCTCACTGCAAGCTCCGCCTCCCGGGTTCACACCATTCTTCTGCCTCAGCCTCCTGAGTAGCTGGGACTACAGGCGCCCGCCACCACGCCCGGCTAATTTTTTGTATGTTTTTTTAGCAGAGATGGGGTTTCACCGTGTTAGTCAGGATGGTCTCGATCTCCTGACCTCGTGATCCACCCGCCTCAGCCTCCCAAAGTGCTGGGAGTACAGGCGTGAGCCACCGCGCCTGGCCATTCCTTCATCTTTTGACATTTCTGAGATGTGTGTGGTTTAAGACTTAGAAAGTGCTGAATCTGAGCATTCGTTTTGACTGCCAGTTTTAAGAAAGTGTTAAACACAGCAACAAGCAGCGTCAGGCAGGCCTTTGCTTCTTCCCGTGAGTGGTTCTGAATTGGTGAGTAACAGCACAGCTGGGAACACACACTGAGGACTTAGGATGTGCTGGGCCCTGCCCACTGCTTTCTGCACATTGCCTCATTTACCACCATGATCCTCCAAAAGAGGAAAGGAGAGCCCTGGCCGCGTCACACTGACCTCGAGTGCTACTCCATCACCTGCTGTGCTAATTCTCCCTCCCCAGGGGGCCTCTGTGTGGTGGGAAGTCCGACCTAGGATCCACCTGGTCCCCATCTGTGCAGAGCCCATCATGGAGGGTCACAGTGGGGCAGCATCCAGGCAGGGCATGCTGAAGACAGAGCAGACAGAGACCCAGCAAGCCTCTAGGAGAAGCTGCACCTTGAGGAAGGATCAGGAAGCCTGGGTGGGTGGAGGGGCCGAGAGGCGGAGGAGCCGAATCTGGGCCTGTTTCAGGCAGGGGACAGTGGAGCAGGAGGCAGGAGGGCAGGAAAGAGTTTCGGGAGCTCGGAGCTCCACAGGCTGCAGGAGAGTGCAGGACACTGGGTGAGAGGAGAGGCTGGCCGGGCTGCTGGGCTGCTGGGCTGCCACAAGTGCTCTGGAGAGGGGCCTGGGCCTGACTGAGCCCCTAACAGGCAGTGGTGGGTGCACCTGACCTGACCACATAAGCACCATCGCCCCTCTCCAACACCTGATGCCCTCAGCATTTCAAAGCACTGGAATCAAACTGAACCAAGCCTGGACCAGCCTATTCAGGACCAGCGCAGGGCTCTCCAGCAATCTTGGCAGCACTAACTTGGCGGCATCGCTGGGGTCGTGGGCATGGGAAGACCATTCCTGGAGGCAGCCTGGGCATTTCCACCTGCCTTCTGGGGGACATCGAAGGCCGAGCCCGGGCCCCAGCTCCCCGGGGTCATACAAGACTGTGCACGTGGCCTTGGCTTCCCTGGCATGCCACAGCCCCGGGAGGGCGCTAAAGGGGGACTGGCCAGGCACAAGCTCCTGCTCGGTGGCACTGACCAGGACAGGGCTTGCTCAGGCCTGGAGAGTGGCACCAGCCAGCCAGCATTGGAAGTAGTTAGGTTTTGCTTTCTGTTTGCTTTTCACTTTTGTTTTGTTGCTTGGAGCAGGTAGATGGGCGATGTGGCCCCAGGTTAAGATGGTGGTGATCCCTACCCTGTACAGCATCCCATATGTGCCTTGTGAGCCAGAGACCCTGGGGATCCAGCGGCCTCAGACCATCCGATGGGGCAGCGTGTTAGAGGTCGCTCTGGTGCAATCACCCTGTCTCCCCAGCAGCAGCAAATAGTGACTGTTTTGTTATTCACTGTTAACATCTCATGGCTGGCCGAAGAGAAAGCGAGTGTATAACAAGCTCAGGGGTGGCCCTCAGATCAGCTGGGATCTGCTTGGCCCAGGCCAGATGCTCCACAGACAGACGAAAAAGAAACTGTTTCCCCTGGAAATACCCCCATGGTCCAGTCAGCTAGAGAGCACAGGCCTGGCAAGGAGGGCAGTGGGTTCAGGGTTTGACCAGGAGAGAGGCACTGAAGTGAGAAAGCCAGGGGCTGGGCCAGGGCCCTCTGCACTGGGGAGATGATGCCATTTCCCCATCGCCACGTTTTTGTTTTTATTATGTTAAAATACACAGCTCAGTGCCGTTAGGGACATTTACAGTGTTGTGCAGCCGCCACCGTCCATCTCCAGAACTCTTCCCTTTTCCCAAACTGGAACTCTGTCCCCATGTAACAGCAACTCCACATCCCCTCCCTCAGCCCCTGGTGCCCACCGTGTACTTCTGTCTCTGTGGATTTGACTACTCCAGGGACCCCACGTGAGTGGAGTCACACAGTGTTTGTCCTGTGTCTGGCTTATTTCGCTGAGCACGGTGTCCTCAGGTCTATCCATGTTGCAGCCTGTGTCAGGACCTCCTGCCTTTTTAATGGCCAAATCATATTCCATGGATGGATGGGCCCTGATCTGTCTATTCTTCCATGGAAGAATTCTCATCACCTTTGCGTTATCTTTGTAGCCCACATTTCTCTTCAGTAAATCCCTGATGATGATGTCATTGTCTGCTCCTCTGCCCCAGCTCTGCTAACAGAAGCCACAGAGGCTTCTTCCTCAGCTCCTCAGAATCCAGACCCAGAGGTCGGTGTGGCCCTGAGGGGTACGGTGTGTGTCCCTTTACTCCAGGGAGTGTGGCCCGGGAGGCTTCTTGGTGCCTGCTCTGATGATCACCCATGGCGGGTGGGCTGGGGTGCTGGCCTTGTGGCCTCCCATGACACCCGTGACAGTGACCACAGGTGCTGGCTTGCCTTCCTTCTAATGAGGGTGCTATCCAGGGTTGGCTTTCAAAGAGTGAAGGGCAGGCACCTACCTCAGCTCATGCCCCAGTCAGCTGCTCCTCAGGTGGCTGAGGAGGGCCTGTTCCCAGGAATGATACTGCAGACAAATACAAAGGCCATTGTTCCCCTAGGTCTCTGCCTGGGGAGGTTGAAACTCAGGAAGCTGCCCAAAGTGGCTGTGCTTATGAGCGGGGCCTTGAAGCCCAAGGATATGCAATTTTTTTTTTTTTTTTTTGAGATGGAGTCTTGCCCTGTCGCTAGGCTGGAGTGCAGTGGTGTCATCTTGGCTCACTGCAACCTCCAACTCCCTGGTTCAAGCGATTCTTCTGCCTCAGCGTCCCGAGTAGCTGGGATTACAGGCACATGCCACCACACCCAGATAGTTTTTGTATTTTTAGTAGAGATGGGGTTTCACTATGTTGGCCAGGATGGTCTCGATCTCCTGACCTTGTGATCCACCCGCCTCAGCCTCCAAAAGTGCTGGGATTACAGTCATGAGCCACCGCGCCTGCCCGGATATGTGAATATTTTATCTAGCAGTGAATGAAGGTGTGGGGTGCCCAGCAAGGAGCTGTAGGGGTCTCAGTCATGAGGACACAGCAGGAAAAGGACAGACGAGAATGGCAGCATGTGCATGGTCAGTGCTGTCCAAAGGCAGGGCAGGCAGGAGGATGGGGTGGGATGGTGGGGGTCCCAGCAGGCTGGGGGCAGGGCACCTGTCCGCCTAGCACAGTTGGGCGCAGCAAGCTGAGGGGCCAGAAGAAAACTAAAGGGTGTGGTGATTCCAGCAAACCCAAGGTCAGATTTCAGAGCAGAAAGTTGTCACTTGGAGAGCAGCAAGCATCTGTCCTGTTGATGTAGTCTAGGAGATGCTGTCACATCACCTGATACTCTGGAGTCTTTCTGAGATAGGTTGGCATCCCATTTACCCTGTAACACCCAAAACTTCTTATGTCCTGTTCCCTACCTGGGCGTTGTGCGTGGGCTGGGAACGGGAAAACTCGGGCAGAGCAGAGACACAGAGGGGGCGTCTGGTAGAGACTGCGTGAGGAGCCCACTAGGAGAACCGTGGGATGCCGGGCAAGTCTGCACTGCTGCGCTCTGAAGTCAGCCACAGACACATGGGTTTCCAAGCGAAGCTCCCTCCCCATGTGATGGAGGTCACAGTCGCCCTCCCTGTCATGCCTCCTTTCACCCTCCCAGCTGGGTCAGGTCCCCAGTCAGAGGCAGAGGTGAGCACAGTCTTGGGAAGCAACTTGCGGTCCACCCCCACCGCTCACCCCCGCCTTTACAGCTGTGTGCGCTTCAGCCCTGGGAGGGCTGATTCTCACAGAGCTAGAGCTCCTTAGTGGTCCTGGGACTCAGCTCTCCTGGGTCCCAGTCAGGACCCCCATCCCAGTCCTGTGTGCATTTGGGAACCAAGTCCTTAGGGCTTGAGTCTAAATGGTCCTTCCGTAAGAAAGCTGATTCTGGCACCAACAGAGAAACTGCCTCAGATGAAGAGTGTTAGCACCCGAAGGGACCCCCAGGCCTGTCCTGACCCTCCCACCCCTGCTATCGGCCCAACTTGTGTCCCTTTCCTGTAAGAACCGCTTCCAGCAGCCAGTGTGCTATGCTTCCTCCTGGCTCTGCCCTGCACCCCCAGAACAGCCCCTGGGCTTACAGGAGACACTAGTCTCTGGGCTTCTGCAGCCGATCAAGCTGCTGGCCCCTCCCTCCCAAGCACTGGAGGAGGTACTCCTTCTGTGGGCCGCGGCCCCTCCCTCCTGAGCACTGGAGGAGGCACTTGTTCTGTGGGCCGCGGCCCCTCCGTCCCCAGCGCTGGAGGAGGCACTCGTTGTGTGGGCCCTGGCTCCTCCATGTCTGACGGAACTGCTCTGCTTCTACAGTCCCTGAGATTCTGCAGCTCAGCGATGCCCTGCGGGACGACATCCTGCCCGAGCTTGGGGTGCGGTTTGAAGACCACGAAGGTGGGTGAGCCCTTGCTGTTTGCTACGAAGTTACCAGGAGCTTGGAGAGGTGTCACAAGGAGAGCTCCCGGGGCTGGGCTGAGGCTCATGCATCATGATTGCTGATGCAGAATCCCAAAGTGGCAGCCCCATGGGTCCCCCAGCGCCATTCCCACACTGGCCAGCCTGGCAGGGGCAGGGGAGCACCCCGTAGCTCCTTCCCACTGCTGCGTGTGGTGGCGTCACCTCCCCTGCGCGTCATCTCCCCTAGGGGCCTGGCTGCCCACTGCTCCTGTTGCTACCGCCTTTGAAGCTCTCAGCTGAGGAACCAGCCTGTATCCTGTACACCGTCAACAGATTGCATGCTTGTTCTCCCACTTCGTGGAGGTCTTTTTGTTCCACAGAAAGTTGATTTTTTTGTTTTTTATTTTCAATTTTTATTTGTTTATTTATTGAGACAGAGTTTCGCTCTGTCGCCCAGGCTGGAGCACAGTGGCGCGATCTCGGCTCATTGCAACCTCTGCCTCCCGGGTTCAAGCGATTCTCCTGCCTCAGCCTCCCGAGTAGCTGGGATTACAGATGCCCACCACCATGCTCGGCTAATTTTTGTATCTTTAGTAGAGACGGGGTTTCACTGTGTTGACCAGGCTAGTGTCGAACTCCTGACCTCAAGTAATCTGCCCACCTTGGCCTCCTAAAGTGGCATGAGCCACATGCCCAGCCTTAGTTTCAGTTTTTATGGATACATAATAGTTGTACATATTTATGGGCTATGTGTGATATTTGGATACATGCGTATGAGGTACTGTGATCAAATCTAGGTAACTGAGATGTCCATCACCTCAAGCATTTATCGTTTCTTTGTGTTACGAACCCTCCAATTCCACTCTTCCACTCTGCCCCTGCTAATTTTAAATCTCAGATGACATGTCCTATTTTCCTACTCCTGGCTGGCAAGACCTTCCTCCTACCTTCTCATTACAAAATGTTCTCGCCAGGTGTGGTGGCTCATACCTATATCCTAGCACTTTGGGAGGCTGAGGTGGGCGGATTACCTGAGCTCAGGAGTTCGAGACCAGCCTAGGCAACATGGTGAAACCGCATCTTCACTAAAACATTAGCTGGGTGTGGGCTACTTGGGCAGCTGAGACGCGAGAATTGCTTGAACCCGATGGGCAAAGGTTGCAGTGAGCTGAGATCATGCCACTGCACTCCAGCCTGGATGACAGAGCAAGACTCTGTCTCAAAAAAAGAAAAAAAAAAAATCACACACACACAAACCAAAATGTTCTCCTGTGCTTCACTGCTGCTATGGAGGTTTTTGTTTGTTTTTCTCCAGTGGGCCCTCGCTCTGAATGGGCAGCACCGCATGGTCTGGGCAGGGCAGGGCAGGGCAGGGCTGGCCCCGCAGTGGGGACGGCCCACAGAGCCCAGCCTCTTCTCACACGCAGTTTATTTTGCAGGACTGCCCACAGTGGTGAAACTGGTAGACAGAAACACCTTATTAAAAGAGAGAGAAGAAAAGAGACGGGTGAGTAAAGTGAAAATGACTTAAGCTTGATATTTGTTGAAAATGTAAAAACCATTGCGATTATTACATAGTTTACTTTTTAAGCATTGATGTTTACACTTTTATTAAAATCCCAGTATTTATAAATGTCAGAAAGAAAAATTAACTAGTATCTTCTAATGAAGGACCTCCTTTAAAAAGATTATTCCCTCAGTTTGAGTGAAAACCAGTCACTTTTGGCAAACTGTGAAGCTGACTTTTTTTTTTTTTTTTTTTTTGAGACGGAGTCTCACTCTGTTGCCCAGACTGGAGTACAGTGGCACGATCTCGGCTCACTGCAACCTCCACTTCCCGGGTTCAAGGGATTCTCCTGCCTCAGCCTCCCAAGTAGCTGGGACTACAGGCACGCACCACTGTGCCCAGCTAATTTTTGTATTTTTTTAGTAGAGATGGGGTTTCACCATGTTGGTCAGGCTGGTCTCAATCTCCTGACCTCGTGATCCACCCACCTCGGCCTCCCAAAGTGCTGGGATTACAGGCTTGAGCCACCGCGCCTGGCCCGAAGCTGACATGTTAAGATCCCAGTCCCACCTTGCCCTCACCCGGGTGGCGCGTGTCACTGATGCATCTCCACCTCCTATTCCCAGCATACTCCCCACCTGCACCCCACAACGCCCCCAGGATCAGGGATGGCCCAAGTTCCTCGGTGCCCAATAGGACAGAAGAACAGGAACAAAAATGCAATGTCAGAACCTCTGGGCACAGAGCTTGGGGTACCCTGGGATGCAGGCAGCAGGATGAGAGGCACCTGGGCCCCCAGTGCACACCATGGGAGGTGGGCCATGGGGGCTGTTGCCACCAGCAGGTGGGTCCCCAAGAGGCTTAAAGCAGGAGACCACCGTGGAGGGCGAGTTTGGATGCCACAGCTCTCAGGAAGGAGGCTCTGGGAGGAACTGAGGAAGGAGAATCGACAGGGTGGTTGATTGATAGATGGGATGTACAAGGTCAGGGAAGGCATCTATGCCTAGCCCTGCACTGGCCCAAGGCACAAGGGGAGAGCTCATGCCAGATGCAAGTGTGGGTGGCTGGAGTTTGCAGTGCTTTGGAGGAATAACAAACTGGAACTCTGGGGAAAGCTCTAGACAGTGGTGAGTGGTCTGCAGGTCCATCCTGGTTGGCAGGTTGGGAAGAGCTGGGCTTGCCATGTGAGGTTGGCTGGTGTGACTGCCTCATCAGGGCCCCTCCCCATTCCATCACAGTCACTCACCTAGCCTTGGGTCTCGCCTGCCGTGCTGTGCTGTGAGGTGGCCTGGTGCTGGCTGTGCAGACGCCCTGGCTTGCTGCACTCCCTGGTAGAGTGCTCAGAAGCAGGAAGCAGACAAGAGGAGCGCCAGGGTGGCCTGGCCAGAGCCTCACAGGCCTTGCACTCTTTGTGCTGGCCTTTCCACTGGCCACCTTGGCTGTGGCCTGTGACTTCTAGTAGCTCCTGTTTCCCAACCAAGGGACTCTTACCTCACCAAGCGGCTGCAAGAAGGCATCCCCAGGCCCGAGGCACCATGGGGGAGGGGTCCTGCCTCTCCCTGTACCATTCCCACCAGCACATAAACACATACTAACTTTTAAAGGGAAAAAGCAGAAATCCTGAGCACTGTGTCTCTGGTTCCTCCAAGCTCAGTGCCCAGCTCCTCCCCCACCTCAGCCCCTTTCCCTCGGCCAGCCCTGCTCTCCCTCCATCCATCTCGAAAGAGCTCGATCCTGTTGGCCCCAGCCCCATCCTGAGTCTCTGAGACCTTTGTGCCTTCCTGGTTTCTTTTCCCCAGCTCTGTGTGCGGCGCCTCCCCAGGAGACCTTATCTGGTCCTGCGGCTTCTCCACCATCTATCTTGTACCCGGTGGCCCAAAAACAGTTTGCCCAGCTGCCTACCTGATAGCTCCACTGGGCCAGGAAGCATCTGATATCTAGGCTGTCCAAAGTAAATGTGATTTTCAACTCCCCAAACTTGTTCCTCCTTCCTGCCATGGAGGGCATGCCTACCCGATAGCTCCACTGGGCTGGGAAGCATCTGAAACCTAGGCTGTCCAAAGGAAAGGTGAAAATGTGATTTTCAACTCCCCAAACTTGCTCCTTTTCCGTCAGTGGAGGGCATGTCTGTTCGTGCAATGGCTCAGGCCAGAACCTCCCAAAGCAACCGAGGGCTTCCCTCACCGGCACCCAGCCTGCTGGCTCCACTAATAAGCTCTCCCTGCAGCATCAGACTGTCCTCGCCCCTGCCTGGATACTGCCTGCTGGTTGGAGTGGGCTCTGGTCTCCTCATCTAGCCCCCAAGGCTGCCCTCCGCCCACCATCCCCATCCTGCCCTGGGGCTCTTGCTCCTTCCCAGGTACCCCAAGACCCACTCAGGGTAACCCTCACAGTGCTGTCCTGGTCATCGCCTTACAGATCCTCTCTCCTTGGGCCAGGCTCACCATGCTGGTCCATTTCTTCATGTTAGTGGTGCCTGGATCTTTTAGCATTGGTTCTGTTTGTCTGCCTGCTGCATACCTTTGCATCTAGGGCAGGGCCAGGCACCCAGGGGTGCCGCTGAGGATCCCCAAAGGGAATGGAAGAGGGTCGGTGTGCTGCCCGGCACATGGGCTTGTCTCCCCATAGTGGGGAGGGCCTGGTCAGAGTTCAGCCCTCCATGCCAGGCCCTAGGAGAGGGGCTTGTTTGGCTAGACCTCTCACTCCGAGAGACCCAGCAGCCTGAGGCAGCCCTGTCTCATCTGGCTCTGTATTGACCCTCCAGGTTGAAGAGGAGAAGAGGAAGAAGAAAGAGGAGGCGGCCCGGAGGAAACAGGAACAAGAAGTAATGTATTTTGTTTGGGAGTGAGGGCTCTCCTGGGCAGGAGTGCACCCTGACCCCATGCCCTGTGGCTCTCTGTGCCTCCGTGGACCTTAGCCAGGCCCCTGCAGACCCTCACAGAAGGAGCTCCGCTTTCTGCCTCCACCACCCAAGGCCCGCCAGGCCCTTCTCACCTGGGGTGCAGGGAAGGCCTGGCCAAGGGGAAGGCTGTGCCATGTGGTCACAAGCTCCAAGACAGCGTTTATAGACTTACTACTATTAGGTTTTCTAGTAAGCTTTCCACTACTCCTGTAGAAATAACATCTGGTTTAATTTTAAATTCCTTGTATGTTCCCTCCACCTTGGCTTTCCCCTTCCCATCTTTCATAGCACTCTGAATCTGAGGGCTTGGAAGCAAGTTGAGGGCTGGAGGTATGAGCAGATGTCGTTCACAGTGTGGAGCCCCAGGTGCTGCTCGGGGGCAGTGACTGTGCCGTGTTGCGTGTTCTAGGCAGCAAAGCTGGCCAAGATGAAGATTCCCCCCAGTGAGATGTTCCTGTCAGAAACTGACAAATACTCCAAGTTTGATGAAAATGTAAGCATGTAAGCATCCTTCTCTTCTATTCAGAACTTTATCAGACCACATTAAAGTGGGAGGACAGGAACTTTCAACCTTGGACAAGCAGATTTTCTGTCTGTAGAAAATTTGGAATCAAATCTGACACCCGCTTTAGGTCCAGGGCCTCCTGGCCCAACTACTGAGCTCCTTCCACAGCCCAGGCAGCTAGGCAAGCCCGTGCCAGGGCCCCCTCCACTGGTGTGGTGAGCTCTGGTCCCTAGCCCTGGTAGTTGTGGCCCCGGGCCAAGATCCACCCAGGCCCTCACAAGCTGGCTGAAGTGCCGTGGCGCAGATAGGCCTCCTACCCCCAGGTTCTTCCTTTGTCATAGTGATTCACAGCCACTGCCTCCAAACCTCTAGGCCCCTCCCTGCTGGCATTTGGATGTGTTTGCTATGTACCTTTGGGCCAGCTGTGTCAGAACTCAGCCATGGGTAGGCTCTGAGGGGCACAGTGCCCCTCACCTTAGGCAGGAAGCACCCCCAGACTCTGGTCGCCCCTCTCCCATTCTTAGCTGCTGGAGCCAGCACTGCCAGATGAGTGTGCTGGCTCCAGAGCAGTGTGGTGACTGAATGTCCAAGCAAGAGGACATGGCTGCATCAGGGAGATAGACACTTTGAGACGGGAGGGCAAAGAAAGGGGAGTTGGGGTTACCCAGGTGCAGAGGAGACCAATAGCTGCTGTGCTCTGGGTTTTCAGGGTCTGCCCACACACGACATGGAGGGCAAAGAGCTCAGCAAAGGGCAAGCCAAGAAGCTGAAGAAGCTCTTCGAGGCTCAGGAGAAGCTCTACAAGGAATATCTGCAGATGGCCCAGAATGGAAGCTTCCAGTGAGGGGGCACAGGACTGACTTTTTAAACCATTGTGGACTAGTGTCTGCTGTCTGCCTCAGTGACAATGCCCCAGCGCTCCTATCATGTTTACAGTCACCCTTGGGTCCTAAATTAAGAGTTGTGTTCATGTAGGTTCATGTCGTCGTTGGCTCTGAGACATTGATAATAAATTTTTCTCAACAGTGAGACCCTCTCTGTCTTGTTCTGCATGTTCAGCACTTGGCAGGAGGCCTGGTGGCCAGCCAGGGCCGCTTGGTCAGCAGGTCACAACTTAGGTGCTTGGGTCAGTTGAGCTGCTTCAGCTGGCCGAGGAATTTCTCCCTCATGCTGATGGCTATCGGCTAATCTCTGGTGTGTGGGCACATTGGGAGGTATTTGAGTAGGAAAAAGACAGGCTCAGACTGGCAGAGCCTGCTGAGCCCTAGACAAAGGCCGCTCAGTCTGCCCTCGGGTTCTGATGAATAAACACACTGCAGGTTTTCCTAGAGCCGTTCCATACTGGGCAGCAGCACAGTGAGTGGCTCAGCAGGCAGGCCCCTGGCGAGCTGCCCAGAACTGCCGCTGGAGACAGCAAGTCCAGGATCTGCATGGCTAATGGGTGAGTTGTGGGGGTGGTCTCAACACAGCAGGGGCCTTCTGTCCCCATTGCCCAGTGTTGTCCTTGCCACCCTGCCTCCACACCTGGTTCACCTGGACTAAGAATCACCACCCAGACGCGAAGGTGCTTACCCATCCTTGGCTGAGGAGGGCATAAGCAGAAGCCAGAGCCTGCTTCATGCCTGCGGAAGCTGGTGCCAGGCCATATCCATCGGGACAAAAGACAGTCATTGGTGCTGTGGACATCCAGGGGGGGACACTCCATCCAGTGCATGTGGATGGTGGCAGCAGCCTCAGCATGGGGAGTGTGGCAGTGTTGGGTTGTGGGTGCACCAGTTCTTTGTCCTTGCCCTCCGCATGCGCATGCTGTTTACTGCAGTAGTGTGTGACACAGCAAAAGGCTGGAACCAGCCTGTCTGTGCATCAGCAGGGTGCTTGGCACAGCTTGAGAGCACCCACCCAATTATGCAGGGAGCACTAAGGTTATAAATCAATGAGGACAGTCTCTGGGTATTGATAGGTCTGACTTTGAACCTTGTCAGTATTTTATATATAAAAAAATTTAAACCAGCAAGAAAGAAAAGTCCCCCAAACAAAGTAAAACAAACATGTTCCAGTTATCTGTTGCCACTTAACAAATCACCCGAAAACTTCATGGCTGAAAACAACAACGATCATGTTAATAACTCATGGCTCTGGAATGACTGGGCTCAGCTGATTGGTTTTCAGTTGCAGGCAGATGGGGTCATCTCTAAGTTTGTGCCTGGGTCCCACACTAGGGCTGCTTGGGCACCTTTTACCTCTGTGAGACCTGTGTGTGGTCTCTCCAGCTTGGCGGCTTCACGGTGGCTGATTTCTGTTGCAACAGCCTATAGCTCCAAAGGTGCGAGTCCTGAGAGAGAGAGAGACAGGAGCTATATGGCATTTTAGGATCTAACCTCGGAGGTCATGTCCTGACTTCCACTGTCCTCCCTAGCGGAGGCCGTCACAAGGCCCACCCACGTTCGTGGGGAGGGGGAGGCATAGACACTACCCTGTGGTGGGCATTACTGGGTTCCAGAAGGGATGGGAAATACTACTGCAGCTATTTCAGAAAGTACCATCTGGCACAAAAACATAAATCAAATTGGCAACCTCAAGAAAAGAACTTCAACTTTCTGAGAATTGGCCATTTTTTGCTACACGTCTTTAATGGGGTATCTTCTAAGGTCAAAAAAAGTGCAGAAAAGTCAATTCAATAGTTTTGTTGTTAGTAATAACATTGGCATTGTAATTTTCAAACCCTGTATGCCAACACAAATAAGATCACTGACACCCAGGCTGGAGTGCAGCGAAGCAATCTTAGCTCACTGCAACCTCCGCCTCCCGGGTTCAAGCTATTCTTCTGCCTCAGCCTCCCAAGTAGTTGGGATCACAGACACACGCCACCATGCCCAGCTAATTTTTGTATTTTTAGTAGAGATGGGGTTTCACCATATTGGCCAGGCTGGTCTTGAACTCCTGACCTCAAGTGATCCGCCCACCTCAGCCTCCCAAAGTGCTGGGATTACAGGTGTGAGCCACTGCGCCCAGCCTAGCAATCAAGTTTTTAATGTAAGAGAATAAAATATCAAGTCAAGGAAAATCACTTTACTATTAAATACGAATTAGAAAAAACAATATGAAGTAACTTGTGATTTTAAAAAGTAGATTGTTTCCTGACTGTGTAGATGGGAAGGGTGGAGAAGCAAGACAGCCCTGGTGGCACTGAGCAGCCCCAGCCCCGATCTGGGGCTCTAAACCCCATCCCACCCCCTGGAGAAATGGCCAGTTCCAGGTCTGCAGCAGCAGGAGTAGCTGAGCCCAGGCACTCTTGTGCCCCAAAAGGGGAGCTTTCAAACACCAAGAAGTCAGGTCAGGAGGACACTAGACAAGGTAGTGACACATAGCAGCTGGGTGGTATGTGTCAGGGGCATTCTGCTGGGTGGAAAAGCCACCCCTGAAAGGTTGCATGCCATGTGATTCCACGTAGATAACATTCTCAAGTAGGAATAGAGAACAGATGGTGGTAGCTGGGGTTAAAGATGGTGGGGGTGGGGGCAGGTGGAGGGGAGTGACTGCACAGGGACAGTAGGAGGTGGGGTTGGTGGGGAGGGCACTTCTGTGTTCTTGTTTCCATGGTGATCACACAAATCTGCATATGTGATAGCACAACGTAGAGTCACACACATTGTACCAATGTCAGTCTCCTGTGTTGATCTTGAACTCTGGCCAGGCAAGGTGTGACCATCAGGAAACAAACTGTGCAGTTTTCTGGAAACCTATAATTACTTTAAAATAAGGCTTCAGGAGCTCCTACTGGCTAAGTTTGGGACAATTTGAGCATTGAAAAGAATGATTCCAGCCAGGGCAACATAGCGAGACCCTGTCTCTACCAAAAGTCAAAAAAATTAGCCGGTGTAGTGGCGCACTTGTGATCCCAGCTACTCAGGAGGCTGAGGTTGGAGGATTGCCTGAGCATGGGAGGTGGAGGCTGCAAGTGAGCTGTGATCACACCACTGCACTCCAGTCTGGATGGCAGAGCAAGACTCTGTCTCAAAACAAAAAACAAAAACAAACAAAAAAAAAACCCCAGGCATCTGTATTTATTCTCAAAACTAGAGAAAGCTAAAACATATTGTCATTACTGGAGGTGGCCTGTGTCAGCTCCTTTCTGTAGAGTTACTCATTAGTGACAGAACCAATTATTTTACCTTGCATGGGAAGTGTATTTCAGGGCCACCAAATGGCCCTAGCTGAAAGGGGAAAGTTGTTCTTTCCCCCAAAGATGCCAGCTAAGGGAAGAAGCACCAGGATCAGACATCTCCATTCTGCAACCCCGAATGAAGTCACTGATTCAGGCAGGGGCTGACTGCGGATGCTGAGACCCCTGGATGAAAGCTGGTAGGTGCTGGATAATTTCTTGATGCCAAAGTGTCACCTTGTGAGTGACTTGTAGGTTTCCAGGAGGGGATACGTGTTACTTTCTGATGTTGGGCTCTGGCTGTCAGCCCCCCAACAAAAAGAAGGATTTCCTCTAAAAGTATAAGTCAGTATTGAATGCAGCTTTTAGGCTAGGGCTCCTTAACCTTGAATGTGCGTATAAACTGCCCAGGGTTGCTTGTTAACACAAATTTCAGTTCAGGTCTAGGAGGAGCCCAAGATTCTGCATTCCTGCAGTCTCCCAGCTGTGGCCTGTGCTGCTGGGCTACAGCCCCCTCAGGAGCAAGGCTGTCCAGCTCACTTCCTGTCTGCAGGAAATACTGGGAACAGAGGGAGAATGCAGGTGAGGCCATGAAGCAGCCACCACATTTGTGCAGAAGGTGGGGCATTCTGCCAGATGCCCGGCTGGCATCTTCAATATGCCTGCGTCAAAGGGAGCAGAATAGGGCAGAAAAGAAGGACTGGGAGAGACTCGAGAAACAAAACCACCAGGTTTGAGGGATAATCTTTGAAGGATTTGAACAAACCTGCTGTAAAGACATTTCAAAGGGGGCCGGGCACAGTGGCTCATGCCTGTAATCCCAGCACTTTGGGAGGCTGAGGCAGGCGGATCACCTGAGGTCAAGAGTTCAAGACTAGCTTGACCAACATGAGAAACCCTGTATCTACTAAAAATACAAGATACATGGTGGCATGGTGGCACATGCCAGCTACTCCGGAGGCTGAGGCAGGAGAATCGCTCGAACCCGGGAGGTGGAGGTTGCGGTGAGCCGAGATCGCGCCATTGCACTCCAGCCTGGGCAACAAGAGCGAAACTCTGTCTCAAAAAAAAAAAAAAAAAAAAAAAATCTTCAAGAAATTTGAATGACCAAGTATTGGATGACAGTCAAGATTTTTGCTAATTTTGTTAGTGTGATAATGGCGGCTGCATGGAGAGGTGTCTTTAATGAGATACAAAGTAGCCTGAAACCTGTAACTCAGTATCCTTTAGCCAAGGAAACTGATGAAGTGCAGCCGGCACTGCAGCAGCAGCAATCCCTTCCACAGTGTATCCTCTTTACTGGCCTGTGCTGGAAACCATGTATCAAATATCCTGACAACTGGGCCATGAGGAAATACCCTTGTCTTTAGCTGCCACCACTGGGGTGAGCGGAGGTTGGCCCAAAGCCGCGGTGCCATCCAAGGAGGCAAGAAGGAGTGGCCTGTGCCCCATTTCCAGCGGTGGCTGCACAAAAACGTATCCGGATTGCCAGGGGCACGCCTGGTCCCCACAGCTGGTGAAGGCCTGGCTCCACCTGGACTGCAGTAGGGCCAGGCTGTGGCCCCTGTTTCACGCCCCCCAATTCAGAGTGATTCTGGGCCGCTTTTCTGCCTGGAGTTTCCCCGCTCTGAGGGCCCACTGCCCGGTGTGCCTTCTCTCTGCCCTTCCCTGACTTCCTCCAGTCTCCCCAGGCTGGATCGAGGGGCTGCAGTGACAATAGGCTGGCTGGGCCCAGGCCATTGGTTTGGCCCGCAAGAGGACCTCAGCACCTCCCTACCCTGCAATCTCTTGCTGTCAGGCTGCAGCAGATCCTTCTGGAACAACGTGGGGTGGGCACTTTTCTTGTATAATATTAGTTTGCCTGTGAAAAGTGTTTCTTTTCTGTACATGAAAGCTCTGTTCAGCTCTAAGAGCCAGATTTACATCTTCCTGTTTTTCCCCAAAGAGCAATCTTTGGTGTCTTTACTATAAAAACGTCATGTATTCATTATTTAAAAATAAATAATACAGAAAACTTCCAGTATAAAGTAGAAACTGAAAGACCCTGTGCCCTACCTCTCAAATCCCTACAACATTTGGGGTACAGTCTTCCAGATGCCTTCTTTCTGAGGCTGGGAAGCTTGCAAAGGCACTCCCTGTCTGCGCACCCCTCTTTTGTGTGGAGTACGCCATGGGTGTTTTCTGTTCTCCATATACCAGGAGAAACCTGCCACCTCTCTTGGATGTCTCCAGGGCCCCACTTTGTTAATGCCCCACAGGCTGAGCCCCCACCCTACTGAGGGGGATTTGGGCATTTCTGAGGCCTAGGCTCCAGCTCTTGGCGGCTGCGAGGTCTTTTGAGGAGTAGCGCCCCCACCACAGGTGAAGGGCATGGCCGCCCCCTCCAGGGCCAGAGCCACTTAGCTGGAGGCATTACAGGGGTTTCTCTGTTTTCTCCTCTGTTGAATGGGGCAGTGATTGCTGCCTCTACTTCCAGGCCAAGGTGTAGCCATTGTCAGTAGCGCCCAGGTAAGGGCACAGCTCGCCAAGTGCCAGGCACTTTTCCGGGTGCTGGCAATGCGAAGAAGAAACACGTAGTGTCTGTCTGGGACTGTCTCCCGGAGCCCCAGTGAGGACAAGGCAGCCAAGAGCAGAACTACAGGCAAGGTAGCCTCTGGAGGGGACTCCTGATTTCCAGGTTGGAGGAGGCTGAGGCGGCAGAGGGGTTGTAGACAGGTGGGCTCATGCCTGAGGCCTGGCAGAGGCAGCGCTGGGAAAACAGGAATGAAACCCACCAAGCGCCAGCTACCCTGGGAGTCCTGATCCCAGTGGCCCTCAGCTCTGGTTGCATGTCAGTGTCGTCTGGGGACTTCTTTGTTTTGACACAGGGTCTTGGTCTTGCTCTGTCACCCAGGCTGGAGTGCAGTGGCATGATCACAGCTCACTGCAGCCTCTAACTCCCAGGCACAAGTGATCCTCCCACCTCAGCTTCTCAAGCAGCTGGGACTATAGATGCACCACCATGCCTAGCTAATTTTTAGATATTTGGTAGAGATGGGATCTCATCATGTTGCCCAGGCTGGTCTCGAACTCTTGGGCTCAAGCAATCTGCCCACTCGACCTCATTACCTAATTGCATCTGTGAAGACTCTATTTCCAAATGAGAATCTTCCAAGGAGAGAAACCACCAACCACCAAGAGAAAAACACCACCACCACAATCATTCCAGTTCCAGCAGATCTCCCAGGGAGCAGGTCCAGGTGCCCCCAGCCCCAAGAATCAGCTCCCTCAGAGGATCCACCCACCCGGATGCCACCCCCACCAACCCCAACATCCAGGAGCAGGGAGATCCCATTACTGCAAATGGTCTTGAGACTTTATTAGATGGGAGGAAGGACCCTCAAAACTTCAAATGTCCAGGTTCTTGTGTCGTTTCTATCATTGTTTATGCTTCCGCAAAGCATAAAGCATGACCATTGTAGAAAAGTCTGAAAGTCTAAATAAGTAAAATAGGAATTGAGAGCACACACACCCTCTCCTAAAACACAGATGGCCAGACAGGACTGAGCATGCTGTGTGGGTCAGGCCTCAGCCATGCACCGGTCACCTCTGAGGGGTTTTTATGTTTTTTGTTTTAATTAGATTTTTTTTTTTTTTTTTTTTTTGAGATGGAGTGTCGCTCTGTCGCCCAGGCTGGAGTGCAGTGGTGCGATCTCGGCTCACACTGTAAGCTCCGCCTCCCGGGTTCACGCCATTCTCCTGCCTCAGCCTCCCGAGTAGCTGGGACTAGGGCGTCCGCCACAACGCACGGCTAATTTTTTTGTATTTTTAGTAGAGACGGGGTTTCACCGTGTTAGCCAGGATGGTCTCGATCTCCTGACCTCGTGATCTGCCCACCTCGGCCTCCCAAAGTGCTGGGATTACAGGCTTGAGCCACCGCGCCCGGCCTTTTTTTTGTCTTTTTGAAACAATGTCCCCCTCTGGTTACCCAGGCTGGAGTGCAGTGGCCCAATCTCTGCTCACTGCAGCCTTGACCTCACGGGCTCAGGTAATTCTCCCACCTCAGCCTCCCAAGTAGCTGGTATTACAGGCCTGAGCCACCACGCCTGGGTAATTTTTTGTTGTTTTTGGAGCAGGGGAAGGGTGCTCTATGTTGCCCAGGCTGGACTTGTTGCCTCTGCCTTCCAGAGTGCTGGGTTTACAGGCCTGAGCCACGGCGCTCCGCATTAATTTCTTTTTAGAGATGAGGTTTCACTATGTTGCCCAGGCTGGACTTGAATTTCTGGGTTCAAGGAATCCTCCTGCCTCAGCCTCCCAGCTTACCTCTGAGGTTTATAACCGACGCTATGTTCTTAATCCCTCAACCAGGAGCCTTTAAATGGTTTCAAATTTTCCCCATTACAGGAATAACTTGCTAATAATAATAATAATTAGCAATTGTTTCAAAAGTAACCTCACCCCAAAAAAGAGAACGTTTCTGAAAAAAATGCACATTAGACTTGAAGACCCCCAATGGCACGGTTGAACATGGAAATGAACCAGCCTCAAAAGTCCCAGCGTAGGGGTTATTTTCCAATCAAATTGGATGCCTTTCTACAAAATGTGATGTGGACAGGCTGGGGCTGGTACCTTCACCCCAGCCCAGAGGGCTCCATGAGAGGGAGAACAGGGCGGGCGAAACAGGCCAGCTCCTCCCCAGCCCTCTGCCCTGCTCTGCTTCAGGGGGCTGATCTGAGGGCCCAGTGCGCACTGCTTTTCCTCCTTGTCCGACAGGGTCTCCCGCAGGCCAGAACTAGGCTGCTGGGACACTGCGGGGCTCAGGGCGTGGGGGAAGAGACGCAGGCAGTGGCTAGTCCCGTCCTGTCCGCGGAGGTGACCCAGCCCCGACCTCTTCGCAGAGGAAGTGTTCTCCAACCTGGGACCTGGGGGATGAGCAGGGGTTAGGCTTAGGTCCCAACCACTAACGGGGCTGGTTGAAAACGGCTCCCAGGCGGAGGGGCCCTCCGCGATGTTCTCAAGGAGTAGCGCGAGGGGACGACATGGGAGGTGGGGTTCTCACATCAGCGGGCGCACGGAGTGCTGGAGGCACCGACCCGCCGCGGACGGGATTGAACTAGGGAACTGGGAGGGCGCAGGAGATAAAGACGGCCGGGGCCCACGGACAGAGGTGGTGCCCAGTGTCCCGCGAGGATGTGGTGCCACCCGGCGAAGGTCCCGGGAGCGGGGACCCGGGAACCCCCGGAACCACACACGCGGTCTCCACCTTGCCCCGCCCCATTTAAAGAGGCGGAGGAACGCAGGGCGCGCGCCGCGCGGAGGAATATTTGCATACGGCGCGGCGTTTCTTCGGAGGCTTGTGATTGGTTGCTGTCTGCGGCGCGAAGCGCAGTTGACTTGCGCCGCGCTCGGCGAATCGCAGCCCGTCTTGCTCGCGGAGAGACGAGCTAGGAGCCTCGGCCAATGGGAGCCGGCGTTGTTGGAGGCCACGGCGGCGCAGCCCCAAAGCGAGCGAAGCTAGAGTCGCCGCCACTGCCGCAGGAGGCGTGAGGTGCGGAGACACGGGTGCTGGGCCGGTAACGGCGCGCTGGGGAGGGCGGCCGGGCCCGGACGGGCGGGTGGGGCCGCGGGTCCGGCGCGGGCGCGGCGGCGGCCATCTCTGGAAGCCTCGGGGCGGTGGGGCAGGGGCGGGGCCGCGTTCTGGTCGGGGCAGGCAGCGGCGGCCGCGGCGGGGCCTGGGGCTTGGGGCCTGGAGCCCGGGCCTGGGGCGCTGGCGGGCGGCCCCTCCCAACTCCCGGCGCGCCTCGCCCGGCTGCCCGCCTCACTGAAGGTCAAGGCGCTTTGTTCTGCGCCGCGGGCGGCCTCCTGGGCGGCGGCCCCGCGGAGGAGGCGAAGACGGCGAGAGGCGGCGGCCGCTCAAATCTCCCGCTAGCCCAGCCCGCCCCGCGTGCGGGGGCTGTGGCGGTTACACGGCCGGGCGCGCCGGAGCGTTCAGGCTTCCCGTTTTTAAGGTGGAGACGTCCAGGACTTCTTTATTAGATGTTTAGGAATTTGAGTTTTTCCGTAGGGCGATTGTCATCGTGAGCCTCTGTGGGGTCAGGCTGGGCTAACTGGGGTTTTGATGTCAGTTTGGTGTGGCCGAGGGCATGTCTGACGGGGAAGAAAGTCCTTGGCGTTGCTTCTTAGCTGTTGGGAGCTGTGCGGTGCGAGCGAGCTGGGCGGCGTGCGCTCCCCAAGGACTGGCCTGAGTGGCCTTAGACTAGTTACTCACGGGACTTGGTTTCCCAGCCAAGGTGGGCAGCAAGTCTGTTTACTATTTAAAACCGTCTTTCACAAGGGAAAAGCAAAATCTCCAAAAAAAAAATTGTACATGTTATGGATGGGAAAGTGCCATGCTTTTCTTTCAGTTCAGAGATGGTGGAAGAGGTCACATTTGTATTTTTTTACCTGACCAGAGTCTTTGTTTTTTCAATTTTCCCTTTCTGAATGCTTTCCGTTCACCCCAGCGAAGGATGGCTTGGTCATGATAAGACTTTCCACCGTCCACAGTTCTCTAAGTCTGATTGCGGGGCAGGAGGCAGACATGTTTAGGGTCCAGTAAAGGGGACTCCAGCCTTGGGACCTTTAGACCCTAACGTGTGTGTCACATCGCCTGCCTGGGTGACTGTGCGCTCCTCTGGCAGGAAGGTCCGCCATTTCATTATGTTCTCGGAGGAATCGTCGGGGCACATTCGTCTGTGCTTTGGTTCGCATCCCCCAGTCTGCATTACTTTTTCCTGTAGTAATCCGTGCCTTATCCTGCATTAGGTTTACGGGGTAAAAATAGACTTTTAAAAATTCTCTTACCTTAAAAATATACAAATATGTAGATTAGGTTGTTGGACCTTAAAGGTAAGCCTTTCTAAGTTACTGCCTTCCTGTAATAGTAACTATACCCTCTAAATGACTAATACCTGCACTGCGCACCAGGGACTCCTTCAGCCTGTTGGCGTGTGTTAACTCATTTCATAATCTAATAACCTGAGATAGATGCTGTTGTTTTTCCGTTTAACTACTCTGGAAGCTGAGGCCCTGGGAGGTTAGGTATAATGACTTGTCCGAGGTGACAAGGCTTAAAGACCCAGGCAGTTTTAACTGTACCCAGGGTTACTGCTTCTGTAGAGGGAATGAAAGAAGTTTTAATGAGAAATTGTTTTCATCATTGTACTAAGCTTAACTCTAGCTTACGAGGTTTTGAGCTGGTTGATCATTTCCATCTCAAAATTATCTTATTCCACAGAATGCCAAATGCCTCCTATAGTAGAATTTTGAGATTCAGACTGGGATGAGCAGTTGCTAATGGAATAAATAATATGCAAATGTAAAATGAAGTTCAGAGAAAGCAACGTGGTGATAGAATGGGGAAGTAGTCCAAAGATAAAATGAGTGACTGCAGAGAGAGAAAATTAGTTATTTAGTAGTAGTTCACAGGTTTACTTAGAGATATTTTTACTAAAATTTCAGGGCCTTATGATGTGATTTTTATGAACCATTTTAACACGTTACTGCTGTCTTAAATAGCTGTTGTTACATATCCAGTTGCAGTCTTTTTATTTTCCTGGTTGAGCAGTGTTAGCTTCAGAATGTCTGCAGTTATTTGTGCCTATATGTCATAGTATCTTAACACTTTTGTGAATTTTGTTGTGTAAGCTTTAAATCCGGTACTGTTTTTCAAAATGAATATGGAGTAGTCATTGGAGAAATTGGTTGAATTCTTTGCAGTAGCAAATAAATTTTAATCATTTTTAAGTTTGATAACTTTGGTAAACTGAATTCTGAAAAGTTTACACGTGTTTTAGGATGTCCTCAAAATGTACAGGGCGTTGTGTTTTGCAAATTAGCCATTTAGCCATCAGATTCTTCTGTAGAATTTTGATCTTTTTGCCCGTATGAGAGGTAGTTCTTATTTGCATGGAGGTTAAGTACCTGCGGATGGGATGTGTTCATCACCACTTTACAGTATGAATTTGAATTTGAAACTGAAATGAAAACTTTTCCTAACCTGTCAGAGTTTTTAGTAGCCTCTTGTTATTGACCGCATGTTAATTCCCTTTGTTAGCTATTCGCAGCCAAGTGTGGGGACTGAAATCTTTATTTTGTTTTCCTTCTTTTGAACAGTTGATAGTCTCTAGCATCAGGAGGAGGTGACCTCAAATATATATGTATATATAGTAGTGCTTTTCTTCCTTCCCTTTAGTTGTCTGCAGTTTAAAAATTATTGTGATAAGTTTATGTTGTACTTCCAAAAATGTTGCCAAAGAGCCTATATTTTTCAGTTTGTTTTGGAAGAAAAATACTTCGTGGGCAAGAAGGTGATTTAAATTCCTGACGGCCTAAGAGGCGTCAGCTGTGTGAAATAAGCGAGTGCTGTTACTGCTTGAAACCATGATGGTTTATATTTGAATAAGACAGCAGAGATGAGCTTGTTGGGAGTTTGGCCTGAGATTGCTAGCTAAGGAATGCTTGCTTTTTTGCTTAAAGGGAAATGTGTTTTAGGCTTCCAGAGTAGAAATCTGATATTACTTAGTTTGATTCTTCGACCACTATGGTGATAGGAAGTAGCTGATCTCTGCAGGAAACTGCTGTTACCCGCCCTCAGCTGAATTTTTGTGGGACCTCTTGAGGTAAGCAAATTTATGCCTCCCGAAACTATAGTTGTAAGGTTTGTCTTTGAGCGTATAGTAATGGAAAACCCTTATCAATAGGTAGATAGTAAATAATTTTGTATTTGGCTGCTAATGAAATTTTTAAGAAATAGTTTGTGGTGATATAAATTTGTTTTCATCTGGCAGTCATTGGTTTTCCACCCTGCCCTCTTAAGAGAAAACAGGGTTGCTTTACTTTGTTTGCCAGAGCTTTACATTTTGCATTTAGTAACAGAGGCATTGTGTTTTTATAGTATGAAAACAACGAAAGATCACTTTGTGAACTTTACTTTTTGATTTTGACCACTTCCTGTGTAGCCTTAAGTTTCTTACAAGTATCCCGTTACCTGTTAAAAACGAAATGTATGTTCATTTCATGTCCTTGGGACTTTTAAAAATGCACTGTGCATTATCCGGAAAAGCCTGTTCAAAAACAAGATGAGATAATTTCTGTTTCATTTGTGGTAGAAAGAATGACTGTACACTTTTATGTGCAAAGGTTTTAAGTATAATAATTAAAATAGTACTTGTTTACTCAGTTACCGAAAAGTAGCTTTCAGTGATTTGCATCTGTTTACTTATTCATGAGCATCTTCTATGTGCTGGGCACAGTTCTAGGTACTGGGGCCTCCCGCAGAATAAAACAGAAGTCTTTGTCCTTGTTTCTGCTATGGGAGACAGACGAACAAGTTAAATGGTGGCAGGTGCTTTTGAGAAACAGTGCAGAGGAGTAGGGACTTTGGTGGTTGCAATTTGAAATAGGTAGAGAGGGAAGTGCCTTACTGACAAGATGACAAGATCTTTTAATATGTACTGGATTAAGAAGTTAGCCTCATTGAGTCGTATGCTAATGAACTGCCCAGAAAAGAAGGGTGGAGGAGATGGGAGTGCAGCAATGAAGACTGCTGCGCCACAAGTGAAATGTAGTGTTTTGGTTAAGGAAAGGAAATCATTTTTTGCTTTCTTCTTGAAACCCCAGGGCTTGGCACCCCACAAGTCTCTGAAGAGACAGTCTGCTGCTGTTTGGAGGCAGGTATTTCAGTAGATCTTATAACCAAACATGAATGACTAAGGCAGTGTTTCTCCTCTGTCTCTTCAGAAACTGCTTGAGATGTGTGCATGCAGTCCCGGGCACCATGCGTGCTGTGTACTGGTAACACAGAGACAAGTTGTCATTTGGTAGCAGTGAGTTAAGCAAAGATTTCTTGGCAACCAGTCTCATCCCGAGTCTATTGCTGGGCCTTGGGACTTCTGTATTGAGCAAGTAGACAGGGTCCCTGCCCTCGTGAAACTTGTTCTTTAGTGGGCAAACATGTATTATTCATTGCTTTTTTTTTTTTTGAGATGGAGTCTCGCTCTGATGCCCAGGCTGGAGTGCAGTGGCACGATCTCGGCTCACTGCAGCCTCTGCCTCCCAGGTTCAAGCAATTCTCCTGTCTCAGCCTCCCGAGTAGCTGGGATTACAGGTGCTCACCACCACGCCTGGGTAATTTTTGTATCTTTTTAGTAGAGACGGGTTTCACCATATTGGTCAGGCTGGTCTCAAACTCCTGACCTCAGGTGGTCTGCCCACCTGGGCCTCTCAAAGTGCTGGGATTACAGGCGTGAGCCCCCGTGCCCAGCCTATTCATTGCTTTTAAACATTATCATGGGCCTGGCATGGTGGCTCATGCCTGTAATCACAGCACTTTGGGAAGCTGAGGTGGGCAGATCACCTGAGGGTCAGGAGTTTGAGACCCTCTCCAGCCTGGGTGACAGAGCGAGACTCCACCTCAAAAAACAACAACAACAACAACAACAAAAAACCCAGAACATTATCATGGAAAGTTTAACAACATGATTAACTTCTGATCCTGGAGAGTGGTAATGATAGACTGGATCAGGAGTCTACTGGCCTGGGCAATAGAAATGAAATCTGGACTGTCTCAGGGCTTCGTATAATCACCAGGTTTTGTGGGTGGGGATGTTGGGGTGTCCCACAGGGGTATCTTGATTCCTTCTGAGAACAGATCATTTCTTTGTCCTTTCTGATATCCTAATCTAAAACATCCAGTACTCCTGGAGGATTTGAACCTGTGCCCAATGGCTGGTCAGACTCTCTTGGATTGAGAATGTTGGATTGCCATTCCTCAGACTGAATGTGGGCCAAGCAATTGTGCTTTAGAAATTTATCTTAGAGGCTGGGTGCGGTGGCTCATACCTGTAATCCCAGCACTTTGGGAGGTTGAGGCAGGTGGATCACCTGAGGTCAGGAGTTCGAGACCAAGCCTGGCCAACATGGTGAAACCCTGTCTCTACTAAAAATACAAAAAAAAAAAAAATTAGCTGGGCATGGTGGTGGGCACCTGTAACTCCAGCTACTTGGGAGGCTGAGGCAGGAGAAACTGGGAGGTGGAGGTTGCAGTGAGCTGAGATTGCGCTACTGCGCGCCAGCCTGGGCAACAAGTGCGAAACTCTATCTCAAAAAAAAAAAAAAAAAATTTACTACCATCCCTAATTTTGTAGGATTTGTAGGATTTGTAAGGAAATTATAAGGAGTCTTGTGAAAACATTAATTACATTTGAATTAATTTTAATCCTTCAGTTATCTCCCATAAAGACATTGAGGACCTTTGAGTTTATTAAGACAGAGTAAATATATAAAAGTTTTGGGGAGTACGACCACACTCTCTAGCTTTGTCTCTCAAACATGGCCCAATTTTTTTTTCCTTTCTTTTTTTTTTTTTTTGAGACAGGGTCTGGCTCTGTCGCCCAGGCTGGAGTCTAGTGGGGCAATCTTGGCTCACTACAACCTCCACCCCCCAGGTTCAAGCAATTCTCCTGCCTCAGCCTCCTGAGTAGCTGGGACCCCAGGCGTGTGCCACCATGCCCAGCTGATTTTTGTATTTTTAATGGAGATGGAGTTTCACCACGTTGGCCAGGCTGACCTCGAACTCCCGACCTCATGTGATCCACCCGCCTTGGTCTCCCAAAGTGCTGGGATTACAGGCGTGAGCCACCGTGCCTGGCCATGGCCCAATTTTATAGTTACTCTAGCTATAGAGTAGATGTTTTCAGTTCAAAATTAGGAATTTAAGGTTATATTTTGTTACAAAAATCTTTAAAAATTTCATATGAAAACAGTTGTTTGGGGTACAAAGAAGTTAATCCATAAATAGGATTGTTACAGTGACTAATATAAATAAAAGAACATTTGTGTAATCATGGGAATTCTTTTATTTTTTTTTTCCTCGACCCAATTAACTGGGTGAAAATTTGCTTGCCAGTTCAGATTTAGAATTGTAGACACAGTTAAAGTTTTTGACCTTGGGAGGGAACCTGAACTTTAGAAAACTTACAACATTCTTTTGCCTGGTATCCCTTTCATAATTTAACTTGATTGTCTTTTATTTATTTTTAGTTATTATTTATTAACACAAAATTATATTTATGTATAATGCGATGTTTTGAAGTAGTATACATTGTGGAATCGCTAAGTCAAGTTAATTCACTTTAGGTGGTATACTGATTCTGACAAGAACACTTAACATCTACTCTCAGCAATTTTTCAATTATGTGATACATTGTTGTTAACTATAGTCACCAGGTTGTATAGATCCCTTGATTGCCTTTTAAAAGTGAGAGAACCTTCTGGATGAGTCTTTGGGCTGTGGTTTTATAAGACTAGTATTAAACTGAACATAGCATTTAAAAGAAACATATTTATTTTCCTCAAACCTGTATATTTGATAGTTCCTTATAACTTTCTGTTTTAAGGGCGATAGGGATTGATGAACAAAAATAAATAATTTGTGGTGCTGAAACTTGACTGAACTCTAGCTTGTTCATAATACCACCTCTCTACATTGTCTTTCCTTATTCAGGTTGAGCACTCCTGATGCC
Organism: Gorilla gorilla gorilla; assembly: GCF_029281585.2. Taxonomy (NCBI): domain Eukaryota; kingdom Metazoa; phylum Chordata; class Mammalia; order Primates; family Hominidae; genus Gorilla; species Gorilla gorilla. The sequence continues at coordinate 9,469,162 of NC_073233.2, read as the reverse complement.
TAAATCAAAAATCCAAATGCTCCAAATTCTGAAACTTTGTTAGTGTTGACATTAATGTTACAAGTGGAAAATTTCACACCTGACTTCACATGATGGATCACAGTTAAAACTTTGTTTCATGCACAAAATTATTTAAAATATTGTATAAAATTACCTTCAGTCTTTGTGAATAAGATATGTAGGAAACATGAATGAATTTCATGTTTAGATTTGGGTCCCATCCCCAAGATACCTGATCATGTTTATACAAATATTCTAAAATCTGAAACACTTCTGGTCCCAAGCATTTCAGATAAGAGATACTCAAACTGTATAAAGGGTGCAGTGTTTAAAGTAACTTGATTTGTTGGTTTCATATCAAGGAATAGATGTAGTCTATATGCATGGCAGTTACAAAAGTGAAGAGAGACCTGGCCTGCTGTTATGTACTAGGCAATTTGTCTCCATTAACAGTTTCTCAGGTAGCCACTGTCTTCTAGTTTGTGGATGATGAAACTGAGGTCCAGAGGAAGGTTATGCAGAAGAGCATGAGTGGGAATGAGTATGGGGAAGTAGACAGGGCCTGAATTGGTAGGAATGTGTATTCTGCAGAAGGTGACGGGGGACCATTGAAGTGTGTTTGTTAGTTTTTTGTTTGTTTGTTTTTTGAGATAGAGTTTCGCTCTTGTTGCCCAGGCTGGAGTGCAATGGCTAGGTCTCGGCTCACTGCAACTTCCGCCTCCTGGGTTCAAGAGATTGTCCTGCCTCAGCCTCCCGAGTAGCTGAGATTACAGGCATGCGCCACCATGCCCGGCTAATTTTGTATTCTTAGTAGAGACGGGTTTCTCCGTGTTGGTCAGGCTGGTCTCAAACTCCTGACCTCAGATGATCCGCTCACCTCGGCCTCCCAAAGTACTGGGATTACAGGTGGGAGCCACCACACCTGGCCTCTGTTAAAGGGTTTTTAAATCTTCACTGACTAGGGCTGGGTTTGGGTTGCTGCTGTGGTCGTGGTGGTGAGCATAGCCAGCCATTGTAGGGTTTGTTGCCTTTTTTTTTTTTTTTTTTTGAGACAGGGTACTTGCTCTGTTGTCCAGGCTGGAGTTCAGTGGCGCAGTCATAGGTCACTGCAGCCGCCAGGCCTCCAACTCCTGGGCTCAAGTGTTGCTCCTGTCTCAGCCACTCAAGTAGCTGGGACCAGAGTGTCCAGCTCTGTGTCCAGCCTCAACCACTGTGTCCAGCCTCATTTTTGTTTTTTCTTTTTGTTTTGAGACAGTCTCACTCTGTCTCCCAGGCGGGAGTGCAGTGGTGTTATTTCAGCTTACTGCAACCTCTGCCTCCTGTGCTCAAGCGATTCTCCTGCCTCAGCCTCCTGAATAGCTGGGACTACAGGTTCACACCACCACGCCTGGCTAATTTTGTTTTTTTGTTGTTGTTTTTGTAGAGACGAGGTTTCCCCATGTTGCCCAGGCTGGTCTGAAACTCCTGAGCTTCAGGTGATCTGTGATAGGGGTAGGATTTGAAACCAGGCTGTTCAGTGTGTGTCTATCTTGTTCTAGGCATTGAGTTCTGGGTTGGTTGGTTCTTTAGTCAAAATTATTTTCTTTTTTATTGTGTAAATTCATTATTTTTTTTCTATCCTTGATTTAGCACTTTTTTTTTTTTTCCAGAATACCGTGTTGGGTTTAACTTAACTGCCTTGTCATCTTGTTAACAAAAATGGTGTTAAACCACGTGCCGGGCTGGGCATGGTGCCTCTTTCCTATAATCCCAGCACTTTGAGAGGCTAAGGTGGGAGGATTACTTGAGGCTAGGAGTTTGAGACTGCAGTGAGCTATGATCCTGCCACTGCACTCTATCCTGGGTAACAGAGTGAGACTGTGTGTCTCTTTAAAAAAGCACAGCCTTCACTTAAATGAAAATTGAGTGAATCATTTTATCAATGGACTCTGTTAAGTTGGAACAGGTACCATTCCATGGGAAGGTGAACCTCTTTGGCTCATGTCCTAACACAGGTGGTTTATGCTTTCAACAGATATTTATTATGCCAGGAACTGTTATGGGCTCTGCGGCTGCATAGTGAACAGGATCAAAAGGGAGTATTGTCACACTCCATTTGTAGACAAAATGGATTTCTTGGAGATGCTTCTGAACAGTAGGATTTCAACCCTGACTAAGCTGTTGCTTGTCACTTGTTCCAATAGCAGCAACAGGTTTTTTGTTTTTTGTTTTTTTGTTTTGTTTGTTTTTTTTTTTTTTTGAGACGGAGTCTTGCTGTGTTGCCCAGGCTGGAGTGCAGTGGTGTAATCTTTGCTCACTGCAAACTCCGCCTCCTGGGTTCAAGCAATTCTCCTACTTCAGCCTCCCAGTTGCTGGGATTACAGGCGAGTGCCACCATGCCCAGCTAATTTTTGTATTTTTAGTAGAGACGGGGTTTTACCATGTTGGCCAGGCTGGTCTTGAACTCCTCACGTCGTGATCTGCCCGCCTTGGCCTCCCAAAGTGCTGGGATTACAGGTGTGAGCCCCCAGGCCCAGCCTAGCAGCAACAGAATCTTTAATGAGCAAGTAGAAACAGCCAGAAGTGAAGTGATGTTGGTACAGAAGTGAAGTGATGTTGGTACTAGGGAAAGGTTAGAAGGAGTCAGATTTGAAACACAAATGCATGTTTTACTAGCCGTGTGACTTTCAATTTGGCACCTCACCTTTCCAAGCGTCAGCTTCTTTTTGTATAAACTGAGGATAGTCCCTCCCTAGTGGAGTTTATCTTGGTATAAAATGTATGAAGTGCCTGACATGTAGGTCCCTTGCTAGTACAGGAGGTGCTGGAAATGAAGTATGTGTCTTTACGAGGTGTTACTGATTGGGTGATGACAAAAAGAATCTGTCCATTAAACTGACAGTGTTAGATGTTTCCAGGTTAGTAGGCTTCTTTCAGCAATTAGTGTGTATGTGTGGGGTAAGGAAGGTGCTATGAGATACATTTCTTAGGCAATGGAGAGCTTCAATTAAGTAGCCAAATTATAGTTGATGTTATTCTGTAACTATTTTGGCAGTATGTATCAGAATCCATTCGTGCTCTTTGACCCAGAAATGCTACTGTAGCGGTCCTGCTATTACCATATAAATTAAGGATAACTGGGAGTGGGAAGCCATATAAGCCAAGATGTTCATAGAGACATTATCAAAGGTATATAACAAAAAAAAACACCTCATTCTTTAACAGCTGGTAAATGGTGTTTTAGCTCTTAGAATGTTGTCCTTGAACAATTGTTATGAAGTCTGACTGTCTGACACCTTGCATTTAGAATATGTGAGAAGGGAACTAACCTCAGGAATACTGTGATTGCAGCAAACATGGTAGAGGAGCGTGAGTGGGAATGAGTGTGGGGAGGTAGACAGGGCCTGAATCAGTAGGAATGTGTATTCTGCAGAAGGTGACGGGGGACCATTGAAGGATGTTTTGTTTGTTTTTGAGACGGAGTTTTGCTCTTGTTGCCCAGGCTGGAGTGCAGTGGCGTGATCTTGGCTCACGGCAACCTCTGCCTCCTGTATTCAAGCGATTCTCCTGCCTCAGCCTCCCGAGTAGCTGGGATTACAGGCATGTGCCACCATGCCCGGCTAATTTTGTATTTTTAGTAGAGACGGGTTTCTCCATGTTGGTCAGGCTGGTCTCGAACTCCCCACTTCAGGTGATCCGCCCGCCTCAGCCTCCGAAAGTGCTGGGATTACAGGTGTGAGCTACCACACCTGGCCTCCGTTAAAGGGTTTTTAAATCTTCACTGACTAGGGCTGGGTTTGGGTTGCTGCTGTGGTCGTGGTGGTGAGCATAGCCAGCCATTGTAGGGTTTATTGCCTTTTTTTTTTTTTTGAGACAGGGTACTTGCTCTGTTGTCCAGGCTGGAGTTCAGTGGCGCAGTCATAGCTCAGTGCAGCGGCCAGGCCTCCAACTCCTGGGCTCGAGTGTTGCTTCTGTCTCAGCCTCTCAAGTAGCTGGGACCAGAGGTATCAACCGCTGTGTCCAGCCTCTTTTTTTTTTCTTTTTGTTTTGAGACAGACTGACTCTGTCTTCCAGGCGGGAGTGCAGTGGTGTTATTTCAGCTTACTGCAACCTCTGCCTCCTGTGCTTGAGCGATTCTCCTGCCTCAGCCTCCTGAGTAGCTGGGACTACAGGTTCACACCACCACGCCTGGCTAATTTTGTTTGTTTGTTTGTTTTTGTAGAGACGAGGTTTCCCCATGTTGCCCAGGCTGGTCTGAAACTCCTGAGCTTCAGCTAATCTGCCCACCTTGGCCTCCCAAAGTGCTGGGATTATAGGCATGAACCACTGTGCCTGCTGCATTTTTTTTTCTTTTTGGTTTTCATCTTCTTCATTAAAACATAATTTTTTTTTTGAAAAAGACAATGTGTAATATTTGTTGTATTTTGAATCTTAAAAATAGCACGTTTTATTTCTAAACAATAAAAATTTTTAAAAAGTAGTTGAGTTAAATACAGAACAGTCATAGATCATAATTAGAACTGTTTTTGTTAAATATAGAGGGTTTTTTTTGTTGTTGGTTTTACCCTAAAGCTATGTGATTCAGTGGTTTGGGCTTTGCTCAGGTACTGAAGAATGAACATTGGCCAGTTTTCAGCTGGAACAATCATTTAGCGAGGCCCTCAGGTGTATTTCCCACATCTGAGTTTAAGGACCTTCATAACCACACCTGTATTATTTTACATTTAAGGACCTTTTTAAGCTGTGCATTTAGCTGTTACTTTAAATGCATTTTAGATTAGATTTTGAAATTGTATAGGCCAGGCATGTTGACTCACACCTGTAATCCCAACACTTTGGTAGGCTGAGGTGGGAGGATCTCTTGAGGCCAGGAGTTTGGGACTCAGCCTGGGCAACTTAGCCAGACCCTATCTCTACAAAAAATAAAATTAGCTGGGCATGGTGGCCTGCACCTGTTGTCCCAGCTACTCAGGAGGCTGAGATGGGAGGATTGCTTGAGCCCAGTAAGTTGAGGCTGCAGTGAGCCAGGATTGCATCACTATGCTGCAGCCTTGGTGACTGAGATCCTGTCTTTAAAAAAATGATAATTTTTTTTTTAGTTTTATTAATATCAAGTTCTTCTATTTAAGAAGTAAATGCCCTAGAACACACCCTTAATATTCAGTTACAATGTCATCTAATTCTACCAATATAGAAATAATCATTTTTGAAAGTGGAATAATACTGAGTATATTACACAAGGTTTTTACACAAAGCAATACATCCTCAGTGTAGAAGTAATGGAAGATACGGAATAAACAAATGCAATTAGAAAATAATCCCGTAAGTTAATTTGGAAGTGTAAACACCAGTAAATGCTTTGACTTACTCTAAAATAGTTGGGCTATCATTAATATATGTTTGTGTTGCCAAATGTATTATAAAAAATAAGGCAAATTAGAATTAATGTTATTCTGAAGTCTGGTTATTTTAGTGCCAATAAGATTATTTTATTTTATTTTATTTTTAGGTGGAGTTTCACTCTTGTTGCCCAGGCTGGAGTGCAGTGGCATGATCTCCGCTCACTGCAACCTCCGCCTCCTGGGTTCGAGTGATTCTTCTGCCTCAGCCTCCTGAGTAGCTGGGATTACAGGCGTGCACCACCACGCTCAGCTAATTTTGTATTTTTAGTAGAGATGCAGTTTCACCATGTTGGTCAGGCCAGTCTCGAACTCCTGAGCTCAAGTGATCCACCCACCTCGGCCTCCCAAAGTGCTTGGATTACAGGCGTGAACCACCGCGCCAGGCCGAGAAATTTTTTTATGAGTAAAGTTTGTGTGTGATGAAATGCACAGATCTGAAGTGTATAGTTTAATGAGCTTTAACAAGTGTATATACTCAGGTAACCTCAGTCAAGATCTAGAACATTTGCATCACTCTAGAAAGTTCCCTCCTGTCCCTTCTAGTGGACTCCATCCCACAGACTACCATTGTTTAAAAAGTATATTGAACAAATATTTTTGTTTATGAATATAATTATTACAACTCTTTTTAATTTATAGGGGATAAAAACATTCAGATGGCAGATCACAGGTAAGCCAAAGTGGACTTTGTTTATTGGAGTTTAAAATTCAATTGGTGAGCAACAGCCAAGCCATATTTGAATAAATACTAGAATCAAAGTTAAATGCATTTCAGAGTCTAGCTGATGGCTCATTTCTTGTGTATGTATTTGAGCACGTAAATAAATTACTTCAGACATGAACAGTGCCTCAGACATTGATACTACAGATCTTTTATGGAAAGCAATCGTTTTGCTCTCCATGCTTTAACACTCCTGGGGTGAAGTCAGGTAATTTTGACACTCTCCTAACAGTCTGTAGTTGTCAGTGATCAAGTGGAAGATTTTGTTTTGTGGATTGAGGGTTACTTTTAGTTGTGTATATTATTTGATGTTTATTTTTTGTGAGGGAGGTGCATCCAGGCATCTTTAAAAACTTCATGGCTCATTTTACACTTGTTGTGGCTAATTTTACAAAGCCACTTTGGGCACTGTCTTAACTTGGTAAGACTGCCTTGCTCTGATCACATGAGCAGCTGACCAAACAGTAACATGTTCGTTGGTTGATGGGTTTGGTTTGAGGGCTGGGAGCAGATTTTTTGAGGAAAGAAGCTGTAGAAATGAAAGCTAAGAAGCTTTGGCTAAGGTTGGAAATAAGAACTTTGTAGGGCTTTATGTTTGGGAGAGGAGAGGGGATGTTACGTTGTAGAATATTTTTATAGCAGAGAGGACAGCCTCTGAGATAACATGCACATTGGTAGTTGTCTTCTGCCCAAATCTGACGTCACTGTAGAGATACCTCTTAACATATTGAATAAGAAACATGTCCATTTGTGCTATGTCTTTGGAACTTTCTTTACAGTAATACTTTTTAAACATACTGTTGTTTTAGTTTTTCAGATGGGGTTCCTTCAGATTCCGTGGAAGCTGCTAAAAATGCAAGTAACACAGGTCAGTCCACTGCACATGGAGAGTTTGCATCCAGTATGGGGTATGTTCCTCTCTCTGGAAACATTTATTAATGCAAGTAAAGGATTCCTGTACTGCAGTGGTTTTAGGAAAGCTAGAGTAATTAAAATGAAAAATCAGTATCTCATTAACAAAAGATGTATTTATTATAGGAATTCAGACTCTACAGTAGTAAAGAGAGTAATGGTACAGTCTACTTTCTTGTACCTACCATCACTGAGTTTTAGTATTGATTAACAAATGACCAGTCTTTTTTCTTATTTTTGACATGGAGCCTTGCTGTGTTACCCAGGCTGGTCTTGGACTCCTGGGCTCAAGCAGTTTCCTGCCTCAGCCTCCCAGGTAGTTGGGGCTACAGGCACAGACCACTGCTCCTGGCCATTTTTTTTTTTTTTTTAAGTCTATACCCTTTACTTTCCTTCCTTTGGAAAGCAAATCCTAGGAATGTCATTTTGTTCATAAATTCACAGATGTGATATTTTTCCACCATTAAAAAAAAAAACTATATCTGTACTCCCCACTCCCTCCAAACTGTTTGAAAGCAAGTGGTGGATATCTATTTTCCTAAAACAATTCTACAGTGTCATTACCAAGAAACTTAACATTGGAGCAGTACCATTCTCTAATAGACAGTCATGCTCCTATTTCCCTGGTTTTCTCAGCAATTTTTACCCCACGCCCGAATCTAGCACCTACTCAAGGATCATGCGTTTTGTTTTGTTCTAGAGTCATCTCCCTACCTTTTGCATCTTTTATTAATACATCAACACATCAGCGCCCTGGGCCACTGTTGTCTTATAGAATGCTCACAGTCTGGATTTGCCCAGTCGTTTCTTCCTGATGAGATTCAGGGTAAACATTTTGGCAAGAAGGGCACACAGGTAACATGATGCAGTGGTCGTTGCTTCCGGAGGCACAGGGTGTTGGCTCGGCACCTGCCGAAGGACACTGAGATTGATGATTAAGACAGTGCCTGCCAGACTTCTCTGTTACCAAGGTCCTTTCACCTTGGAAGCAATCTGTCAGGCACGTGTGGATATCCTCTTCTTCTTCAGCAAACTTTCACACGGAGGTTTTAGCACCCATTGATATGTGTTTGTATATGCATATAGTATTTATATACTACACATGTGTACACAGTTTTATATATACAAATTACGTACCTTAAATACACTTCATGTGCTTCATGTTAGTGGTTGTGTTTGCAGTTCTATTATAAATGTTTAAAACTGAGTGCCTGCTTGGTGTGTTTGACTTACCCACATCATGGGAGAATACTCGGGATGGGAGAATACTCGGGTATGTACTGGCTCTAAGCAAGGGAAGGGCGCTGGGTTTGGATTTCTGTATTGTGTCATTAAGAGGGAGATTGTTAAGAGTCTGTGTCATGAGCCAGATGTCTGCCACTTCGTAGTCACAACTGGGTAAAAGGACAGTCACTACCTTGTCAGGATCTCATTCATTGGTTTCTTGGGAAATGGGCTTATAAATACAAACAGCTCGGTATTGTGAGCTCACTACACATGTAGGTTAGCCCTAAGTGGGGTGGAATGGTCAGAAGTGCTTCCTGGAGGGAGGTGGGTTTGGGCAGAAGGACATTCAAGGCAGAGGCGAGTAGCACATGCAGAGAAAACTTAGGGAACAGTGCTGGCAGGGAGCTAGTGAGCCTTGGGCTCTCCTGGACTGTGAAGTCTGTGGCACCACAGTGAGCAAGGGAGCTAGTGGATGCTCTTTTACTTTGAGGAACTGATCTCATCTCTGTTCGTGGCTTCTGGACACCACCATGGGACTTGGGGGTAGACCATGTGAACTTACATTAATGATGTCCTCAGTTGTTTAAGTCTGGGGCTTAAACAGCCACAGTCCTGGTGAGAGCCAGGACTCTCTAGGTATTTATTCAGTAAATTTGTAACTACCCATCAGGTGATTAACCCAGAGTGTTAAATGCTCTTAAAATAAATTTTAATTATTTTCGAAACATGTTTAAGAAGTCACTGGTATATGTATTTAGAAATTAGATGTAAATCTAGGCAAAGCTAAGTAGATATGTTACTAATTTTTGACTCTTGGCTATTGTGTGTGGTGGGCATATTTTAAATATGTTTGGTCTTAACTCTTCATAGAAAAGCTCACAGATCAGGTGATGCAGAATCCTCGAGTTCTGGCAGCTTTACAGGAGCGACTTGACAATGTCCCTCACACCCCTTCCAGCTACATCGAAACGTAAGTGTGCTGTGAATAGGGTCTCATGCAATTTGGAGAAACAAAAGGAAAATAAAGGAAAAACCACTTTTCAGTTCCTCAGAACAGGAATAAATGTTTTTTTCATTCCAAGACATTGTCTATGACAGACAGGCACTGGGATATGAGAGGAGTGACCCTACCCGGTGCTTAGGCTCAGAGTTTGCCTGGTGGATGGAGTAGAGTGACCTGTCAGTTCTGATAGGAAGTGCACAGTGCCATCCTGTGGAGGGCTAGAGGACTTCACAGAGCATCCGAGTTGGAGAGGACAGCTGGTGGCTCTTAAGTTAAACTAAGAGAACCACTCCTTCCTGACATACCCACATGAGCCTGTGACACCAACACCTTAAAAAAAAAAAACTGGGCATAGTGCCACATGCCTATGAGTTTTCACTACCCTCCAGCCTGGGTGACAGTGAGACTGTCTTTAAGAAAAAAAAAAAGATGGGGTCTCAGTGTATTGCCTAGGCTGGTTTTGAACTCATGGCCTCAATTGGTTCTCCCGCCTCAGCCTCTCAAAATGCTGGGATAACGGGTGAGCTACTGCGCCTGGCTGACACCTTTGCTTTCTTACGAGAGGCCTATGTGCTAGATGTATTGCACTATGAAAATGATAAGGGTGGTGATCCTAGAATCCTAGGATGGCTCTTGTCAGGACCTCTCTTACTTCTGGAAGGAATTTTTGTTTTTTGAGTTGGAGTCTCACTGTTGTTCAGGCTGGAGTGCAGTGGCATGTAATAGTTCATTGTAACCCTGAACTCCTGAGCTCAAGTAATCCTTCTACCTCAGCCTCCAGAGTAGTTGGAACTATAGGCATGCACCACCATGCATGGCAATTTTTTTTTTTTTTTTTTTAAAGGGATGAGCTGTTACTGGGCTTCCATCTATAATTGGGTCAGGGCTTGGTCTCCCAGGAGGCCCCACCTTCCAACTGGTTTCCCCAGTCAGGACTGCCAGGGCTATTACGACAAGAAGGGGACATTTATTTTTTATTTTTATTTTTTGAGACAGACTCTTGCTCTGTCATCCAGGCTGGGGTGCAACTTCCGCCTCCCGGGTTCAAGTGATTCTCCTGCCTCTCAGCCTCCCGAGTAGCTGGAATTGCAGGTGCGTGCCACCACGCCCAGCTAGTTTTTTGTAGTTTTATTTATTTTACTGTAGTTCTGGAGTAGATGTGCTGAGTGTGCAGGTTTGTTACATAGGTATACATGTGCCATGGTGATTTGCTGCACGTTTTTTTTGTTTGTTTTGTTTTGTTTTGTTTTTGTATTTTTAGTAGAGACAGGGATTTGCCATGTTGGCCAGGCTGATCTCCAACTCCTGACCTCAGGTGATCTGCCCACCTTGGCCTCCCAAAGTGCTGGGATTACAGGCATGAGCCACTGCGCCTGGCCTAGAAGGTGACATTCAGAGTTTGCTTTGCCCATTTAGAAGCTTCTCAGGGATTACTTAGTGGGCAAGGTGTTTTGATGTTATTTTTTTTGCAGACTAGATTGATGGGATGGGGTGATACTGAGTGGGAGTGGCAAGAATTGAGAATGAGTAATGGTTTCTAGTTTTCTCGCTTTAGAAACTGGGTTGGTGGGGTGGCATTCTGTGAGAGGAACTGCTTGAGTGGGATCAAGTTTATGTGGGACTAGAAGTGGTTCCATATTAGCCATATTGCAGGAAAAGTGCCTGCAGAGGGCTGGGTGTAGTTGGTATGAATGATTGAAGGACTGTTGGGGGCACACTAGGGTTGAGTTTGTTTAACATCCTTTGTCTAAATGACGAGTTAATGGGTGCAGCACACCAACATGGCACATGTATATGTATGTAACAAAACCTGCACGTTGTGCACTTGTACCCTAAAACTTAAAGTATAATTTAAAAAAAAAATCCTTTGTCATTTTACTTCAGTTGGAAAGCTTCAAAAATTAAACTAATTTAAAATTGTATAATAAGCCAGGCATGGTAGCTCACACCTGTAATCCTAGCACTTTGGGAGGCTGAGGCAGGCAGATTGCTTGAGCTCAGGAGTTCGAGACCAGCCTGGGCAACATGGTCAAACCCCATCTCTACAGGATGCAAAAAAATTAGCTGGGCATGATGATGTGCCCCTGTAGTCCAGCTATTCAGGATGCTGAGGTGGGAGGATCATTTGAGCCCAGAAAGTTGAGGCTACAGTGAGCCGAGATGGCACCACTGCAGTGCAGCCTGGGCAACAGAGTGAGATCCTGTCACAGTAAATGAATGAATGAATGACCAGTGCAGAAAAGGGGTAAAAATGGCAGTGGGAGTCTACCATTTTGTTAAATTCTTTCTGCTTTTCCCTTTTTCTCATCTACTACTAGCAGTAGTTCTAGAATGTTAAGCATTATTTGAGAGTCTTTGCTTAAACTAAGGACCTTTAGCTTGAGGTAGCTGTGGTTATATTTCACCCAGGAGAGTGGTCCTTTGGTATGCAAGGCAGTTGTTCTGATACCTCCCAGACTAGTGATATGTGTGTATGACTTGCCTACCGTTCTGTGCTGTCTGTTGGAGGGTAAGTCAAGTGCTTAGACTTGAAGACTCTGATTGTGTGAATGAGTATTCAAGATGCAGGACCCAGGGCCCTGCCCCAGATAGATTATTTGGGTCTATGATGAGCCAGGAATCTGCTCTTCAGTCCACATGATTGTGACCAGGGACTTCGTTTTAAACAAATAGTTTTGATGGGTTAAACAAGGATTTTTCTTCTGATTTATAAAAGTTACACATACCAACTATTTTTTAAAACATAGAACAGAATTGAAAGGCAAACTCATAGTTGACCTGACTCTCCAGGACAAAGTTGTGTTGCCTGTGGTCTGTGTTTCTCAGATTTTTTCCTCCAGTGTGTTAACAAGTGTGGACTCCCACGTGGCACTAAATATTCCTGGACAGTGTGATTATGAATAGGTCATATTTGAATGCTGTTGCACTTGCATTGTCCAGTTTTTCACTTGTACAGATCTATCGACGGACACTCCAGCATAAATACTTGATTAGGATAAATTTTTTTTTTTTTCCTTTTGGTAAGATAGGGTCTTGCTCTGTTTCCCAGGCTGGAGTGCAGTAGCAAAATCATAGCTCCCTGCTGCCTTGACCTCGCAGACTCAAGTGATCCTCCCACCTCAGCCTCCTGAGTAGCTGGGACTACAGGCGCACACCATCATGCCTGGCTAATTTTTAAAAATTGTTTGTAGAGAGAGGTCTTGCTGTATTTCTCAGGCTGGTCTTGGAGTCCTGCCCTCAAGCAATCTTACCTTGGCCTCCCAGAGTGGTGGGATTACAGGCATGAGCCACTGCGCCCAGCCTTAAGGATAAATTCTTAGAAATAGAATTACTGGGTCCAAAGAACATTTTCAATATTTCTGCCCTTCAGAAAGATGAGTCAGTTAGAGGGCTTCTTGGCCCTTAGCCTCGTAAAACCTAGGTGTTTTGTTTTGGTTTTTAATTGCCAATTTGGTAAGGAAAAGATGAGTGTTCTTAAATGTTTGCATTCTTTTGGATATTTTATGAAATTGAATCTTTCTTCATGTTTGACAATTTGTGTTTTTTCTTTTGTGAATTATTTTTTCTGCTTCCTCCTGTATCCTTTTTTTCCTATTGGGGTATTTGTCCTTTTCTTAATTTTTAAGAGGTCTTGTTCATAGTAAGGATGTTGATTCCATGTTAACCTAAATTTATTTTAATAAAATTGAAAAGCATGCTGCTTTATTTTGCAGGCATGAGGATGTTGTATTTCTTACTCCCTTTTTTAGTTTACCTAAAGCAGTAAAAAGAAGAATTAATGCATTGAAACAACTTCAGGTGAGATGTGCTCACATAGAAGCCAAGTTCTATGAAGAGGTACATGACTTGGAAAGAAAGTATGCAGCGCTATACCAGCCTCTCTTTGACAAGGTAGGGAGCTCTGTTAATTTAGTATACAGATAGTTTTCAACTTACGAAGGTGTTAGGTTCCGATAAACCCATTATAAGTTGACAACATCTAGGGTAAGAACGCATCTAACCTGCCAAACATAGCTTAGTCTAGACTACCTTAAACAAGCTCAGAACGCTTACATTAGCCTGCAGTCAGGCAAAATCATCTTCCACAAAGCCTATTTTATAATAAAGTGCTGAGTATCTCACGTAATGTATTGAACCCTACACAGAGAGAGGAACACAGTGTGGCAGTATTGGTGCCCAAAGTGTGATGGCTTCTGCACCATCAGGAAGTTGAAAATCTTTAGCTGAACCATTGGAAATCGGGGACTGTCTTTATTTTACATCTTTAGGTGAAACATCCAGGTTTACCCAGGGAATCATTTAATATTTTTCTTTGAACCCTAAAATTTAGAATCTTAAAATAAGTTATAAAAATATCCAGTTTTCAAAGTCTTTTTGTAGACATTATTTATAAATTTAACTCCTGAGTTCCTAAGTAAGCTAATAACATAATTCTAATAAGGTCTCATTTTTATGTAGAGAAGAGAATTTATCACCGGCGATGTTGAACCAACAGATGCGGAATCGGAATGGCACAGTGAAAATGAAGAGGAAGAGAAATTGGCTGTAAGTCTTTAGAAAAATGTGACTCATGTTCTGTTTTAATACTGTTAAAAATAAGCATTTTTTAATGATTTTTAATGACTAGTAAACTTATGTGCTTCTAACAGTAGATGCTGCTGCATCATTAGGTTGGGTTTAGATTCCTTTCTGATATGGATCTAGCATCTGACACAGTACTGTCAGTTAATAGGAGTAAGATGTAGTGCCACCTCAGTTATCTGTGGACAGGAGCATATTGAAATAAGGGATCAGACCAACAAAGATTAAAACATCAGAGAAAGCAAAGATCTAGAAGAGATGCCCCTGTGTTCTCAGTCACTGGAAGATTGGGGGAGTTGTGGGGGGAGTGCCTTCCTGCTCAGTGGCGTGGACTAGCTTGCCCCCTGAGAGGTGCTCAGCTGGTGGATTGGTTGTGGATGGTGGTTGTGGTGTGGCCATCAGTCACCTGCTCACAGCCTTTTTCTAGTGACTGGTCCTGTTCCAGTGCTGTGAAAACTCCCAGTGTACCATGGATTAACTTTGTCAGCCTGATTTTATGTTTGGGAGAGAAGTAACTTTTATCCTATAACTAACTTTTTGCAGGTTTTTTTTTTTTTTTGAGGTATATGATAATTTTGGTAGCCATATGTGTTTTTGATGCTTTTAAAATATGTAGAACCTGGCCTAATTGAAGCCATGGCTGTGGATTAATACAGTTGTGAATCAGTTTCTAACAGCTCAAGGGAAATCTGCCTTCGCTGATTTAAAAGGCCTTTCATTTCAATATCATTTCATCATAACAATCCCATTTGACAAGGCATTCAGAATTTCCCATAGTTCCATTTAGTGTTGTGTTTCACCTCTCTTGGTCTACCTTTTCCCTGGGGCCTGACTCCCCTTCATTTTGCCATGTAGCCTTTCTGGTCACTTTCTGATGCTTGCATGGTGTCTGAACCGGCATTTATAGCCACTTCCTTAAAAGCTGGATAAGTTGCTGAGCACTTTCTTGCTGTAGATACTGCTGCAGCAAATTTTTTTTTTTTTTACTTCAACTTACCACCCCACAAATTTTAACAAGAGGTCAGATTATTAGTCCAAGTGAACTTATTTATCCTTGCACTGGACTTTTTTTGCCCAGTGATAGATGTTCTGCATATTTGCATTGCATCTCCTTAAGGTTGATGTACAGTCTTTGCATCTGCATTTGTGATGATGATTGTCTCAGGATGGCACCTCACAGAGCCAGCACTGGATGGCCTTTCCCAGCATTGGTGGCACTTTGTCATCTCTTTAGTTTCTTCGCCTTTGATGTGAAATCATATGGAATTCCGTGTGGATGTAATGACTTGAATGCTTTTTCCTCAGAAGCATCTGAAAAGTGTCGCATGGCCCAGTGAGTGGTTTGGAGGTGCAGACTTTGAAAGAAAGGTGTTTGATGGGAGATAATACAGGATTCGGAAATGATATTCTACGTTAAGCCACTGCATTATTTGTAAATTTGTATTTTTGTTACCTATTTTGCATCTTTTTTTTTTTTTTTTTAGGGAGACATGAAAAATAAAGTAGTCGTAACAGAAAAAGAAGCAGCAACAGCTGAAGAGCCAAATCCCAAAGGAATTCCAGAGTTCTGGTTTACCATCTTTAGAAATGTAGATATGCTAAGTGAATTAGTCCAGGTAAGCACATTTCTATCTTGTAGAGAGATTATGTGGTAGTCTTCTAACATTACTTATCTATGGCATTTTTTAAGCACTAAACTGCGCATTGAAAGGTTGTTCATAGTGGGCGGAAGGGCACTTTCTCTGACCAGGACCTCAGATGAGCAGTCCTGATCTCACAGTGAATGGTTTATTCACAGTGGGGCTTCCATGCTGTCTTTTGCAGTTCTTGGTGGAAAGCTGGGCACTTCAGCCTGATCCAAAACTTTCAAATCAGTTCCTTTTACCTCTTGTAAAGGTCTGTTGTCTCGCCTGTGGGAAAGCCTAAGAATAGATTCCAGAGCCCATCTCTGTCTTACTGTGGTGTGAGTGCGCAGGAAAGGGTGAGGGCAGGAGACCAGAGTAGAATGAATTTTGAAGGGATGAGCTGTGTGTGTGTGTGTGTGTGTGTGTGTGTGTACACACACATCTCAGTGAATTTTTGAACAAGTTGCTAATATTTTCTGATCACTTCTCTTGAAAAAGTGTCTATTTTTTTAAAAAAAGAGGCCAGTCATGGTGGCTCATGTCTGTAGCCCCAGCACTTTGGGAGGTCAAGGTAGGCAGATCGTTTGAGACCAGCCTGGGCAGCATGGCGAAATCCCATCTCTACAAAAAATAGAAGTGAGCTGGGCGTTGTGGTGTGCGTCTGTGGTCCCAGGTACTTGGGAGGCTGAGGCAGGAGGATCACCTGAGCCGAGGAGGTTGAGGCTGTGGTGAGCTGTGATCATGGTGCTGCACTCCATCCTGGTGGGTGACAGAGACCCTGTCTCAAAAAAAAACAAAAAAACAAAAAACAACACAACAACAAAACCCAACCACCATTTCTGATTTTGTCTTGCCTTGACATTTCACTTTCTGTAGTGAAATGGTGAACAAAGTAAAAGGTAACAAATTTGGTTTTCCCTGAAATGAGTTATAATAGAAGTTTCTAGAACAGAGAAACAAATCTTGCCTTAAGTCTCACTGACTGACTTGCTGTCAGTTTTTATTGCTCCAGCGTCCCCAGAAACAGCACGTCTGCATTCAGACTCGCTCAGGACAGCTGCAGGCTCTGCTTGTGTGGGCAGAGTGCTTCTCTCATCACAGAGCATAGGCACTGTGCGTTGCAAACTGCTATATTGTAATTTGCACAGGATTTTACAGCTGCGTTTCTTAATGGTTTTCACAAATGTATCACATTGCTGCCTCTGCTACCTCCCTTGTTTAGTGCTTGTCCTGTGTCCTAAGCCAAAACTTGAGAAAAGATGGAAAGAATGATGTATTTCTTATTCTCCTTCCAGACCAGAAAGCATCTAAAATAGAACAGCCTTGGTTTTTCCTGATCTGAGCTTCCTTTTCATATGAAAAGGTGGAATTTAAGAAGACTAGATCATACTTTTAAAAGAATGCCATGCACCAGAATTTCATTGGAAAAATTAAGTAATGTCTACCAGAGCCGTAGTCTCACCCTGTGTATTACAATCACCTGAGCAGCTTTGAAAACTAAATAGCAAAAACTAAATGCCTCATCTGTCACCATGGCACTGAGAGTTTTGAGGTGGTTTTAGGAACTCTAATGTGCACCCTGAGAGTTGAAAATCTCCATGGCAGGGAGCAGGTGGAAAGACTAGCTGTTAGTTCGTTCTTCTCAGACTTCGGGGGGCATGGGGAGTGGCCATGGCAGTGCGGATTCTGGTTCTGTGGGGCTGTCTGGCTCATGGGCCCTGGGGTGATTCTTGCACTGCAGGGTTGGAGCATCTCACGTGGGATTGGGGGTGCAGTGATAACAGGGTTTGGGAACTAGAGTTAGGTGACTTGAGTGAGTTTTGGTGTCCCCTTCTGTGCGTGTGGCCACCTGGTTATGGCATTGGGGTCACTGGCCGTGGATAGTGCTGCCTTGGGTTTTGAGAGCACAGTGAGGCATTTGGCCACATTTTAAATGGGGTGTCCCTTCTCATTCTCCCAGCACCTCTGTATTAGTGTCAGTGCTTCAGCATTTCAGCCATGAAGTGTCTTTTGTTGCTTTTTGTTTTAACAGCTTTAAAAAGATATGCAGGGGTTGATAGAGTACTCATTTAATATGCAGAGAATGAGGAAATGTTATTTGTACTGTTTGTAACCTCGTAGCAGGTAATGGTAGCATATTCTATTTTGATTTTTTTTTAAACAATTTTTTCTTTTCTTTTCTTTTTTTTTAACGGAGTCTCGCTCTGTCGCCCAGGCTGGAGTGCAGTGGCGTGATCTTGGCTCACTGTAAGCTCCACCTCCTGGGTTCACGCCATTCTCCTGCCTCAGCCTCCTGAGTAGCTGGGACTACAGGCATCCGCCACCACGCCTGGCTAATTTTTTTATTTTTAGTAGAGACGGGGTTTCACTGTGTTAGCCAGGATGGTCTCGATCTGCTGACCTCGTCATCCGCCTGCCTTGGCCTCCCAAAGTGCTGGGATTACAGGCGTGAGCCACCGTGCCCGGCCAACGGTTGTTTTTTAATGTCTGGTTTTGAAGTCTGCCATTTCTGAGAGAAGCCCTTTCATTTTTAAGGGACATGGTCTTGCTATGATGCCCAGCCTAGAGGTCAGTGGCTTTTCATAGGCACAGTCAGGACACTGCTGTCTCAGTCTCCTGGCCTCAAGGGGTCCTCCCGAGTAGCTGGGATTGTAGGTGTGCGCCACTATGCCCAGCTCATTTTGGTCAAATATTAAATTCCAAAGATGGATTAACTCTGAGTCCCTTTGTTCTAAATTTGGGGATAGTTGAAATATATTCCTGCAAGTAGAGTGGAAAATTTGAGATGGCGGCTTTACAATCTGAGTGCGATGCCTCCAGTGTTGTGCCTTTGCTTCCTGAGTCTGAGCGTCTGCCAGTGTGGGGCATTACCTTATATTTGCCCTGGACATTTAAAGTTTTGACCCACAGGGTACATGGCTGCTTGAGGAAATTAGAACATAATGGTTATTTTATGAAGTTTGGGAAAACATGAGTGGGCACTGCGTCTTTGAGTGGGATGAGTTTGAAGTCCCAGTGCCATCTCTGGAAAGCATGCTGGTGGAAGTGCTCATCTTGGTGATCTAGAGCCAGCGCATGCTTCCGTGGGTGGCACGCACAGCATTGGAGACTGAACATCGCATGCAGGTGTGGCCCATTTCACAACTGCCTCTGGGTTCCTTTTTGTCTAGATACTTGCAGGTATCTTTTTGTTGCTGTTTTTGTTTTGTTTTATGTCAGAAGAGTTGAAAATTAGGACTCAACGGAAAATCAGGCACAGAAAGGGGGGAAATACCTCACGTTCACACTCGTGGGAGCTACAAAAACAGCTCACCGAAGCAGAGAATTGTTGATAAAGGCTAAGAAGGAGAGAGAGGGGCGGATAAATAGGGAGAGGTCTGTTGAGAGGTCTGTTATCAGATACAGAGTGACTGCTAGATTGGAGGAGTAAGTTCTGGTGTGTTGTAGCACTGTAGGGTGAATGTGGCTAACGATAATTTAGTGCGTATTTTCAGAAAGCTAGAGGACGGGTTTTGAATGTTCAAAAATAAATGTTTGAAGTGATGGTCCTGATTTATTACACATTGTATACGTGCATCAAAATGTCACTGTGTACCATAAATAGTACAGTTATTACATACAACTAAAAAAGAGAAAAAATGATTTAAGAAAAACAACGCAACTTCAAGACATTTTGAGATTCAGTGCCCAGACTTTGGGGGTAAAGAAGTGACTGCCATGTTATAAATGAAGCGCCTGCTGCCAGTGCATGTTTCTGAGGATTCAGGTCTTCCCACTCCTCTTCTGACTTTCCTCACTGGGACTTTCTAAGCTGACAGGTATTGGCAAAATGAGTTTAAAGAAATATCACTTGTAAAATGATACAGACCACAGATAAGAATTGTACGCTCTTCCATGATGCCCACTCTTCCATGGTGCCCGCAAGTTGGATCTCAGACACGCTCTGTGTAAGTGTTCTTAAAGAAGTAACCATGTGTGGCCGGGCGCGGTGGCTCACGCCTGTAGTCCCAGCACTTTGGGAGGCCGAGGTGGGTGGATCACAAGGTCAGGAGATCGAGACCATCCTGGCTAACATGGTGAAACCCCGTCTCTACTAAAAATACAAAAAATTAGCCGGGCATGGTTGGCGGGCGCCTGTAGTCCCAGCTACTCGGGAGGCTGAGTCCGGGAGGCAGAGCTTGCAGTGACCAAGATCACACCATTGCACTCCAGTCTGGGCAACAGAGCCAGACTCCGTCTCAAAAAAAATAAAGAAGTGACCGTGTGTATTGTCAGTTTTGGATACAGTCATGAGCCACATAACACATTTTGGTCACAACAGACTGCATATAGGATGGCGGTCCTGTAAGATTATGATACCATATTCTTACTGTACCTTCTCTGTGTTTAGATACACAAATAATTACCATCACCATCTGCTTCCAGTATTCAGTACAGTCCCATGCTGTTCAGGTTTGCAGCGTAGGAGCAATAGTGGATAGCAGGCTGCACTATCGAGGTTTGTGTAAATATGCTCTGATGAACGCACGCCGAATTGCCTAACAATGTGTTTCTCAGGAGGTGCCCCCGTTGTTAAGCCATGCACAACTTCATTGCCACAGGTGGGGAAGCTGGCTGCCAAGGCCGTAGCCGATCTAGCCTTCTCTTCTGACTTCCAGGCTTCTGCTCTGTCTCCTCAGAGAGGCTGAGGACCAACAGTCTTGGTTGGTAGCATTTCTGATCTCTGTGTGCAGTGGCAGCTGGTGGCAGGAAAGCAGTGAAGGCCCTTGCCCCAGTATTGCAGGCAGGTGGGTGTCAGTGGCACTGCCCTTTGCTGGCAGTGGCAGCCACCGTTGCTCCACACTAGGGAAAGGGGACACCTTCGTGCCGCTTCTCTATGACAGGGAGTTGGTGAATAAGTCTGAGTTTCTTCCTGGTAGTTATTACTTGACAAGGACAGAATTCCAATAGGGCTAGTTATGCAACATCTGGGAGCCTCTGCAACCATGACTCTTCGGGAGAGATGTGTTGTTTTTTTAAAAGCCTGTTGGAATTTTTTTTCTCTTTTTGATTAGGAATATGATGAACCAATCTTGAAACACCTGCAGGATATTAAAGTGAAATTTTCTGACCCTGGACAGCCTATGGTGAGTACTGACTTGACCTTCTGGTTGGCATGAGACAGGGTCAGTCCACAAAGATGGAAGAACTTGGAGCCAGGGGCAAGAAACCCACAAAACCCACACCCAGCCACTCATCTGCTGGGCAGCCCTGGGCGAGACTGCTCTCCAAGAGTTAGACTGAGTACCGCATTGTGTGTTTGCTCCCTGAGTTCGATGGGGGATCCCATTGCCTTTCTGTGTCATGCTTGGCACTGTAGTCGTGAGTCTGTGCTGGATGATTTGACAGTGATGCAGACCATGTGATGCCCCACACCCTGCTGCCAGGTGGGCACCAACGCAGGAGTCAGGCTGCAACTCCTGGGCTGTAGTGGTGCTGTCCACTGTGCCAGGCCTCAGTCTTGTAGTTTGTTTACTCTGTTGGGTGGAGATGATACCATTCTTTTCCCAAGTGTCTCTGAAGTTTGCATGCATCTAATGTATATGTTTAACGTTTAAAAAGATGGGAGCTATGTACACATAATGATCAGCACTTATTCAGAAATCTGAACCTACTAGGTTTTACCCTAAAAAAAAAAGCGCAAATAAGACTGAAAAATGTTTTCCTGCTCTTTGATTTGTCCTGAAACACATCTTTACAATATGCTTGCTATGGCGTATCATTGCACTAGTAATGTTAGTGGCATGGATCAGCCTGCCAGTTGGTAAGATAAGCTTGACTAGGTCAGCCCTTACTTTTATCTGAGGAGCCATATGCTCATCTTCAGATGGCCTTGCCAGACTGTCTCATCCCAGCCTGGTTCTCCCAGGGAGCACTGTTCGTAACCCGTTAGCCTGGCTGTAGCTAATGGGTTCCATTCCGGTGCGATAGCATTTCCAGCGACACATGACTGACTGACTGGTGGCTTTCAGTTTCAGGTCTTGGAGACAAATGCTGCATGATGGGCTGTGGGTTAGGGATCTTGGGTGTGGGTGATGGTGGTGGGGACCTGGGGCCAGTCACCAGTATCTTCCTTCCTCCCCATTTCAGCACTGGGGCCTGGGCTGATGGATGAGGGCCACTAGGAGTGGGATTTCTTCAGCACTGGGGCCTGGGGTAATGGATGAGGGCCACTAGGAGTGGGATTTCTTCACTGCAAGTGCTGCAAGTAATGCCTGGGGCAGCAGCAGGGGTGGGCAGTGGATGTACCTGTATCTGTCTCTTCTACTTTTTCCTGTCTGTTTTCCACTATGGAAGGTGACATTCAGGTGTCCCTCTCTAGGTGGGGCCCTGGGAGCTGGGAGTGATGCCTGCTCACCAGCTGGGGACTGCCCTCCAGAGGGGATACCCCATCTTCCTTGCCCCATGTGGGTTATAGCAGGTCTTTCTTCCTGGGCTTGCATCACTTCTGTTTAGACTTTATCACAGGGCCCCCAGGAGCCGCCTGGGCACGTCTGCCTAGTTTGCCCTCATTGGTGTGCATTCTCTTCCCCGTGGTGTGAGCGTGTGGTGCTTTAAGTTTCTGTGCGTTTTTCCCTTGTACTTCTTCCTTACCTGTGATTCATCCAGATGCAATTAACTTTTTTCCCTTTTGGGTCAGTTCCTTTTTTTTTCCTTTCTTTTTTCTCCTTTTCTTTTCTTCCTTTTTTTTCTTTTTTCTTCTCTTTTTTTTTTTTTTTTTTTTTTTTTGAGACCGAGTCTCACTCTGTCACCAGGCTGGAGTGCAGTGATATGATCTCGGCTCACTGCAACCTCTGCCTCCCGGATTCAAGCGATTCTCCTGCGTCAGCCTCCCGAGTAGCTGGGACTACAGGCGCGCACCACCACGCCCAGCTAATTTTTGTATTTTTAGTAGAGACTTGGTTTCACCATGTTGGCCAGGATGGTCTCAATCTCTTGACCTCATGATCCATCTGCCTCAGCCTCCCAAAGTGCTGGGATTACAGGTGTGAGCCACCACACCTGGCCTCTTTTTTCTTTTTGGACACCTGTTTGATGATTTCCTGGGTCAATTTTCTTTCTTTCTTAGCCTGTCATCTTATTTTTCTCCATCTCATTGTGACTCATAGACTAGAGCTCTGGTTATGGTAGACTGTGGACCAGTAATTTTTTTTTTCTTTTTACTTCCCTATTATAAAAGTCATATGTAGAAAATACAGGCAAGTGTAAAGAACACTATACAAATCTGTCTTCTAAAAGTAAATCTCAGCAGCTTAGTGAATTTCCCCATACTCTTTTTCCTTTGTAAAATTATTATGAAGCGTCTAATGCATTTTAAGTTATAAAGTTAAGTGAAACTTCAAAATGAGTCTTGACTGGTGTTTTTGCAGCATGCCTCATTGCCTTCCCTTGAGTGCTTGCCTACCTGGATACACAGTGCACACGTGTGCCACACGGCTCCTGCCACACCACATGGGTGTGTGCACAGTGTCACCCTGCTGCCACATCACACAGGCTTGGCTGGGGGAATAGTTGTTACTGCAGCCATTGGCTATAAAACAGTTTGACATTCCCCTACATGCACCACCTCCCCCATTGTAAATTGTTGCATTATGATCAGCATACTTGAACCCAGATTTGTGTTAAATTAAATGTTTGATGGTTTCCTTAGTTTAGATTCCGTTCAGTATACTTACCAGTCAAAGAAGATGAAGCTTTAGAAGGCCCAGAGGTCGTTCAGTTGGGATTACAGACATGAGCCACTCAGGCCCTGCCTAATTTTGCATTTCTTTAGTTGCTTGTAAGATTGAGCATGGTTAGCATATTTATGGCTTACCTGGCTGTAGTGCGTGTGCGAATGAAGCAGTCTTATTTTCAAGCCACTTTTCATTTGGGCAGTTAAACAGTTTCTTGAATCATCTTCAGTTGTCTTTGGGTTACTCTTGACTGAACAAAGGCAGAGGGGAGAGAAAAAAGGAAAATAGGAAGAAATATGAATCTATCTATAGAAAAGTAGGTTGGGTGTGGTAGCTCATGCCTGTAATCCCAGCACTTTAGGAGGCCAAGGTGGGAGGATTGCTTGACCCTAGGAGTTCGAGACCAGCCTGGGCAACATAGGGAGAACTGGTCTTTAAAAGAGAAAGTAAAAAGGAGGGGAGAAAATGAGTAGGACGTGGTGAAGGACCACAAGTCTAATAGTACCATTTGTTGTATTGGGGCCACCCCGTGCCCTGGGTTGGTTGTCCACACTGTGGTCACAGCCTTAAACAGTTCTGAAATCATAGCAGTCTCTCCATTGGTTGGCTACTTGTCTTCCCTCTTTATGTTGGTTTTTTTTTTTTTTTAAGCCGTGGAGGGTTGGGAGAGAAATAGGCATTTTATTTGATGCTGATTCCCTGTAGCTGCCTCTTCCTTTCCTTGTGATTTTTGCCAGGCAGGTGACTGGCCTTTCGTTTGTGTGGTTCATCTGCAGTGCCCTACCCCCTTCCTTTGCTCTTGCCAAGGCCAGTGGAGAGCTCCTAGCCAGATCCTGCTGTCATCCCTTCTAGAAACCAACTAGACTGTCTCCCTGATCCTGACTTCCTAAGCCCTCATGCCCCGCCTCCTCCTCCACCTTTCTTTGAAAGTTGTTTTTTCACTTCTCCTTTGTGCAAGCGGTTTGTTTGAATGTATAAAATTTTTTTGAGGAAATTTTTGCTGTATATATTTTTTTAGTCCTCTTAATTTCCCCTCTGTTGATGGTTTTACCATTGCGATGAAAATGGAAACAGCTAACATTTAGCCGGCCTTGCCTATAAACCCGGCTCTAAGTGATCCAGATTAACCATCAAGGCAGCTCCTAGAGAGGGAGAGAGTTATTTCCAGTGTACAGATGAGGAAACTAAAGCACGGAGACATTGAGTAGCTGCCGCGAGTTGCCTAGCAGTGTAGGCAGAGATGGGATTTGAATCCAGGCTGTCTGAGCGTAGAACTGGTCTTGTAAACTGTCTATAAATTACTCAACCAAGCGCATCTTCCATGTTTTTCTTCTCTAAATAGGGATGAGGTCAGTGTCTTTGCACATATCGATGCATCCATCCAGATATTTTTCTCAAATAGAACAAATTCCTCAAAATAGAATTACTGAGTCAGGGAATATGCCTTTTAATTTAATTTTTTTTTGATATTGCCAAATTGTCCTTCATAAAATCTGTCGATAGTATATGAGTGTGCTCAGTACCCGAAAATCCTGGCTGGGTCTACATATTTTTGTACATTTTGCCCCAAAGAAAGGCATCTCATTTTGGTGTTCATGTGTTTTGTTACTCATGAGCATGAATGCCTTGTTGCTGCTGTTGGTTGTTCTATGCCTGCGTTCATGTTTGCATCCTTTTTCCCGGTGTGCTCACGTCTCTTCCAGGTCTGTAGCGTGCTTTGTAAGTGAGGGATGAGCTTTCTGTCCTTGTAGAGATTTGTCCTTTTCTCCCACCCACCTCCTGGGAGAAAAGCTGTGGGTCACTGCTTTCACTGCACAGCACAGATTAGAGACCCTGGCTTCCCCCAGCAGGGTGGGGGCTGGGGCTTAGGCTGAGCGGAAAAGGACGGGAGGAGGATGGACTGCTGGACCCCTTACTTTCCCCTAGTCACCTTCCCTCCTTCCAGGAAGCAAGGGCTGGGAGCAGCTAAGAGAAGCTAGGATTCCTTAGGAGAGCTTGATGCCTATTGGTGAGGAGGCATTGGAGGGGGAACATGCCCCTTACTCATGAACTGAACAGATATTTCCCGCCAGTCCATCATTGGTTTTTTTAACCTCACGCTGGTCTTTTTTGCGGTGGAGAAGTTTTTCTTGTTCCATGGCCCTATCTGTTGAGCTTTCCCAAAATAGCTTCTAGTAAGTGTTGTGTACTCCAAGCAATCTGTCCTCGTTATTTTTCTATTTTAACTGGTGCTTACTCTGAATTTCTACTTTTAGTCTTTTGTGTTAGAGTTCCACTTTGAACCCAACGACTACTTTACCAACTCAGTCCTGACAAAAACCTACAAGATGAAATCAGAACCAGATAAGGCTGATCCCTTTTCCTTTGAAGGTCCTGAGATTGTGGACTGTGACGGGTAAGAAAATGTCATTCTACCTTGTTTTTCTGAAACAAAATCAAAAGATAATTTTGTAACTTGATGGGTAAGATAGAAGTAAGGAATAAAGTACAGTCTTGAGTCTGCTTAAAAGCCTAAAAGCCTGGTAGGTGGATATTTCAATAGTCTTTCAGTTTGGGAATGCTCATAGTGCAGAACTTGGAGATGGCGGCTGAACCTGGGAAATGAGTCACGTGGTTGCACATGCAAGCCTTTGGGATAGAAAATGACTGTTTCTTCATTTTAGTGAAAGTATTGGGTTCTCTAGACATCATGAATTGAAGTTCTTAAAATTGAATTCATGGATTACCCTCAGCAAATAAATACTTATTGAATGAATGAGTCTGAGTCCAGGGCTATACTGATCAGCTGATTGCTTTGGAAATAGGTGGGGGCAGCATAGCTGTTGTTTGACTCACTGATTTCAGTCTTTATAAATCACTAAAGAGAGAATTTGGTTTAGAATTAATTTCTCCAGGTTGGGTTGACTGAGAAATGGTTTTAGTCTTGACTTGAAACAATTATGTTTATTTACCAGAACTAAGTAGTAATTGTTAATTCAGGACTTTATTAAAATCCTGCTGGAGTAATTTAGAAAGATGATTTTCCAGGGCCAGGCCATCATGTGACAAAAAGGCCTGGCCTTTCCGAGCATGTTCTTAAGCGGGCAGTATTGAGATCTGCCAGGTGTTGCCTGGGTCTGTGGTGATTGTGTGTTAGAGAGAGCGTGCTGTGCTCAGCCCTCGCCAGCATCCCTGGGGCTGGAGTGGTCTGCACTGGCCATCAGTATTCCCGGTGGCCACCTCTTTCCTTTTTTCAGCTTGTCGTGCTCAGTTGGCTGCTTTGAACAGCAGCAACTCCTCCTTCCTTGGGAAACCGGGGACAAGTTCTTGTGCATCATGCAGACTTGACAGGGCTTTGCCACAGAATATACATTTCAGAGTCCTGATGAAATGTCTTGGGAAAATAATACCATTGTTCCAGAAGTCTGAAGTTCCAGTGGTCACACCCAAGTTGAAAGAGGACCAGGCTGTTTCTCTTTTTGCCAACCTCCAGATGAACTTCATGGGCCATTGTATTTGATTTGCAGATTGGTTTTATTTAGTTTTCCAGGTTTGGCATAGAGCTGTGGTTTGCTTCCTGCATGCATTTGTAATGGATTTTTCTCATGGATTGTGTGTTCATGACAGCTATCTTGTCCTGGTAGGTGTACTATTGACTGGAAGAAAGGAAAGAATGTTACTGTCAAAACCATCAAGAAAAAGCAGAAGCATAAGGGTCGAGGCACTGTTAGAACAATTACGAAACAAGTACCCAATGAGTCCTTTTTCAACTTCTTCAATCCATTGAAAGGCAAGTCTGTTGGTTGTTAATATTCATTATGTTCTTGTATAAAATAATTTTGGTCATCTGATAGATTCCTAACACCCAGAGACTTTAGTCCTGTTTTTTTCAGGCAAGTGTGGTCAGTAGGGGCACATTGCTGTGTCGCAGGCTGTTCTGTTGGTGCGCTGGCAAGTTTATCGCGGGGGGCAGAGGTAGCTAGGACAGTAAGAGTAGAATTGTCATCTTCTGCAGGAAAGGGAAGAGCTTTACTCTGCTTGGCTGTAGCCCAGGCAAAAACTTGCAGTTCTGTTTGAAGAAAACTGAATCGAGTATTTGCACCTGGGCTGCTTCCTCACTTGGACACCTGGAGCACCCTTCTCCACCAGCTGGCATTTCTGCCCCACTGTTGTGTCTGGTTTGCACCCCCCGGGGACCACTCCCAGCCTCGGAGAGCTGCTGGGTTTGCTCTGCAGGTACCCGTTACTGCTGTACACTGGTTCTGGTTTTGCTGCTTTTGGATCATCTGCTTAGTCCCCCTTTTCTTGTAATTTTTTATGCATAATTTGATAGAATTTTTTGGAATTTATATAGTGTAAGAAACACAAGTAGTTGGGACTTTCATTTTTGAAAAACATCGGCAGAATCACAGCTTGGAAGCTGCTTCTTTTTGTTTATTTATTTATTTTTTAAATTTTCCTAAATGGTAAAATAAAGATGAGACCTTTGAGCCAGTAAAGGTTGACCAATTGATTTTAAGAGTAAATTTCTTGGGATTTTTCATATAATTTCCTAATCGTGAGAAAATGTGAAGGTCAAGCGACTTGTCAGTGTTAAAATATCCATATTCTCTTTAGTTTCCATGAACTAAAACATAATTTGAAGTGAAGAGACGCCAGCCCCTGCTGCAGATAATCAGTGAGTGTTCGTTTGTATGTGGGGCCACAGGGCGGATCTCTTCTCCAGTCTGAGTGGTTGATTTTTTGATTTTGTGTCTGAGCTTAGCACCCTTATTTATCAAGCTGCCCTTCGGAGTTCAGTCCATTATTTTAATTGTGGTGCCTATTTTCTGCAATTAGACTTTGAACCTAGAAGATGCAAATACATACGGTTTGGGGAATGAGAGCAGTCGTAAATTTAGATATTACGTTTCCTTTTTTTGGGAGGTTCCTTTTAGACACTTGGGTTGGGCATACTGGAGATTGTCTGAATTCAGCGTGAAGAAGGGAGGCTTTAATTTCTGGAATCGCTTTGTGTAGGAAGTTTTCTTAAAACTGATTTAAAAATAATTTTTAGGATAAAAATGGAGTTGATAATGGACTCAAGGGAATTTTTAAGTGTTTTTTTTAGGTTCTAAAACTTTTAGGGTATGATGGTTGCACAGCTCTAAAATTAGCGTACTGAAAGTCATAAAGTTGTACATTTAGAGTGTATGCCTTTTAATGGTTTGTAAATCCCATCAGTAAAGCCACTTTTAAAGTAATCAAACACATAATACCAAATGGTAAGTGCTTTGAAAAAAATTGAGGATGGCTGCGGAATAGGTAATGGGGTAGTGAAGGAACACACAAAATGGACTCCTGTGGTGTGAAGTGAAGGAGGCATTAGCTAGTGAGTCCAGCTCCTTCTTTGTCCTTAAAACTGCAAAGCCAGTCCAGAAGTCTTGAGTGCTCAGAGTCCTAGTGCTGATTCATGACCTGGGCCAGAGTGCCCTGGGGAGCATGCTGCTCCAGCATTTAGACACCCAGCCATGCTCCTAACCCATGTCTAAAACCCCTGGGTGATGCTGGCACACCGAGGCTTGGGAACTCTGCCTCACTCGTGGGTGGTGTTTACGCACCCAACGTTCATGTCTCAGCAGCGAACAGCAAGTGCTGCCAGGGTTGTGGTCGCTTAATGGGAAGGGAGACTCAGAGAGGAGAGCCCAGTGAAGATTGAAAAGGCAGGTATGAGACTGAGCAGAGTAAACATTCAACTCCTGATGAAGGTCAGGGTCTTGTAAATGTGTCTAAAATCAGGGGGTTGGATCTTGTACCATTTGAACGTTGCACAGCTTCATTGAGTGTGGTTATAAGTCCCTGTCTGTCTTGGTGTGCTTAGCTCGTCTGATCATCAGCTTTCGCTGAGGAATTGCGCCACTCTACAGGGGCCCCTGGTGGGCATTCCAGCACTCTCCAAACAAACAGAAATGCAGTTTCTGTCTCGCTGAGTTGCAGTGCCTTAGTAACACTCACAGCTTATAAGGCTTAAGGACTTTCTCTTTCCTGCACCATCATGTATAGCTCTGCGGGACATGAGTTAAGTTTCCCCATAAAGCACAAATGCACTCAATGGCCACAGCCTGGGGGCTGTTTGCCATTCCTCCTGGTAATATATTAACTCTCTCAAAATGATCTTCTCAAGCTTGAGTGCCAGCCCATGGCACATGATGGAGGAGGAGAAGGGAGGGGGGCATAGAGGCACTCAGGCCAGCTTCAGAAGTGGTAGATGGAGCTTGCAAAGATGTCTGTGAGGAGATGCAAGGCTTTGGGGATTTCTGTTAAACCTGGAGGTGAGAAATGTTACATTTTATCTACCAGCACAGCTTCCTCCTGTGTGGGCTTTAAAATTCTGGGAGTTGTCACTGTAATTTAAATATGTTTTGTCTTTTCTTTTCCTAGCATCCGGGGATGGAGAATCACTGGTAAGATTTGTTGTTAATAGTCTTATTTTCCTGTTGAAGTCTCTCCTGAGTGAATGTCTACTTGTCTACTTGTTTAAAAAGGTCCAGTCCTGGCTGTGTGTGGACTGGGTATGCCAGTGATCTTAATGCTTTGGGAGGCTGAGGTGGGAGGACTGCACGAGTCCAGGAGTTTGAGACCAGCCTGGGCAACATAGCACAACCCCATCTCCACAAAAAATTAAAATCAAATAAGCCAGCCGAACATGGTGGTTCACGCCCGTAATCCCAGCACTTTGGGAGGCCAAGGTGGGTGGATCACCAGAGGTCAGGAGTTCAAGACCAGTCTGGTCAACATGGTGAAACCCCGTTTCTGCTTAAAATACCAAAAAAAAAAAAAAAAAATTAGTTGGACACGGTGGCAGCGCCTGTAATCTCAGCTACTCAGGAGCCTCAAGCAGGAGAATCACTTGAACCCGAGAGGAGGAGGTTGCAGTGAGCTGAGATTGCACCACCGTATTCCATCGGGCGACAGAGCAAGACTCCGTCTCAAAAGATAAAATAATAAATTAGCTGGACATGGTGGTGCACTGTGTAGTTCCAGGGTCGCTGGGGCCCAGGAGCTTGAGGCTGGAGTGAGCTGTGATTTCACCACTGCCCTCCAACCTGGGTGATAGAATAAGACCCTGTCTCTTAAAAATAAAAAAATCCATTTCTGTTTCCTAAAACTCTGGGATTAATTTGAAATCATTACACATCTAAGTAAAAGTATGTGTTTCATATGTTGATTTCAGTAGCAAACGTGCAGTGCTTTAATACTGCCTGTTTCCCATATGTGAGACTGATACCGCCTACTCTGGGTGAGACCTGTGGACAAGTTGTGGAGCTGTAGGGCCCTCACTTCCCACTTTCTCTGCCATTTTGCTTCAGTAGCTCTTTAAAGCTACTTAAAGTTGTTTTAAAGGGGCTTTGAGTGTCTAGTGGCTGTCCCCCAGCAGTGCAGGAGTTTGGTGTTTTAAGTCAAGTAAATCAAAAGTGAGGGGCTGAGGTTTGGCTGAGGGTGGTGAAGTGAATGTTTTTATCCCATTAAAATGAGTTAACACGTGGGTTTTTCCTCCTCAGGATGAAGATTCTGAATTCACATTAGCCTCTGATTTTGAAATTGGACACTTTTTCCGTGAGCGGATAGTCCCGCGGGCTGTGCTGTACTTCACTGGGGAGGCCATAGAAGATGATGACAATGTATGAGGCTCGGGGAAGGGGGGCTTCCACCTGGGTGCTCATCTCTGTTGGTGCAGAGTGGCCCTGAATTGTGGCTTAGGAAACCCCCATGCCTAATCTTTTTATTACATCATCAGCCAGATATGTAGTCCAAGCTGCTGTCCTTGTTGTGGGGGGAATACGCTTGAAGAGGAGAGGTCTGAGGAACAGAGCAGGAAAAGCAGGTGTCTGTGAGGCAGTTTCAGAGGTGATTCCCAGTTTGCCTAGTGACTCAACAGTATTCTCTCAAAACGTAAGCTTCAGGGAACTTCTGAACACAGGGAAAATCTCTTTTATGGAGGTCTGGCCACAACAAACATTTATTGACAGTGGACTCATGCTAGCCTGTGGTTCATCAACCCAAAAGAAATAGAAATTCCTGAACTTCTATCTATTTAGGTAAAAAGGAAAAAAAAGAAACCTGTGCTCCCCAAGAAAACAACAAGATTGCATGTCACTTTCCTTTCTGGGCTTGAGGGAAGCCAGCTCTTCCACGGTCAGAACTTGCGGGCGCACAGCCCAAATACCACTTGGAAACTCCCATCCTCACCAAGGCTCAAGCAGCTTCAAGTCTTCTTGATCTGTGGAAAATAAAGTTTTGTTTTATAGAATGTTACTGGAAGTATGTTCTAGATGATCCTCTCTTTCTTGTGGAGCTCTTAGGTTTCTTTTCTTTGAAGGTCTGGTCTGTTGGGGCTTCAGACAGGGCGGCAAGAGCTTAGGTGGGTTCAAGGGCCTTAGCCCCCTGTGGCAGTAAAGGCCAACATCTCCTCACACCTCTCCCATTGTACTGAGTTCCACCAGTGGGGAGAACAGGCCAGTGTGCTGTTTATCAGCTGTTAGGTCTTAGACTGTTCATTTAACTTCTAAAACTCAACTTGCTGGCTCATCCCTAGGCTGGGAGGTGATTGCAGGTCAGGGAACATGGACAGTCAGGTAGCTGCCAAGACATAGTTTTACGAATTCTAGACCAGCATTTTCCAGTAGAACTTTCTCTGTTGATGGAACTGTCCTCTGCCTGCTTGGTCCAGCGCAGTAGGACTGACCACTTGAGGACTTGAAATATGGCTGCTGAGACTGAAGAACTGAACATTTCATTTACCTTAGTTTAAGTTTAAATAGTGAGCTAAGGGCTAGTGGCTACACATTGGAAAGCTTATCTGAAACTGTTTTGATCATACACCCGTCCGTTTAAAGGACTTGAATATGCATGTGTGCTATTTGCTTACTTATATGCGGTATCTGTACTGCTGGTGGGCACTGTGCCACATTTGCTTGTAGTACATGTGCATTTCATTCATAATACGTTCAGCACAGGTACTACTGATGAGCAGTGTCAGTTAGAGGCTAGAAGTGCCAGCTCAGATTAGACTGCTCAGACTCGCATCCCCATTCTCCCTTTAGTAGCTCCACCACCTCCTTGAGCTTCAGTTTCCTCAGCTGTAAGTAGAGCTCATGGTAAAGACTCTGGTTACTTGTTAAGCCCTTAACATAGCACCTGGCACAGAGCAATGACTCAGTAAGTGTTGGCATAAAAAGTGTTTTACTAATGTTACTTTCTAGACCGTACCCCAACACTAGAAAGTTGTTGGAGGAGGAGGTGAATGTGGGAACCCTGGTCTTGTCTTCTCTGCACGTGGCAGCTCCTGCTCTGCCCTGGTGGGCGATGCATCTGGAGCAGCCCCTGTGCACAGCCCCTCAAGGGCAAAATGCTGTCCTTAGAGCCTTGGAATAGGCCCTGGAGCCTGCTGGAGGCTCGTTGGATCTGACGTGAAATGAAAGAATATTGAGAAGCCTTTCCCTGCCTCATGCCAGTTAGGGTCCTTAGAGCGGAAGGGCGCTGCACTGTGGCCACATCTCATCCTGGCTGCTGCGTGGCGCCAGGAGGCTGTGCACACTGTGTGAACTCCACACCAGCACAGTAGGGTCCTTCTAAGTTCCACCGAAGTTGGCTCTAAGCAATACATGGTGTGAGCTCAACAAAACGGGAAATGTTGATAAATGAAGCTGCATTTTCATGTACTACCCTCGTTATGCAACCAGTAGTGATAAGGTGGTTTTGCTTTTGGTGTAAGTCTCATGTTTGAAACTTGATTTTTAGTCTGACCAATGATGTCTTTGGATGTAGGAGAAACTGATTCAAGACAATTGACTAATGGTGGAGGTTCACCTTTGAGCACCTTATTGATCACTTTAAAGATTAAACACCAAAGTTTTAATATATTTCTACTAAAGTTTCTTTTCCCTTTCTATGAGATGTAAAATGATACCCAGATTCCTGTATCCAATAACATTATGTTGCTGGTTCGATCAGCCTTGTAGAAAATTTAAGGAAAACAGATTCATCGGTTTACAAAAATCTTTTCCTGTGTGCCTGCTCCTCGGTGTGAGAACAGCCAGGGCAGAGCTGTGGTGCCAGGTTCCCAGCTGTGTCCAGGGTACACCCTGGCTGACCAGCTTCCTATCCTCTTCCTTGTTTTGCGTGACTTTCAATTTCCTGGCATGCTTTTAAAATGCGCTGCACACAAGCAAATGGCTCCTCAGCCAAGCGAGGCCCAGCAGGCAGCGTGGCTGGACTTTCTGCTCCTCTTAGGCTTGGTCAGTGAGTCACTTGATGGGACTGGTGTCTTGGGCAGGCTGCTGTCATGTTTTGTAAACCTAAAAATGTTTTTCTGTGTTTTTCCAGTTTGAAGAAGGTGAAGAAGGAGAAGAGGAGGTAAGAGACAGGTTTATGCAGTGCCACTTACCTCCCTGAAGTTGTTTCTTTGGCTTTCTCTGCTTGAAGGTTATGGACTCACAGGGCTGTGTTAAACCCATTTTTTTTGTGACGCTGTCTTTGATTCTAAGAATGTTCTTAAAACACTAAGCAGAAATGCATAGCAAATGCTGTGACAGTTTCCATCGTTTTTGACCCTGCAGTTGGTTCATGAAAATGTATCTTAGAAAATAATCATTTAACAAAATCTGCTTTTTCAGAATTTTGTTTCTTTCAGGGCTCTCTGTGAGAACAAAAAGATACCTAGAAATAATTCTAAGTGTCCAAAGGAAGTGATGAGTCACTTGTGGGTAGCAGTAATTGATTTCCGTCTAAGGCAGTGTTTTGCTCCTTGTGTTTGTGGATTGTGAATGCCACAAGAGTTTCAATCTTGTCATTCCAGCTAATTCTCACTTTTTAAATATAGGAATTAGAAGGTGACGAGGAGGGAGAAGACGAGGATGATGCGGAAATTAACCCCAAGGTTGGTAACTTTGGGGCCACCGAGACCTACTTATTATGCTGCACTCTTAGACTTTTAAAAATGTTCCCCACTTTGAGGCAGTAGTGTTAACAATATTCATTATTCCCTAATTAGAAAGTTTAAAATGTGTCAGAAAAATACTGGAATGATTATTCAGACACTGTGTATATAATTTGAGTGTTGAGTGTACATACTCAGTAGAAGCTTTTCCAGCTGTCTCAAGCTGCGTCTTATTTACGTAGACTGCTGAGTAGAGCAACTTGACTTTCCAAATGTTTTATTCTTTTAAGGTAAGGTAATGATTTAACTGACAACATAAATAAGCTTTTCTTTGTGCGTGTTTGGAAAAGGTGCAAAGAAGGGACTTTGGGGCTCTTTTTGTTAAGGAACAGAATAGTGGGATTGTGGGCATCATTTGACAGTTGCACTTGAGCTGAGCATGCCCAGATGATGTGTCTAGATATCTCATATGTCTCAGATAATTTAAAATAAATTGGAAAGGTTTACTAAAGAAAACTGAGTTGAAAATGAGTGGGCAACCCCATTAATTTTACCTGCAAATTTAGATTTTTATTTGTGGTCTCAGAGTAACTTAAATCAAGGTACTTTGACCATTTGGCACATTTTAAAATCAGAAGTGCTTAAATGTCATCCTACAGCATCATAAGAGTTTCCTCTTGTAAACCATGAAATGTGTAGTTCACTTGCCTCTTAAAATTAAGTATATTATGGGCTGTCAGAATACTAACGTTACCTGGTGTTTTGTAATGTGTCTCTGTCCGACTAGACGTTTTTTGCTTGTTTTTACCCTTGTTTTTTGGAGTGTGCACTAAAAGCTGTCAGTGTGATATCCTGGCTCTGTCATCAGTTGGTTTAAACCGGCTATTTCCATGAATGCATGTTCACAGTTGTGGTTCCTTTAGGGAAGGGATGGGAGAAGAGCTTTTAAAACTTTTTTGAGAATGTGTCTTATAAAGACTACTCTGGGAATAATCTGCTCATGGAAATGTTCATCTTCTAAAGTTTGGCCTGTTGATGTGGGAGGACTCTGCTGAGAGTGTAGCTGTGCGCAGCACCGTGGTGGTGGGCGGTGAGGGCTGTAGGAGACCAAGGCCTGGGTCTGCCTTGCGTGCATCACAGTGTGGGGACAGGGAAGGTGAGGGCTGTCAGCCAGTGAACAACGCTGGGTGAATAAATGCTGCCCATCACTGCTGTGCGGGGTGTCTGATGGACCCAAGGGCCACGTGTGTTTATTGGGCTGTGTTTCCGCCTTGTGGGCGCTGAATGGACACTTTCAAGGTTGCAGTTGTAAAGCAAGGACTGGGGTCAGTTGGCAGGGCCACCTCCTCAGACTCCGTGCACAGCTGCCTCTGTCCTTGTTGCACTTGTATCCCCCCCTCCCTGTATTCTGTGCCTCAGCTTCTCTTTTCCTCCCCTCTGTTGTTTGTTCTGCTTTCTTCTGTCACCTTGGAGAACCTTGAGTCTCCTTTCACGTCCCAGGTTTCTAAAAGAGCATTCTCAGCAGCCATTATAGAGAACATGATGTAGTGGATTACACATGCTAACACCCCATGAGACCTTTGGTAAACGGTTATGTTGGTTGGGGGAGAAGGGACTAAAAACGTGTTGCGGCTAATGGTGTGAATGAAGTTCAGAGACGGCCAGGCATGTGTGGCTGGGATAAGGCCAAGCCTGCTGTCCCTGTCACATGCACTTTCCAGAGAGATGGGCAGTGTTAGAGTCTGTGCAAGCAAAAGAGAACAAGGAAGGAAGGGAGGTTTTAGTATTGGGAGCAGTCTGATAGAAGCGAAAATCATGCTTCTGCCCATTTTGAAAGTATGATCTAGTGTTGAAGTTGTTCACCCCGAGTTCAGTATCTTGCAGCCCTTTTGTATCATGAGAAATTGTGGCCGTTTCCTCCTGTATAATTTTGTGCATTTCATTTTCTTTCATGCTGACAGTTCCTTTCAATTTTTTTCCCCATTTAGGTGTAATTTTTGTCTGTTAATCATTCATACGTTTCTAGGTAAGGTGGAATTCCATTCATACCTAACTTCCAAACTTCTGATCTATACTTTATACAATGCATTGTTTTGACTTTGAATAAAGAGGGAGTTGTTGTCCAGGTACACTCACTGTGTCACAGGTTTGACATAGGTGTCTGTTACATGTACTTTTAAAATCAACGAACCAAACCTAGATTTGGTCGCTGCTTTCTGAGCCCAGTGTTTCTTGCTAACCAAGTAGCAAAGATGTAACTTGGGTGTTATTTTCATTGCTGATGGTACTGCTTTCCAGTAAGAGGGCCCTGGATGGTCAGCAGTCTGCACGGTGGCACACACAGGCCACCATAAGCAAGCAGTCCTTGCAGAGAGCATAACACACTGGGCTGTCCCAGCTGTGCTCAGAACACACACTGGCAGTTGAAATTGGCCCACTGTCATTACCAACACGTGTCTGTTGAATATCTATACTTTTTGAACTCATGTTTTGTGCAGACCAATAGGTACACAGAGGGGTAACAGCTTTTACTGTGCCAGCATTTTTTATCTGAAACATTAACTGGCATCTGTTTTGGTGTCAGCAGTAAAAAGTACTGTTGTGAGGTTGGTGCTAGTTGAATGAAGCAAGAACCAGTTGTAGATGAAAGTGAGCGTCAGTAAGCCTGGAAGCTGTTTCCCACCCCACTTTCTTCAGTCCCTGTAGCTCTACCCTGTCCTGGAATGCCGACAGGAGGCCGTAAGTAGACAGAGGCCCTTGCCCGTGACGAGACCTGTTCACTCGTGGCACTCGGGATGTAGTGGGAGAAAGCAGAGAGGTGGGAACAAGAGGTGCCATGAGGAACCCCACAACCATAGCAGGGCCTCTGCATGCCGGGATAAGTAGGCACTCCGTTTTTAAGGGTCTCGCCACAGAACATCAGCATGATCCTGGCAGCCCATAGACCAGACGTCCTTGAGGTCTTAGCACCACCGCCTCCCTGTCTTCCTCACATAGGCTGCTTTCATGGGAAACTGATGGTACATAGGGCGGATGCAGCTCTTGGAACGATTTTGTTTTCCAGGGCCAGGTTTCAGAATATGCCTGTATGTTTAAAATTATGTCTAGCTGCCATTAATTCCTGTCCCCGCATGTCTGAAGAACTTAGCCACTCTTGTTCCACCTGTACCCTCACCCACTCCTCCCACGCCACCCCTCCCACGCCACCAGCTCTTTTGAAGAGAATCCTCGATGCGTGCCACCTATCCGTATTTCAGTATGCCTCCCTGGAAGAGAAGGGCAGGGTGCAACAGCAGCAACCCCCGAGGAGTGTCACACTGAGGCCACTGCCTCTTCAGCCATAGGGCTCTGGGCACTTGAGGCTTCTTCGCCAGCGCAGCTGTGGTTGAGTGTGTTTTAGTGGCATGTCTTTGTTGCCTTTCTCAGGTCGAGTGTTATCTGTTCAAACCCCACCTTTTAAATGGTCCCATGAGAGATGAGATTTTTTTCCTATTAGTTGGTACCTTTTAAAATGCCAACTCCTCCTCCCTTGATAATCTTAGCATTGATTAATGACTCAACCATCATTAAAATTTGTGACGCTTCAGTTTGGGAGTTTAGGTGTAGATTTTTTTTTTTTTTTTTGGCATGTGTCACAAGCTAAAAACAATTGGTGTCTCTCATATGTAAAATTCACTTCTAAAACTCCTGTCAGTCACTTGCAGAAGCTCCAGTGTGCTGTGAGTACCAGAGCCTGGCAGGGGTGGGCCACATGCTGCCTTCCTTCCCAGAGGGGGCTGTGCCCTCAAGGCACGGGGGAGGCAGCTCTTCCCAGAGTCAGGTGCATGGCCTACTCCCTTCCAACAAGGCACTGGGTCATGACACCAGTCTTGAGAGTCTGTTCTATGTGGACTCTATTCCCTCTAGCAGTCTTCACCCAGGATATTGGTTTTATTTAGGACAGATGAATACTACATTCTCGTGGTTGAAAATACCTATTACATCGTTTCTGCAACTTAGGATAATTTAGGTTTATTTCTGGTTGAGCATTCCAAATCTGGAATCCTCCCGTGAGCATTTTCTTTGTCTCGGGTTCCAGATTTTGGAGTATCTCAGATTTGGGATTTGGGATGCTCAATCTGTGGTAGGATAAATTATAAAGTCCTGTGTATGACATGACATAGTATTTGCATGATTTAAATGTACATAAAGATGGAGTCTGTCACCTTGTCACCAGCCCCAGTCTTCCCTGTCCCTGCACAGCTCCTTTACTGACTTCCCATTTTCTAGGTGAGTCCCTTGGTGGAGGCACACTGCTTGTCCCACTCCTCCCCTCACTGCTCCTGCTCGGGGTGCCCTGCATCCCCCACACTCCTAAGGCCAGTGGTTCAGTGCTCCTGGCCACTACACTGGGCCACCTTCAGTCTACCCTTGAATGTCAGATTGACATGGCAAGGGTTTTTGGTCAGCCTTGTTTTGTCTTGGCCAGGCTCTTTGGGCAGCCTGTGGGGTGGCTGAGATTGGGAGCTTAGACCAGGGTTCAACGTTATTGATTTTGTTTTTTGCATCTTTTACACGTACTTTTTCGGCCATCCCTTAAATGTGATTTCCAGAAGAATGAACTGTAGCCTCAGCTTATGCCGTGGAAGACATCATTTATGGTAACCCAGGGATCTTTTTACCCCATACAGTGCAAGTTCTTAGGTTCCATAGGCACGCTGGATTAAGAGCAATTTGTAATCTTAGCCAGAAATCATAGGTTACAGGTTCGTAAAGTTACTAGCGCAGAAGCATTAGCAAGATCGTGATGTATTTCTTAGGCTATTGTTGGCCTCCACACAAATTCATGGAGTTGCTGGATGTGGTTTAAAGGGTACAAGATCTCTGTGTTAGATAATATTGGAGTTAATCCATTCCTCTGGGAGGGGAATCGTGTGTCCCGGATGCCGTTACTGGGAGGATAGCATTGCCCCTTGGTGAGACTGTTAGGAGAGTAAGTGACAGATGGAGCTCTTGGGAGTGGCAGCTCGTCATTTGTTGGTGCAGTACAGGCCACCAGAAGAGGATGGATCTGCCGGGGCGCTCCCTGGTAGTACAAAGAGCAGGAACCCGCTAGAGGAGAGATTTGCTTTCCACGAGCGCCAAGGGCCCAGCCTACCCCCAGACAGATGTGCCCTTGAAGTGGGGACTGTTGGCACCAAGAGGGGTTGCCTCTGCGGTGGCCTTCCTGGGTGGAGCTGCCCGTGTTGAGCGCACTGTGCTCTGTGTGGGCAGGGGTTCCGGCTGCTTCCCAGCCCTTTCATGGGCAGCCCCCTGGAGCTCCACCACCCCAAGGAGCCCCAAAACCCTCCTGCTGAACGTGCCATGAATTTGAATGCTTGAAGGCATAGCTTTAAAAAAAAAAAAAAGCAGCCCTGCTTTGACTGCGGGGTGGTAGGGGGAGTTAGCTTTGTTTTTGTCACTATTTTTAAAAGTATATTTGCAGTAACCATTTTTTTCAATGAGAGTGAACTCATTCAGTGTTGGCTTTCGTTGTTGATTGGAGCTAATTGGTGAATGGAGCTGGCTTTGCTCTCTACAAGCCTTGTCTTTTTCATTGACAGAAGGAACCCAGCCAGCCGGCGGAATGCAAGCAGCAGTAGGAAGCGGAGGCGGGTGCCTGGCAGACCGGCTGTCGGGACTCCAGGCCTGTGGGCGGGGCCTCGGTCCTTGCCGCAGCACAATCCCGTGGACAGAGCTTACTCCATCTAACTCGTTTTCAAGTGCATGATTTTCACTTTCACTTTTCCTTTTTCCTTATTATTTTGCTTAACTTGTACAGTGGCAACTGAAATGCATTTCAGAAATAGGAGGTTTCGTCCAGCACCCTCTGCAGCCTTGGTGCCTGTAGCTCTGGACTTGCCTGGGCCTTTCCCTGTGGGAGGGCCCTATAGACCACATCGGGGTGGGGTGGGGGTCACTTGGCAAAAAGGGCCGAGGTCTGGTGATGTGGTTCCCAGGATCTGGAACCTCTCCCACCCCTCCTGCAGTTGGACTGAATTCTTCCCTTTCATCCGAAGAAACCCACTTGCTGTTTCCAGCCGCTGAATCTGCTGAGTGTGCAGCCTGCATCACTTGCTGTATGCCGATCATCTCAGAAAGGGCTGTGTAGAGTAGGGCCCTGTTCTCCTTAGGATGTTGCTTCTTGATTTTTTTTTTTTAGGGGTGGGTCAGGGTTGTGACACACCAGCCCAGGTGAGAGCTGCTGCGGGTCACCTCATATTTATTTATCCCTTCTTGCCTGTGAGGACTGCGGCTTTTCGCTGTGGCTCGTCCTTAACATTTCTGAACCACCTTGGTGCCCTGAGCAGGAAGATGTGCCACTTCCTAGCAGGAACAAGGCCTGTGTGGAAGAAACGCTGCTCCCTGCCACCAGGGCTGGAGATGCGAGCCCGTCCTCATGACGCAGGCGCCACCCTGCTGCCGGAGCCGGGCTTCGGCAGTCTTCTCCAGTGAGGGACTGGGCTGGGAAGTCCTGCGTTTCAGTTGAGCGTATGAGCGTCAAGTCCTGCTTTCTCAGTAGCCCCATTGCTGGGCCCCACCATTCATCCTGTCTGAAGGTCCTGGGTTTGGTGTGACCGCTTGGCGGCTGGTGGGTGGGGTCTTCAAGTGGGTGACGGTGCTCTCCGGCAGCCGGGGATGGCCGTGTCCACACTGACCAGGCCTGTGAAGAGTGCTCAGCCTAACCTTAGAACACATTTGTAACTGAATACAGTGTTTTCAATTTGTACAGAATAGTTAGAATATTCTATTAAAGTGGTGAAACATTGAGTCAGCACTGTGCCATGTGGGTCTTTGTAGGGGAATGTGGTGGGGAAGGCTCAGATGTGCTGCACACCTGTTGGGCTCTGTTGAGCCCTGGGTATTGGTGGCTTCGAGACCGGTTGTACAGTTTACTTCTGAGGCCTTGAAAGCTCAGTTTGAGGCAGAGGCTGCTGTAGCCACCCCACTACACCTAAGTTGCTGCTGTATGCAGGCAGCTTCACTGTGGGCCCAGGGGAAGACTGTTCCTGCCCCCAGGAGGGGATCATTTCTCAGAGTTAGTGGGACTGTGCTTTGTAGATCCAGAAGGCTCCAAGAGGAGAACTTCCTGATAAAGCCCATGTCAGGTGTGTTTGCTCTCTGAAGCTTTTCCCCGTGTCTCTTCCATCCACAATGAGAGGAGGCACTCAACACCTGCTGCACCGGCACTTCCTGACCTGACCGTGGGAATCCCAGCCTTGGCAGCGCCTCCTGGTGAATGAAACGCTGTCATGAGAAGGCAGCCGTGGAGCTGGCTGATTGCTCCCCACGTGGCTGGCCCCGCCCTGCTGCCTCCAGCTCACCCGTGGGCTGCCTTCTCTCTGGGAGCAGCAGGAAGGGCAGGTGCAGGCTGGGAAGTGAATGCTTGCAGCATACTCCTAAGGGCTGGGGAGCCTGATGTCTGTGCTTCCTGCACCCGTTCGCCCGTCCCCATCCTGTGAAGTACCTGGGGGAGCTTGGTCTCAGGCTCCCCAGCCTCAGGGTGGCCCCATGGGTGAGCAGCATCCTGGCCTTGGTCTGCCCAGGGTCAGACCCCATAATCCAAGGGGCATGTGCTGTTTTGCAGTGACCCGCCCCTCAGCTGCGGAGACAGCCCTGCACACTGCCCTGTCCACTGGGTGCCCAGAGTGCCTTTTTAGGAAGGGCTCCACAGGCTTGGGGAGTGCCCCTCACTACCTAGCTGGGTGGTTTTAGATCAGATTTGCACTTTTAGATCAGATTTGCACAAGCAGGGGAAAGGGGATGTTAACATTGTGGCTTCTGGGGGTGGGGGTATCTGGATTTTCCCTTTTGAGTAAGAAGTGTGTGAGGACCCTGCACCCACCTGCGTGCATCCTTCACTGAGCTGGGTTCCTGTGTCCCCCAATGAGTTTGACCTTGGGAGTGCATGGTTCGTGGATGCTGCCCAGTTCCAAGGACATCTGGGTGCAGGACCTCAACGTGAAGCCTGGGGAGCTGTGGAGGCCCAAGGGTGCAGGCAACCTGGTCTCCCCCAGGACCTCAGCACCTCCGGCCTCTGTCACCCCTGCATGGCCGCTGTGTCCTGCCTGCACCCCAGGGTCTCAGAAAAGGGAAGGTCATTCTCCAGTGGCCAAGGAGCCCAGGAACCATCCCAGGCCCAGGCCATTGTCAGCTCAGGGACCTCAGCCATCAGTGGTCACCGAAAGTCGCTGCGTGGTTGAGAGGTTTGCCCAGAGCCACTATCTGGAAGGCAGCTGGGAAGTGGGGGCTTGTGGCGGCCGCCCAGCCTGGCCTGGGTGAAGGGCGGCTGCTTCCCTTCTGGTCCGGGGGGCCAGGGGGTCTGCCACAGAACCTCAGCTCTGCTAGCCCAGGCCCTCCTTTGTCCCAACTGAGCCCCTGGCTGGGAGGCAGACATTCACCGTCCAGCCCCACCCCACCCCACCCCGCTTGGGGCTCCCCCATCCCCTGCCCTCCCTGTGACTGTTCACCCTGTGCAGGAACTGAGACGCAAAACCAGTGGCGCTGGGGTCAGGGCAGGAGTTTGGGGAGCAGCCCGGCAGATGGGAGGTGGGGCCTGGGGCACCCCCCCCGCACAGGTGTCTCAGACGCTTCTGTCAGCTGCCATCACACGGGAGCTCCTGGGCAAGGAGGGAAAGAACCCGCATGGCAAGCAGCCAGGCCCAGAAGACCTGGAGGGCCCTGTTTCTGTCCGGTTCTAGAGCCTGCAAAGCTACAGTGCTGGTGACTGCCTGGGAGGGATCTGGGGTGGTGGGATTGACCAAGGAATGCTTTAGAGGGATGGAAGTGATTACACAGGTGTATACGTCTGTCAAAATTCATTGAGTTACCTCAAAAATGGGTATATTTGGTTGTATATAAGTTAGTCCTCAATGAAGCTCAGCTTTTTTTTTTTTTTTTTTTTTTTTTGAGACGGAGACTCGCTCCATCGCCCAGCCTGGAGTGCAGTGACACCATCTTGGCTCACTGCAATCTCCACCTCCTGGGTTCAAGCGATTCTCCTGCCCAGTCTCCCAAGTAGTTGGGATGACAGGCATGCACCACCGCACCTGGCTAATTTTTGTATTTTTAGTAGAGATGGGGTTTCACCATGTTGGCCAGGCTGGTCTCAAACTCCTGACCTCAGG
Organism: Gorilla gorilla gorilla; assembly: GCF_029281585.2. Taxonomy (NCBI): domain Eukaryota; kingdom Metazoa; phylum Chordata; class Mammalia; order Primates; family Hominidae; genus Gorilla; species Gorilla gorilla. The sequence continues at coordinate 9,425,954 of NC_073233.2, read as the reverse complement.
TGAACCACCCACCTTGGCCTCCCAAACTGCTGGGATTACACGTGTGAGCCACCGTGCCTGGCCTGAAGCTCAGTTTTCAGAAGTCCCCAGAACAGGGTGATTCCACTTAAAATTCTGTTTTTTCCCTTGAGTCAGGAGCTATGGCTCCCTAGAACCTGATGGCTGCTGCTTTCCCCGGCAGGGTCACCTGGGACCCTTGTCCACAGCTGCCTGGCGTGTGGATCCGTGGGTGGTGTGTACCCCAGGTCAGCCTACCTGGCCAGTCTGCTCTCTAGGCTTATGACTCCCATTTATGTGGAACTGGGACCAAGCCGATAACCCACTCTGCTCCTGTCCTGCTGCCCAGCAAACCTCCCCAGGCCCAAGGGCCACCCATGGGGCCAGAGCCCCCTTCCCCAAGTCCCAGGTCCAGGGCTTCCTGCCACCCCACCCATCTTGTCCCACTCTCAAAATGCCCTAGGCTGCCCCCAGCCCCATCACTGGGCAGGCTGACTCAGCATGAGCTGCCAGGATCCAAGCTTGCCCCTGAGGTGGGAGGCAGGTGGGGGGTGGGAAGGCGGCAGCCAGCTGGCTCCACCAGCCAGCCAGGTGGGTAGGTGGAGCCCCTGGACTCTGCCTGGCTCATCCAGGCACACCTTGATATTACTGACCTCTGACCTGCCCCTGCTGGGTGCTTGGCTTGCCTGGCTCTGAGTCAGGGCTCAAGGCTGGGCAACTGGTGAGCAACAGAGGAACAGCCAGGGGCAGCGGTGGGAGAAGTGACCGTCCCAGACTCAGCCAACCCCAGCTGCAGTGCCCTGAGGGAGCCCTGGGCCTGCAGAAGGGGTTGCTGTGTGCGGAAGCCTGTGGCTCCCCGCCAGCCAGCCCAGCCTGGCCACAGCCTGGCATGGACTTCGGCTTCTGCCCCAAAACCCTCAGAACAGGTGCCTTCCCAGGTTCCTTCTGCTGGAGCAGGCACCTCCTCCCCAGCCCGCCCCAGGGAGCATCCCCATGTGGAGTGGGGGGCCCAGGGGACCCCAGGCCCAGCTGTTTGGGCCCCACCCACCAGGAGACACTGGCAAGTAGTGGCCCCCAACAGCAGGGCCTCCTGGAAGGACGCCTTCTCAGGCTGGCCCTGGCTGAGCTTCTGATGCGCTGAATTTGGTGTGGGTTTCCAGGCACCTCATGCGCCTGGAACATTCCCCATTTAAGAGATGCAGACCCGAGTCTCAGGACAGAAGCCAGGGCCCAGCTCTTGCAGGGCAAGGCCTGGACGCCTCCTGCCGAGGCCAGGTCACCTTGGTGTGCCTGAGGGAGGCCCCGCCTGCTAGGCTGTCCCCAAGGTGCCAATCACTAGCCCATCCTGGCCATGCTGACTCATGGCTCTCTGAGGGTGGCAGCCGGATGTTACTTACCATGACAACCCAACAGCCTGGCCCAGCCCAGCCCAGGAGAAACGGGGCAGCTGTAGCTGTGTCCAGGACCCCACTCAGGGCAGACTCACACAGGTCACCCTTGTCGAGCTCCTCAAGAAGTCTGTGGTGTCCACCAAGTTTCCAAATCTTCCTAGGTCTCAGTTTCTGTATCTGGGACATGGGGAGAAGCTTCACCTCCTCAGAACCCAGACCCTGGGCATGGCAGGGCTGCCCACACCAGCCCTCACCAGTGCCTGCCTGGCTGGAAGCCAGTCCGAGGAGGGAGGACAGCGCCTCACCGAGCAAGGCGGGTGCAGGGTTGGGAGGACAAGAGGGAACGCCTGGAGATGGGGCCTCAGGTGCAGCCACTGGCCAGAGTTGCTAGGGTCTGCTGCCCCCAGCCTGGGGGCTGCCAGCGAGGGCCTGAAGTGGTCCCTGGGTCTCAACCTGCCCCTTTTCAGCAGGGGCTGCCCTCCCCAAGGACCAGAACACCAGACCTTATGTGGGGACCCTTCCTCGTCATCTGGGGGCTCCAGGCGTTCCTTGGCTTGCAGCCACTTCCCTCCGATTTCTGCCTCTGTCTCACGTGGCCTCCTCCCCCTATGCCTGCTTCTCCATAGTTCTCCCTTGTGAGGCCCCCCTGGGTAGTCCAGGGGAAGCTCCTGCTCTCAGGGGCCTTGCCTATATCACACCCTAGCCACTAAGGTCGTGTTCACCCATTTGCCATCAAAGGTAACATTCATGGGTTTTTGGGAGTAGAACATGGATATGTCTTATTGGGGGCCACCATTCAGTCCATGAAAGGGGTCTTTCAAACAGACCAAAGCACATGAAGAGGGGAAAAGACAGCCACGCCAAAGTCCACAGACACCCAGAGAGATGGCTGCCCCCACCCCAGGGATAGAGAAATGTGTGTGAAGGCAAGACCTCAGTTTTTGACCACCAGATTGTGGGGTTTTTTTGTTGTTATTGTTTTTTTGTTCGTTTGGTTGGTTGGTTGGTTTTTCCTGAGACAGGGTCTCACTCTATGGCCCAGGCTGGAGTGCAGTGGCACTTTCTCAGCTCACTGCAAACTCTACCTCCCAGGGTGAAGCAATTCTTCTGCCCCAGCCTCCCGAGTAGCTGGGATTACAGGTGCTTGCCACTGCACTAGGCTAATTTTTTCTATTCTTAGTAGAGACAGGGTTTTACCATGTGGGCCAGGCTGGTCTCAAACTCCCGAACCCAAGTGATCCACTCACCTTGGCCTCCCAAAGTGTTGGGTTACAGGCGTGAGCTATTGCCCAGATTGACTTTTTTTTTTTTTTTTTTTTTAAGTACAGAGTGCCCACCATTGGCCTAGCCATGGGGAGATTGGCATTGCAGCCCTTGGGGGAAAGGGTGAATAGGAACAGCCCCACTGGCAGGCCATCTTGGCGGTTACCACACATCTGAGGGCCTTGCTAGCCCAGCAGTGCTGTGTCTGGTGTGCAGGAAGGCAGTGCCATGTAAGGTGACAGCAACAGGGACCCAGCCCAAGCCCAACCATCACAAGGGGTGGCTGAGACATGGAGGATTCCAGATAATGAGGGCTGGGGTGGGGGGTTCCTGGAAGATGGCCCAGACACAGGAAGAGACAAGCTCATACCCCCACCTGCATGGATATTCATATGTAAATGCATTTTTAAAACTGGTAAAGGGTACATCACAAGTTACATTCTTAACCATTTTTTAAAGTGCACAGTTCAGTGCCACTAAGCATAGTCACACTAAGCATATTCACACTGAGCATATTCACACTAAGTGTATTCACACTAAGCATGTTCACATTGAGCATATTCACACTGAGTGTATTCCCACTAAGCGTATTCACACTAAGCATGTTCACATTGAGCATATTCACACTGAGCATATTCACACTAAGCATTTTCACACAGCATATTCACACAGCATGTTAACATTGAGCATATTCACACCGAGCATATTCACACTAAGCGTATTCACACTAAGCATTTTCACATTGAGCATATTCACACTGAGCATATTCACACAAAGCATATTCAAACCGAGCATATTACAAGCATATTCACACCGAGCATATTCACACTGAGCGTATTCACACTAAGCATGTTCACATTGAGCATATTCACATTGAGCATATTCACACTGAGCATATTCACACTAAGCATTTTCACACAGCATATTCACACTGAGCATGTTAACATTGAGCATATTCACACCGAGCATATTCACACTAAGTGTATTCACACTAAGCATTTTCACATTGAGCATATTCACACTGAGCATATTCACACAAAGCATATTCACACAAAGCATATTCACACCGAGCATATTACAAGCATATTCACACCAAGCATATTCACACCGAGCATATTCACACTAAGCGTATTCACACCGAGCATATTACAAGCATATTCACACCGAGCATATTCACACTAAGCGTATTCACACTGAGCATATTCACACCGAGCATATGCATACTGAGCATACTCTTAGCGTATTCACACTGAGTATATTCACACTGAGCATATTCACACAGTATATTCACACCAAGCATATTCACACTAAGCATATTCACACTCATGCAGCTGCCATCAGCATCTGCCTCCATGATTTCTCATCTCCCCAAATGGAAACTGTGTCCATATTAAACTCCCCATTGTCCTCTCCAGCTCCTGGCACCTGCCCTCCTACCTTCTGTCTCTGAATCTGACGACTCTTGGGACCTCGTACATGTGGAATCATTCAGTACTTGTCTTTTTGTGTCTGGCTTATTTCACTCAGCATAGTGTCCTCAGAGTCCATCCATGCTGTAGCTTGTGTTAGAATTCCCTTCCCTTTTTTTTTTTTTTTTTTTTTTTGAGTTGGAGTTTCACTCTTGTTGCCCAGGCTGGTGTGCACTGGTGCAATCTTGGCTCACCACAACCTCCGCCTCCTGGGTTCAAGCGATTCTCCTGCCTCAGCCTCCCAAGTAGCTGGGATTACAGGCAGGCACCACCACGCCCGGCTAATTTTTCAGGTGATGCACTTGCCTTGGCCTCCCAAAGTGCTGGGATTACAGGTGTGAGCCACGCGCCCGGCCAGATTTCCCTTCCATTTTAAGGCGGTGACTATTCAGTGTGTGTGTGGACCACATTGTGTGTGCCCATTGTCAGTGGATACTTGGTGGCTTCTACCTTTTGGCATGCTGCTGGGAATATGGGTGTGCATGGATCTCTAGGAGAGACTCTACTTTTAGTTCTTGTGAGCATGTGAATGAGAAGTAGAATTGTTGGATCACAGGGCAGTCCTATATTTAACTGTTAAAGGAGGTTGGGTGCTGTGGCTCACCCCTGTAATCCCACCACTTTGGGAGGCCAAGGCAAGTGGATCACCTGAGGGCAGAAGTTCAAGACCAGCCTGGACAACATGGTGAAACCCCATCTTTACTAAAAATACCAAAAAATTAGCCGGGCGTGGTGCCACATGCCTGTAGTCCCAGCTACTCAGGGGGCTGAGGCAGGAGAATCACTTGAACCCAGGAGGCGGAGGTTGCAGTGAGCCAAGATCGTGCCACTGCACTCTAGCCTGGATGACAGAGTGGGACTCCGTCTCAAAAACAAACAAACAAACAAAAAGCAATTGTTAAAGGAAATGTAAATGCTTTTTTAAAAAGGATGAGGCCAGGCACGGTGGCTCACACCTGTAATTCCAATACTTTGGGAGGATGAGGCAGGCGGATTGCCTGAGCCCAGGAGTTCAAGACCAGCTTGGGAAACATAGTGAGACCCCATCTCTACAAAAAATATACAAAGTAGCCAGGCATGGTGGCATGTGCCTTGTAGTCCCAGCTACTCAGGAGGCTGAGGCGGGAGGATCACAACCTTAGGAGGTCAAGGCTGCAGTGAGCCATTATTGCACCACTGCACTCCAGCCTGGGTGACAGAGCAAGACCCTGTCTCAAAAATTTATAATAATAATAAAACAAAAAGAGGCCAGGCTCAGTGGCTCATGTCTGTAATCTCAGCACTTTGGGAGGCTGACATGGGTGGATTGCTTGAGCTCAGGAGTTCAGGACCAGCATGGGCAACACGGTGAAACCCTGTCTCTAAATTAGCTGGGTATGGAGGTACACACCTGTGGTCCCAGCTACTCAGGAGGCTGAGGCAAGAGGATTGCTTGAGCCTGGGAGGCGGAGGTTGCAGTGAGCCAAGATCATGCCACTGCACTCCAGTCTGGGCAATAGAACAAGACCCCATCTCAAACAAACAAACAAAAAAGGATGAGAGTGACCCTAGGTGGGGATATGAGAGATGAACACTCAATTTTGTTTTTATTATTATTTTTTTTCATTTTTTCTTGCTCTGTTGCCCAGGCTGGAGTGCAATGGTGCATTCTCAGGTCACTGCAACCTCCACCTCCCAGGTTCAAGCAATTCTCCTGCCTCAGCCTGCTGAGTAGCTGGGATTACAGGTGTGCACCACCATGCCCGGCTAATTTTTTTTTCTTTTTTTTTTTTTTGCATTTTTAGTAGAGACGGGGTTTCACCATGTTGGCCAGGCTGGTCTCCAACTCCTGACTGCAAGTGATCTGCCTGCCTTGGCCTCCCAAAGTGCTGGGATTACAGGCGCGAGCCACTGTGCCCAGCATCAATTCTGAAATAATTCGAGCCTCTTTTTTACTTTTTATATCAACAATTGGTTAATATTTTTGGTAGGCTTTTTTTTTTTTTTTTTTTTTTTGAGATGGAGTCTCGCTCTGTCACCCAGGCTGGAGTGCAGTGTCATGATCTCGGCTCACTGCAAGCTCCGCATCCTGGGTTCACACCATTGTCCTGCCTCAGCCTCCTGAGTAGCTGGGACTACAGGCGCCGGCCACCACGCCCGGCTAATTTTTTGTATTTTTAGTAGAGATGGGGTTTCACTGTGGTGTTGATCTCCTGACCTTGTGATCCACCTGCCTCGGCCTCCCAAAGTGCTGGGATTACAAGCGTGAGCCACTGCGCCTGGACTTTTTTTTTTTTTTTTTTTAAAGAGATGGAGTCTTGCTGTCTTGCCCAGGCTGGTCTTGAACTCCTGTTTTCAAGTAATCCTCCCACTTGGTCCTCCCAAAGCAGCGCTGGATTACTGGCACAAGTCACAGCACCTGGCCTATCTTTGGTAATTTTTTAACGTTGGAAATAATTAATGACAATACACCTGCCAGGGCTCCCCCAGACCTGCTGAATGAGAAGTTCAGGCCAGGAGGGTGAGCATCTGTGCTGTGAGAAGGCTGCCCCAGCGATTCTGCAATCTGAGCCCTGTGCAGGGCATGGGGCCACCTCAGTCCTCCCTGTCTCCCTTCCTGTATTTTGTTTGTTCCTTTGTTCATTGGTTCACTCCTTCAGGCTTCTGGAGACATCCCCAGAAGCCAGGTGCAGGGCAGTCATGTTGGCTGCTCTTGTTTTCCATCTGTGAGTGACTGCTGGGAGCGCCCTTCCCTGAGCTCCCCGTGTCCTGGCCCCATCTCCCAACCTCTGGAGGCTCCATAACCACCCACAAGCAGCCCTGTGGAGGCGACACCAGCCTGATGGAGCCCGACGGAGGCCCCACTCTGCCCCACAGGGCCCCCTCACCTTGGCACGCCTGACTGCCAGTCTCACCCGAGGCAGCAAGGGGCTGTCTGGTTTCATACACACGCCAACAGTCTGCACGTTCGGTAGTCAGTGCAGAGGGGGTCTTTTGGACAATGATGTGGATGCCTTTATTTTTTGAGACAGGGTCTTGCTCTGTCACCCAGGCTGCAGTGCAGTGGAGTAATCACGGCTCACTGCAGCCTCGACCTCCTGGGCTGAAGTTATCCTCCCAACTCAGCCTCCCAAGTAGTTGGGACTATAGTGCACATGCCACCATGCCTGGCTAATTTTTGTTTTTATTTTTGTAGAGAAGGGGGGGTCTTGCTATGTTGTCCAGGCTGGTCTCAAACTTCTGGGCTCAAGCAATCTGCTCACCTCGGCCTCCCAACTTGCTGGGATCATAGGCGTGAGCCACCGAGCCCGGCCTCAGGATGCTTTTTTAGCCATTTCCTGAGTGCCTGGGCTGATCCCTGGGGCTCCCAAAGAATAAAACATTATCACTGCATTTAAGGAGCTGATAATAGCTTCTGAGCAGGGTACTGAGGGATAAACAGGAGCTCATCAGGGGCCAAGGAGAAGGGTGTTCCTGGTTTCTCAATCAATCCCCAACACCTTGTGAGGTAGGACCTGCCTGTCAGGCTCCAGTGGAAGAGCTCAGGAAGAGACACAGCAACAGAGAACGCAGCCCTCCGAGGCCAAGATCAGGCTGACAGCAAGTGTCTGAAAACCAGGTGGGTCATGCCACGGGGCCTCTCACTTTCCTCAGGCTGCGGCTGGGAGGAGACAGATCGAGGGCAGGCCTGAGTCACAGGCCCTGGCACATGGGCCACGTTGGGCTCAGGTGAGGTGGCACCAGTGAGGTGGCACCAGTGCACTGCTCAGGTGCTGCAGCTCCAGGCAGCTTAGGTCTTCCCCCAGCCTCCCCAGGCTCAGGTGGGCGGAGGCTTGGAGACCCACGGCCTAGCAGTATGTGGTTGGCAGGAGGCAGGCCTTAGAGTGCGCCCTGGCAATCTGAGAGGGCTTCCTGGAGGGGGTGAGAGGAGCTAAGGGTGGGCCTTCCTGACTGAGGAGCAGTGGGCCTTTCTGCAGGGCTCTCTCTGAGCAGCCCCTCCCACAAGAGGGTGGTGTCAAGCCCCAGGCACTGGGCCGGGCCCTGTGACACGCAGCTTCCTCACAGGCTGGCAGGATGGCCAGGCTTGTTGGGCAAGTGCCTGGAGGGCCCGGCCTCGTCACCATAAGGAAGTGACCTCACTCGAGTTTCGGAGAGGTGCCCGCATCCTACCCCAGCTGCTGACAGCCTCACACAGCTGGGCTCCGGTGCCAAGGGTCCAGGCAGCTGGACAGGGCAGCCAGTGTCCCAGGGCAGATGTTTGGGCACCCAGACTGTACAATGCCTGCCCGGGGGTGGGCGCCCTTGGCTCAGGCTCTGCATGAATCCTGGATGTGGCCCCTCAGATAAATACCAGTAAACCCGGTTTGGACTGATGCTGCCTGACACCACCAACTCGAGGCAGAGCCCCCTCCCCATCCTGAGAAGCAGTCACAGAACATCAGGGCTGTTTCCTGCCCCGAGCCACAGGGTGCCACAGAATCAGGGAAGCTGTGGATGTGGCCGCACTGGCCACTGTGTAACCTGGGTGAGTCACCACCTCTCTGAAACCCCCACCCCGTGTTCCCTGCAAACCCAAGAAAGCAGTCTCAACAGGGAGAAATGACCGCACAGAACTAGCACGGGGCAGGGCCACATGGACTCTCCTGCCGGTGCCTGGCCCTGGCATCTCTCTGGCAGGTGGTTCCTCCGCCTCCAGCACGTGAGTGGTCCAGAACCCTCGTAGAAGCAGGTCCCATGGGGTGCGGCCGAATCCACGCCGGGTTCCAATCTCTGTGCTGTGCTGGAGAAGCTCCCAGGCTCTTGGCTATCAAATGGCTCTAGGAGGGGTATTCCTCAAAAGACCCTCGTGTGGGGTCCCTGTGTCAGCACTCTTCTGCCTCAACATCCCTCCCCCACATCCCAGGAAGTGAGCGTCACAGCCCTCATCCTCCAGAGGGGACCCTCAGGCAGGCCTGCTCTGGGGGATAGAGATAGGGTCCCTCCTTGGAAAGGTGACCTTGACAAGTCGCTGCACCTCTCTGAGCCACCCTTTCTGCATCTGCAGCTTGGGGCCAGTGCTTCTCCTGGGGGCACCGCTCAGCCCCAGGTGGGACCAGGTGAGGCGGTGAGGCTCAGGCCTCAGGCAAGGGAGGCGGAGCGGGGGCTGGCAGAGGGCGGGTGGCTCAGAGGGGCAGACAGCAGTGTGAGTTAGTGATGGTGGTAAAGCCCCTCGGGTGGATGGTGGACGCAGAGAGGATGGGGCAGCCCCTGTGTGCAAGTACCTGCCAAGTCGGCATGGTGTCCTCCAAGCCCCTCTCACCTCCTAAGGCCGTGGTTTATTTTTGCCCATGTCCATAAAGACACCCTGGGGGCTCCTGAAGTCACCTGCTGGTCCAGGGCTGGTAAGGCTTGGGAGTCGGCTCCCTCCAGCCCCCACATTGGCAACCAGGTTCAGGCTGATTTGGCCGAGCAGGGGCCCAGGGTGTCTAGCAGCTGCTGGGGAGGCCAGGGCCACTACGACTGAGCCCCTGGGGCAGGGACTGTGGGCAGAGAAGCTGCCTGGGGAGGCCTGGCCTCCAGGGCTCAGACCTGATTTCCAGCAGCCCCCAAAGGGCCATCCACCCCCATACCCCCCAGGTCGTCACAGTGTCCATGAGGGGAATAGCAGAGGGGCTGAGTGGGCAGGAAATCCCCTAGGGAGGGCAGGATCTCTGAGTCTCGGCTGCACACCCTGCCCCCTGGCCTCCCAGCTCCTGCCCCACCTGTCAGAGCATCACCCCTGGGTTGCAAGTCCTGCCCCCAGGGGAGTGAGTTTCCCAGCCTCCCTTGAGAGGGCCACTGGGGTACAGGCAAAGAGAGGAGCTGGGCGGGGCTGGGGGAGCACACCTCACCTGGCCTCACCTGGTTTCCAAACCCTTTTCCTCCCCCTCATTTCTCTCAGCCTCTTATCTGCTCCTGCCTGTTCTCTGTCCCTTCCCCAAGGCCCTCTCCATCCTGAACCAGTTTCCTCTTCTGTGGAACAGGGGCTGGAGTGCCCACTTTGGGGAGTTCTCTGGGTTAGGTGGAGGCTGGGCACAGTGGTGGCATACGGGCACCACTGGCCCTTCAAGGTCTCCTTGGAATCTTCGAGGGCACGTCCTCCCCACAGAGTCCTCCAAGCTGTCCTCCTGGCCTCCAGTACCCCGACCCCTATCCCCATCCTCATGTACCTGCTGTGCCCCTAGGGGTTAGAGGGATTCCTCTCCCCTCCTCTGGGGTCCCAGCACCAGCCAGGCCTGCAGGCACACAGTAGGTGCTTAAGCAACCACGAGTGTCGGGGGATTTGCCTGGAGCCGAAGTTCCACTGGCTGGCCCCTCAATGGGGTTGGCAGGCTGGTGGGCCTGGGGGTGTTCCAGGCACCTGTGGGCTGGCGCAGTGACAGAGCGCTCTGCCCCCGGCCGCTTCTCCTGGTCTCCCACTGCCCAGAGTTGCCTCTTGCCCAGGTCCCACTGCCCGGCAGCCCAGGGCCCTCTGGAAGCAAAAGAAGGGACACCAGAGTCCGCATCCTTCCTGCAGCCTCTCCGGGCCAATGCTGGAATCCCCTCTCCCCGCCAAAGGCTGACCTCCCCTCACCCACCCACCCTACCTGCTGCTCCCTCACCACAGGATCCCAGCCCTGCTGGAAGGACAGGTGTCAGGTAGGGGGCAGTGTTGACCCGCCGGCCCCAGGCAGGTGTCTCACTCCCAGGCCAGAACCCTGGCACAGCCCAACCCTGCCCTCTGCCGGCACTGCCCCTCCACACCACACCCCTGCCCACTGCCAGGTCCTCTGGCCACACCGGTGGGACCACCGGGCAGCTGCTACCTGCATGCCATTCACAGAACCGGGTCTGGGGCGCTCCTCTGAGCCGGACGTCTCTTTATCCTTTACAGTGACCCTGAAGGGCAGGTGGAGGTAGGGCTGGTCCCAGGTCTGGGTTTTACGCTCTGCTGCCACTGTCTTGACATTTTAAATACATTTTGAATCAGGGGACTCTCGTTTTCATTTTGCGTGGGCCCCGTCATTGAGGCCAATTCTGACCCCAGAGTTGGGACTTCCTGCTGTAAGCACCCCAGGGCGCAGCTAGGGGGCAGGGGTGCGGGAAGGTGGGAGACGTGGAGTAGCCGGGGTCTCTGGGGTCCTCTCGGCCGGCTCCACCCCCACCCCTGGGAACCCGGGAAGAGCCGGCTTTCGCTTCCTGTCTATTAAACCCTTTAAAGGAAGAGGGTAAATAAAACCGCCCGTCTGCCCAGCTGGAAAGCGATGACTCAGCCGCCCCCGCCGACCCTCGCCCCCAGGCTGATCCCAGAGAGCGGGCGTCGCGGCCCAGCCCGAACCCCTCAGCTCCTGGGACCTCTCTCCGGTCCGGGTCGTGGGGGCGCGGTCGGAGCAGTCCGTACCCCAGTTCGGGACACTACGAGGGCGCAGGAAGGAGAACAGGCTTCCTCTTCCCCTTCCATTTTCTGAGCTCTATGGGTTGCTGGTCTAGCCCTTTCCACGTGTTCCCTAATCCAGCAAAGGTTACTGTTCCCATTTCACAGAAGCGAAAACCGAGGCTAAGAGAGGAGGTCGTTCTGGGCGCAGCCCGTGGGTGGCAAGATGGGAGCTCGGTCCGCTAGGGCAGGGCTACTTTCGGAGAGGGTCTCTGGGCGGCCCTGGGAAGGGCCTCCGAACAGGACGGAACGGCCAGGGCTCGGGAGTAAGGAAGGGGGCCTCGACCCTCCTTCTGCCCCGGGAGCCCGAGAGCGGCAGGGCTGGACTTGGGGCGCCTGGAGGGTGAAGGTCTGGTCCCGGCTGTCTCCCCACGGTGGGCCGGCCCCGGGCCCCGGGCCCGCGGGTGCTTCCCGGGGCTCCCCGGCGTGAGTCATCGCGGGCAGGGCTGGCTGCAGCGCATTCTTCCGCGGGGCCGGCCTGCGAGACGGTGCGGGCGAGCGCCCGGGCGGGGCGGGACCTCGAGTCACCCCACGGGGCCGGAAAGCTGGGGCACGGGGGGCAAGAGGAGCGCGGGCTTCTGAGATGGGAGGGGACGGCCGGGGACCGACCAGAGCGCGGACGCGACGTGCGGGCCCGGACGGCTGGGCTTGGGGAGGGTATGGCCCGGGGCGCGCGGGGCTCAGGCGGGCGGGGTGGCCCGAGGGCCGGGGCGGGGCGGGGAGGGGCAGCTATAAAGGCCGCGCCGGGGCCACGAGGAGCAGAGCCGGCGCCGTCACCGCCCGCGTTGCCGCTCTCAGTCCCTCGCCCGGCACGACATGAAATCCCCCGACGAGGTGCTACGCGAGGGCGAGTTGGAGAAGCGCAGCGACAGCCTCTTCCAGCTATGGAAGAAGAAGCGCGGGGTGCTCACCTCCGACCGCCTGAGCCTGTTCCCCGCCAGCCCCCGCGCGCGCCCCAAGGAGCTGCGCTTCCACTCCATCCTCAAGGTGGACTGCGTGGAGCGCACGGGCAAGTACGTGTACTTCACCATCGTCACCACCGACCACAAGGAGATCGACTTCCGCTGCGCGGGCGAGAGCTGCTGGAACGCGGCCATCGCGCTGGCGCTCATCGATTTCCAGAACCGCCGCGCCCTGCAGGACTTTCGCAGCCGCCAGGAACGCACCGCACCCGCCGCGCTCGCCGCACCCGCCGAGGACGCCGTGGCCGCCGCGGCCGCCGCACCCTCCGAGCCCTCGGAGCCCTCCAGGCCATCCCCGCAGCCCAAACCCCGCACGCCATGAGCCCGCCGCGGTAAGTGCCTGCCCGCGTCCCGGCGAGCCCTGCGCCCTAACAGCCGGGACCGGGGCCTTTGGGAAAAACCACTTCAACCCCAGACGGCGGGGCGGGGGGCGCTGCACCTCCTTGGGGGACCCGGCGCCCCGCAATCGCGCTGGCCCCCTCGCGTCAGGGTCTCGGGGCCCCTCAGGCTGGACCCGGACCGGCCCTGGCACAGCTCTCTGACCCAGTCCTTTCCCCACAGGGCCATACGCTGGACGAGTCGGACCGAGGCTAGGACGTGGCCGGCACTCTCCAGCCCTGCAGCAGAAGAACTTCCCGTGCGCGCGGATCCTCGCTCCGTTGCACGGGCGCCTTAAGTTATTGGACTATCTAATATCTATGTATTTATTTCGCTGGTTCTTTGTAGTCACATATTTTATAGTCTTAATATCTTGTTTTTGCATCACTGTGCCCATTGCAAATAAATCACTTGGCCAGTTTGCTTTTCTACCATCCGGCTGTGGCTCAGTGAGACTCCTGCTGGGAGGGTGGAGGCCCAGGAATGGGCGGGCAGGACACCCTCATCCAGTCCTGCGGGGCTGGTGTGAAAGGCGCTGGGAACCGGCTTTGAATGAATAAATGAATCGTGTCATCTACTGGGCCTGGTCCACACCCTCTTTTCCAAGCAGCCTCCCCAGAGGCCAGGAAGTGCCCTGGGGCTTGACCCTGGCTACCTTCTGCTCCTTGGTGTGTCCTGAGGAATTGAACCTGGGGAGGACAAGGGCCCTGGGTCCGAGCTGCTGCTGCCTGTGGTGGGGGGACCTTCCCCAGCAGCACTTCCTGCCCACAAACCACCCGCGCAGTCAGACCAGAAGGAATCCCTCAGCCCTCTGGCTGCCCGCCGCCAGCCGCTCCTGGCCAGTGCCCGCAGTGTGGGGCGGGCAGGGTCGCCTTTGCTTCTGGGGGAACAGGAGAGAGTTCTGGGCTGTCTCCGATGGTGGGGCAGGAGGCAGAGGTCACTGCACCTCCAGGTACTGGCCCAGGACATTGGGGTGGAGAGGCCTGAGTGCAGCAAATCCCTGCCCCTCTTTCTGAGATAGCTGACCACGGCTTTCTGCCCTCCGGTCTGGCTGTGCTCTTTGAAAGACAGGGATGGTCTGAGACAGTTAGGGTTCAGGAAGTGTGTCCCCCACCCAGGAGGGCTCCTGGTGATGAACAAGCTGAGGAGGTGATAAGGGGTACAGGCATGACTCCTCACCCCACAATGCGGCCTTCATTTCTGGAACCTTCGTGGTTGGAGGGATGCCAGTAGGGGAGGCAGAGAAGTACCAGAATTGGACCCTAATCTCTGTTGCTAGGGGGCCGATGAAGCCTGGCGGCTGGTCTGGGCTCAGGGCGGGGAGGGTGCTATCTCTGGGCTCAGGGCGGGGAGGGTGCTATCCCTTCGCTGCATGGTCCACAGGAGTCTTGGTGCTAGGTCCAGAAGAAACTATTGCCTGCAAGGAAGTTTCTCCCAAACGCAATTTGTGAAGCCCCTGTGCAGATGGGGGAGGGGCTCCTGCAAAAAGCAGAAAACAGCAGCCAAGGACGCTGCCTGGCTGGGCTCCTGGGCCTCCTGGCTGGCCCACCAGAGCCTCACCTGGATGGATATCCAAGGTCAAGAGGAGAGCCCTTGCCCCTGGGTGCTTCAAGCATAGGCATGATCTGGCCTGAGCTTTAGGCAAAGAGGGTGGATGGCCCTTGGCTCACTGAGGCCACTTCTTGTTTGAGGAATTTTGGAATTCCTCAAATTCTGAGGACAGTGGAATTCTAAGGTTTGGGGAGTCCATGTTTCAACAGCTTCTTTTAAAAGCAGCCCGAGGAGAGGAGGGGCGGCCTTCATGGTCTCAGGGGCAGCTGCAGACCCTCGCTGAGGCTGTGGAAAGCCTGTCCTCTCCAGATGGGTCAATCGGTCACAGCGGCTGGGCTGGCCTCCTCATGCCCGGTTCTCCTCCCCAGAGCCCAGGGCCAGGGGGTGGGGGTGAGGGGTCGGGAAGTGCTGTGGTCAGGAGGCTGGGAAGGCAACAGTACATGACCTGGCCAGCAAATCAGCTATAGAAGGGACCCCCAGTTCCCAGGCCACGGATGGGTACTTGTCCATAGCCTGTTAGTAGCTGGGCCGCACAGCAGGAGGTGAGCAGCGGGGCAAGCATGACCGCCTATATTCCACCTCCCGCCAGATCAGCGGCAGCATTAGGTTCTCACAGGGACGAGAACCCTGTTGTGAACTGTGCGCAAGAGGGATCTAGGTTGAGCACTCCCCATGAGCATCTAATACCAGATGATCTGGGGTGAAACAGTTTCATCTGGCCCACCCACATCCGTGGAAAAATTGCCTTCCATAAAACTGGTCCCTGGTACGGAAAATGTTGGGGGCCACTGAGCTATAGGATGAAGAGGCTGAGATAAGGGGACACCAGAGGAGTTCTGGGGTTCATGTGGCTGGCAGTGTGTGGTACGGTTCTGGGGTTCGGGTGGCTGGCAGTGTCTGGTGCAGTTCTGGGGTTCGGGTGGCTGGCAGTGTGTGGTGCAGTTCTGGGGTTCGGGTGGCTGGCAGTGTCTGGAGCAGTTCTGGGGTTCGGGTGGCTGGCAGTGTCTGGTGCAGTTCTGGGGTTCAGGTGGCTGGCAGTGTGTGGTGCAGTTCTGGGGTTCGGGTGGCTGGCAGTGTGTGGTGCAGTTCTGGGGTTCGGGTGGCTGGCAGTGTGTGGTGCAGTTCTGGGGTTCGGGTGGCTGGCAGTGTCTGGTGCAGTTCTGGGGTTCGGGTGGCTGGCAGTGCGTGGTGCAGTTCTGGGGTTCGGGTGGCTGGCAGTGCCTGGTGCAGTTCTGGGGTTCGGGTGGCTGGCAGTGCCTGGTGCAGTTCTGGGGTTCGGGTGGCTGGCAGTGCCTGGTGCAGTTCTGGGGTTCGGGTGGCTGGCAGTGTCTGGTGCAGTTCTGGGGTTCGGGTGGCTGGCAGTGTGTGGTGCAGTTCTGGAGTTTGGGTGGCCGGCAGTGTCTGGTGCAGTTCTGGGGTTTGGGTGGCTGACAGCCTCCTTGGTACAGTTCTGCGACCAGGGTTTGGGTCTGTGTGCTGGACTGTTCAGCAGAGTGAGGGCATTTTTCCTTCCATCTAGGAAGGCCTCAGTTCCCTGATCATTTTTTTTTTTTTTTTTTGAGATGGAGTCTCGCTCTGTTGCCAGGCTGGAATGCAATGGTGGGATCTTGGCTCACTGCAACCTCCGCCTCCCGGGTTCAAGCGAGTCTCCTGCCTCAGCCTCCCGAGTAGCTGGGACTATAGGCGTGCACCACCTCACCCAGCTAATTTTTTAAAAAATATTTTTAGAAGAGCCGGGGTTTCACCATGTTGGCCAGGATGGTCTCGATCTCTTGACCTCATGATCCTCCCGCCTCGGCCTCCCAACGTACTGGGATTACAGGCGTGAGCCACTGCGCCCAGCCAGGTTCCCTGATCTTTTAAAGCAACCTGTTTCTGCTCTTGGGCAGGCACACTGTGGGCGGGAGTTGGGCAGTGAGCTCCCCATTGCTTGGGATGTGAGCAAGAGCTGTTTGTGTGGCAGCAGGGGGAACTCCTCCATGGGCGGACTCAGGGCTGTACTAATAACAGTGAACCACTTTGGGTGGTTCTGTCCTCCCCAGAGCTTTGCCCAGCTGTAGGCGCCCTCCTCGAGGAAGCCCTCCAGCCCAAGGCCCCATCCCTCACTGAAGGACGCAGGCAGACCATGCGTGAGCCTGCAGAAACCAGGCCGGAAGAGGTCTGAGGGATTTAGTAGGAGTTTATTGCCAGTCTGTGTCTGGGCAGCGGTCACCGGACTTTGTCCTTCCTCTGGGGCATAGGTTTCCTCCAGAGGACCAGGAGGACAAGGGTATTGATAGCAACCTGCACGTGGCCGAAGACGGGGACACCAAAGCTGCGGTACAGGAGGCCGCCGACCGTGGGTCCCAGAGTTCGGAGCAGTGGTTGTACAGAGGCGCAGAGGCCCAGCATGGTCCCTGGGGGGGTGCATGGGGGTAGTCAGGCCCTGGGCAGCTCCCTGGGCCGACTGCCCACTTCCTGAACACAGCCATGGCCTCCCATCTCTCCTGACCCACCCTGACCTCACGGCGCAGTCCGCACCTTGCATAGTCTGGTGAAATACTCCCCTGAACACCCATCCTTTCCACCTGCCAGCTTCTAACCTCCAGTCCCCCACCCCCTGCCACCCGCCTGGGCTTTGGAGCAAACACAGCTCTCTCTACCCACTGGTCTGTTCCCCGAGGACCTCTCAGCCATGCAGGGTGCTTCCCAGGGCATTGGGCTGAGTCTCTTCCCTGCTCTAGAAAGTTTCCAAGCACAGGAGGAGCATGGGAATGGGGCCACAGGTCACCGCAGAAGGCCCCGCCCTGCCAGGCCTGCCAAGGGAGATGGCATCTGTGCCCGGGGCCCGGAACCTCCCGCCCAGGCTGTCAGGGAGCTGGCTCTCATGGCTCTTTCCCAGGGTGCCTGCCACCACCGAGGGCTGGTGATGCAGTGGGAGGCTAAGCCTGGCCCGTGAGACACCGTTGGGGCTTGAGTTCAGAGTGGGCACGACACCCCCATCCCACAGCCCCTCCTGGCCATCAGCCCCTCCTCCAGCCGCCCCACCCTGCGGAGCTCCTACTACTCCATGGAACTCCCCCTCACAGGGCTGGGAGGGGCTTCGGAAGCCCATGCAGGGCCCCTCCACCTGCCCCTCCTGTCCCCCGAGCAAGACTGAGCGGCTTCCGAGGCTCCCCGGACAGCCCCGACCTGCGCAGCAGCCTGCTCTGTCCCTGACACCGCATCTCCACGCCCCTGTGGCCAGCTACCCGCAGCATGGACGGGCACGTGGGCACTATCTGTGGCTGTTGTCAACACTCGGGCAACAAGGGGGGCAGCACTCGCTAAGCGGGAGGACCCCCCAGGACTCCAGGTGGGAGGACACTGCCTCTGGTCCCGTGCCCAGAGGGTCTCTGGCTCCAGGGACTTCAGAGCCCAGGTCTCCTGGAGTTGGAACTCCCGGGACTGGTCAGCTGTGATGAGGAGCTGGCCACGCCCCACCTGGGCTCAGGGCCCAGCATGGAGGACCATTAAGAGCAGCCTCGCCTGTTGCACCAGAGCAGCCTCTTCTGCAGACTCAGGGTGCAGTTCCTGCCTCTTCTGTCGCTGGGTTTCCAAGCTGCTGCTGGGAACCAGGTGCTGGCTCCTTCCAGGCCAGGGGTGGTGTCTGCGCATGACGTGGCCCAATGGCCTGGGCCTGGTCTCCCTCAGCCTCCAGGGGCCTCTTCCCAGCCAGGCCCGGTCCTCATCTCCCCAGGCCTTCCTCTCCTGTGCCCTCCTCCCGGCCTCTCCAAAGTGCTGCCCAACCTCCTCCAGGAAGCCCTCCTGGCTCAGCCTGCATCAGCCCTTGCACCATGGAGTCACAGTCCCGGAAGGCCTTGGAGGTTCCCAGGCAGCCCTGAGAATAGGCCTGCCCTTTGCAGCCTGGCCACATCCGGGCCTCTAGACCTTGGTCTGCTGCCTCCCAGACAGGCAGGTGGATGGAGTGTCAGATGTGTGCCCTGAGCTTTCTGGATCTGCTGCTGGGGAGGCCTGGAAGAATCTCCAGTACTCCAAAGGACTCCTGAGTCCTTTGACCTCAACCAGCCCACAGGAGCCCCCTGCACTGGCCAGTGTGTACCCACACTGTGCCTGGGGTGGGGCAGGAGCCTGGGTACCATCGGGCCCAGGGCACCCCCAGTCTGCATGAGGGGCTTTCTTAGGCCTCAAGAAAGAAAGCTGGGTCCGAAGTGGGGACTGGGGGATCTATGTCTCGGGGACCTGTGTCCCCTGCAGTGGCCCAGGGGCTTCCTGGATTTAATTACTGGTATGCATTCATTCACTCCCTCATTCATTCAGGAAGCTCCTGAGCACTTGTGTGCCCCCCTCCCCGTGCTGGGGGAGGGCCCAGAAGTCCCCGGGGCCTCCAGGCCTGGCAGGCAAAGTCCTCAGGTGCTTCTCAGGGCCAAGCCAACTGCCACCTGTGGGCAGCCCTCTCCCAGGTCCCTGGCCTGCCCCCAGCTGGGCTAGGTGGTAGGGCAGGAGTCTCATGCAAGACCCAGGCTCCCCACCTTACTCATCCCACACAGACCCCAAGCTCCCACCCCACCCACCCCACACACTCCACACAGACCCCAGGCCCCCCACTCCACTCAACCCACACAGACCCCAGGCCCCCCATCCTACCCACCCCACACAGACCCTAGGCTGCCCACCCCATCCCCACTGGGTAGCTCCTAGGGCTTCCTGGAGGAGGCTGCTCCACTCGCTGGCCACACTCACCTGTGTCCGAGGTGGAGACAGCCTTGGTCAGCATGCTGTCGGTGACCACGTTGAGGGTGCAGAGGCTGAACACCAGGCCGGGCACCAGCAGGCAGAAGTGGAAGACGCTGGACATCCAGGCCTGGGACGGCAGGCAGGAGCCGAGCTGAGTGGGGGCCTCACGGGACCAGGCTCCTCTCTGGGGTCTTACCTGTCCCTCCCCACCCTGACTGCTGTCCCTGCTGAAGAGCTGGCCCCGGGTGGGTGTGGAGGGGTGGAGGAGGCCCCAAGGGCTTAAGCACAGATGGTACCGCCCAAGTGGCCTTGCCCAGTGAGAGGGTCAGGTGAGTGGGCCCAAAGCGGGGAGCCCTCACCATGGCCAGGCCCACCACGATGAAGACCAGCACGCTGGCCCGGAGCAGCGCCTCCTCCGAGAAGTGGCTGCTCAGCTGCCCGATGACCAGGCCCTGGGTCACCTAGAACCAGACAGAGAGGGTAGAAGTGGGTATGGGGGAGGCGAGGGAGGGGCGTCTGGACTGTGGCCAGCCCCCAAAGCTGGGGACCTCCAGACTGGCCTGTGGTGGCCAGGGCCCCTCTGCAGAGAAGGCCCCTCAGCATCTGCAAGCCCCGGGGTCTCTCCCTACTCTTCCAGCAGCGACTGCATCAGGATGGGTCTGAGATCCCTGAGGAGTTGGGGCTCCTCTCCGCAAGGGAGGAAGGAAAGGCCCACACCAGGGACACCAGGGATGGACTCGGTGGGACAGGCTCGGCTGCAGGCTGCTCCCAGGGATGGATTCGGTGGGACAGGCTCGGCCGCAGGCTGCTCCCAGGCCAGGGCGAGGCTCTCTATCTGGTCATCTCAGCTCCTCCACTAAGCAGGGCATGCTGGGCCAACGCGCCTGGGAGTGCAGGGGTGGCCCCGGCTGGAGGAGCCCCTGGGCTCAGTATCTGCCCACAGGGCAGGCCCAGCCTGCAGCACCTCTGCAGGGGACCAGTCACTCTCCCAAATTCCTGCCAGGCAGAACAGAAACTGCTTCCAACCGGAACCATAAATGGTTTAAAAATCTTACTTTCACACTTGCTTTATCTTAGCGTTTTTTGGGATTTTAACACCTTTTTTTTTTTTTTTTTTTGAGATGGCGTCTCGCTCTGTCGCCCAGCGTGGAGTGCAGTGGCGCAATCTCCACTCACTGCAAGCTCCGCCTCCCGGGTTCACGCCATTCTCCTGCGTCAGCCTCCCAAGTAGCTGGGACTACAGGTGCCTGCCACCAGGCCCGGCTAATTTTTTTTTTTTTTTTTTTGTATTTTTGGTAGAGACGGGGTTTCACCATGTTCGCCAGGATAGTCTCAATCTCCTGACCTCGGGATCCGCCCGCCTCGGCCTCCCAAAGTGCTGGGATTACAGGCGTGAGCCACTGTGCCCGGCCTAACACGTTTTTTAAAGGAAGAGCTGGCAAGCTCACTTCGTGCAGTGCGTCTAAGAGGGGCTCACAGTGAGTGCTGTGAAGGACTTCAGAGCCAGGACTCAGACACCAAGGTCAGAAGCCTATTTGTGTTGCGTCTCAGTTTGCCCATTAAGTTTAAAAAAGCTTGAACTTAGGAGCCCTGCAGGTTGTGACATGAACCTGGAGCTAACAAGCCTGTCCCTGGCTGGACTTGGGGTCTGGGGGCTACTCTGCGGGCCCCCTCCTTCCCCTCCTCAGCCTCCTCTCCCGCTGCTCAGCCTGTGTTGGGGTCCCCAGGCCTCACCCTGCTCCTTCCCCGTCCCTGGGCAGTTCACCAGGCCCAGTTCCTGCGAGGGTGCCCCGACGGTGTTGGTCACCACCCCAGCTCTGTCTGTCTCAGGCAGGGTCCCCACTGCAGCCATGGCAGGCCCAAGTCCCCCACAACACAGGCCAATGACTGCTGTGTCCAGCCCAGCTGCAGGCTTCAGCCAGGGCCTGGCTAAGCGTCCTTCCTTGCAGTGAGCTGGGCGCAGCCTGTTCAGAACAGGCCCCATGGCACCAACCCTGGATTGTTACTATTATTGTTGCTGTTGTTTTTCTGTTTATCTCTTTTTACCCTGCCAGGGTGGCCCCTCCTGGCCCAAAAAGCAGAGGCCCTCTCTGCCCACAGTGGGGGTCCAGCCCCTCCCAGGAGCAGCTATTTTAGCACTAGTCTAGTCCTGGGCCCAGAGGCTGAAGAGCAGATGGCTTGGAGGTGCCAGGAATGCCACAGGCTTCCGGAGAGGCCGAGAGCCCCCACCCCCACCCCGGCGGGTCCCAGAATAGCACCCCCCCCGCACTCTGGCTGTCAGGCGGCCATCCTGGGTGGCGGCACATCATCACCTGTCCCACCACCCAGGGTCTGGTCCAGAAGCCCAGAGGAGCTGGTGGTGGAGGTGTCTCGCCCCGGCCCGGGAGCTGAGCGGTTCTGGGGGGCTGGCAGACAGACACCTGCCGCATCGGAGCTGCCAGGGTTTCAGGGCATCCTTCCATGACAGCGTGGCCTCTGAGGGCTGACGTCTTATCCTACCATGACAGCGTGGCCTCTGAGGGCTGGCGTCTTATCCTACCATGACAGCGTGGCCTCTGAGGGCTGGCGTCTTATCCTACCATGACAGTGTGGCCTCTGAGGGCTGGCGTCTTGCTCCTATGGGACCTCCAAAGGGGCCCACACTGGTCTAACCACTTTGCCACGTTAGGTCATCTCATCTGCCAAGGACCCTGCAAGGCGGGCACTTTGGCCTCATGGGACAGATTTGGAGAGTTTGGGAGACTTGCTCTGGTCACACAGCTGGTGGGCAGGTGGGCTGCCACAGATCCCAGCCAGCTGCCCATCAGAGGCCGGAGTCCACTGTCCTCACAGCGTGCCCACCACTGCAGTTGGCTCTCCCTCCCTGGCCTGTATGCCTGGTTCCCTGTGGACCCTGACATGTGCCAGATGGGAGGCCAAGGGCTCCCCAGCCTCCACCGGGGAGGAGCCTCTACTCTCAGAGGCCTGCCCCACCGGAGACCCCTGCCGTGCCCCCCAGCACGCCCTGTGTGCCCACTCACCATCTGGAGGAGCCCGAAGAAGGACATGAGGTAGCCAGCTTGGGCGGCCTCCAGCTGGAAGAAGTCCATGGAGATGATGGAGAACATGACCATGAAGAGCCCTGAGCCGGGGCAGGGGAACAGGGGTGAGTACCCCCACACCCCGGCCTTGGCGCCCACCTCCCTCCCGCCTCAGCAGCCTGGCCAATCAGGGTGTCTGGGCCCTGGCTGGTGACTGGTTCAGAGAGGGGCCTGTGATGCCAGCCGGGCCAATGAGACCCTTCCCTGGGATTCTGCCGTATCCCTGGTGTGGAAAGTGCCTCTCATGTGGTTGCTAAGCTCTGGACTGTGAGCAGGAAGGTGCTGGAAGGGAGGGACCCAGGGCTGACCATGTGGGAGGATTTGGCCCCCAAGACCCACCACGGCTGTCTGTTATAAGAGCCCTCAAAGTCACGTCTGCAATCCCAGCACTTTGGGAGGCCGAAGAGGGAGGACTGATTGAGGCCAGGAGTTTGAGACCAGCCTGGAAAACATAGTGAGACCCTGTCTCTACAAACACTTAAATTAGCTGAGCGTGGTGGCCCATGCCTGTAGTCCCAGCTGCTCGGGAGGCTGAGACAGGAGGATTGCTTGAGCCTGGGAGGTGGAGCCTACAGTGAGCTGAGATCATACCACTGCACTCCAGCCTGGTCAGTGGTCTCAAAAAAAAGGGCCCTCAAAGGGCCTGTTACTGAGGTTAGTAACTTGGGTTCCAGTTTTGAGAACCAACAGAGCTGGCCTAGGTGGGCTGGGCTGGGTGGGACAGGGGCCGGGGCCACTTGGAGTGCTGAGGGCCTATTCTCCATCCTGCTTCCTGGCTTCTCAGTTAGAGGAGTCCAGGCGGGGCTTCTGAGGGACAGGGCTGCTCGTGGGCTTGTCCGTGGCTCGCTATCCTATCTGTGGTCCGTGACGCCCTAGGGTCTGCTGAGAGGGCCCAGGGCCAGCATGCTTCAGAAGGCAGTGTTGACACTCAGACCTGCTGTCCCTGCATCTCAGGCTGTCTGGAGAGGACGTGGGGCCACAGGGTATGAGGGTAAGAGCTGAGGAGCACACAGGGATGCATGGCTGCGAGCCAGGCCCTCTGCCCGTAGGGACCCTCCCTGGGACCTGCAGGTGCACAGTGTAGGGGGCTGGAAGGGGGTGGGAAAGACCCTTTTCTGCCTTCCTCCCGCTCCCGCCTGCTCTACCACATCTGTGTGGACCTGTGGGGCACAGACCAGAGGAAGGGCTGGGCCCTGGCCGCAGCTGGGACTCTGCCAGGCTCTGGCCGCTGTCGGGGCAGTAGTTGGGACTCACCTGTGGGGAAGTTGGAGGCCACCTTCACCAGGAAGATCCTCGGGACGTCTGGCAGCCGCAGCAGGGAGGCGATGGCCTTCAGGTCGAACACACTGGCCCGGGGGCCGCCTGGCACGGAGAGGCCAGTTAGGCCTGCAAAGGCCATTGTCCCAATGCCCGCCCCTCGCCCGGCTGCAGGCCTCGCCATTCGGAAGGTCCTGTTGCGCCCGCCAGGGTAAAGCTTCCTTCCTTGGCTTCAGCGCCGCTCACTTGTGGGAATGGGAGCTGGTGATGCTCCCAGCTCCCAGGTTGGGCACCGCCCCTCAGCACACTTCTAAGCATTCCTAGGGGCCCCCGAATCCCCAGAGGCACTCAGGAAAAGCATCCTCTGCACGCAGGTAGACTGGCCTCAACCTGGGCATGCAGTGGCGGAGGCCTGCGGCAGTCCCTGAACAAGGGACCAATAGCTGCTTCCTATATGGTCCTGGCCTGGGGTCTGGGGCAGAGCGTGACCAGGCCACCAGCCCAGAGGAAGACAATGGCAATGCTGTACCACTCTCTGTGGCCACAAGTCACCGCCGTGGCCTGGCCCACTGGACACCTCTGAGTGCGAAGCCACAGGCCCCCAGCCCGGCTCACCGAGTCCTTCCTCCTTATTGTCTCAGGGGCTCCTGCCTCTCTGGCTCTGCTGTGCTCGCCACAGGCCCATCTCCACCCGGCCCTCCCCCTGGGCTTTCTAGGTTAATTCCATGACAGCCTCCTGCCCCAGGATGGTCCCAGGTGGGTCCCTCCGGCCCAGGCTGGGCTCTTAGTCCCTAGGCACCGAGGCATGGGCCCTGCCACGTGCCTGGCACAAAGGGGCTGGGTTCAGCAGGGGGCCAGCCTTGAGGGGACCCCCTCTGAGGAGCCTTGGCCTCTCCTCGTGGGACCAGCCTGACCATCCTCTGCCCTCCACCAATGAGTGCCCCTCGGGCAGCACCCTCGCCTCTCCCTGGACACTCAGAGCCTCCGGAGCCTTGCTGGCCCACCCACCCCATTGGGGGTCCCTCCTGGTCCTCCCCAGGCCTCTCTGGGCCTCCCCTCCTAGCACCTTCCCTGTCTGGGCCTCCCCTCCTAACGCCTTCCCTGTCTGGGCCTCCCTGCCTCTCTGGGCCTCCCTGCCTGCCGGAGCCCCACTTCCACCTCTTCATGACCACACCTCACTTGGCTTCTATGATGTCAGCAGCTGGGAGGGGTTCAAGGAAGGCAGGAGGGTGTGAGTAGCCCCCAGATTTCCCCCAGGCCCCCCGTACCCCTTGGCTGGAGCACGCAGGCCTAGCCAACGCCTTCCATTGCCCCGGCATCTGGGCAGGGTGTACCTGGCGGGGCTTACCTGGCAGTGGAGCCTGGGCGTCAGTTTTGGCCCCTTTGGTGCTGGCGGGGATGCAGGTGAAGCTGAGGACAGCTCCCAGGAGGGTGGCCAGGGCAGCCAGGATGGCCGGGCACTGAATCCTGTGGGCAACAGCCTCGGCTGCACAGGGTGCGGGTCCCAGGGCCCAGGCGCCCCAGCCACATCTCCCAACCTGCATCTTCGGTTGCACTAAAATAGCTTAAACCTGACCTCCCACATCCCCACAGTCTGTGGCCTAAAGAGTGGGGACTGGGACCCTCAGAGCACATTTATTAGGTGATGGATGAAGGAATGGGTGAGGCGCTCACCATCCCTGACCCTCGCCACGCCATGCAGGCCCCGGCAGCCCCTGTGGGTAGCAGCTGTGGAAGCCAGGCTGGTGAGCGCCTGGGGCGGGCGGCGGATCCTCCCAGGGACAGCAGCTCCCACGCTGGCCAAGGTCAGGAGAGGCTCCAAAGGGCAAGCCTGGTGTGCGTGTCCCTGGGAGGGGCTCTCCGAGACCTGGGCACCTGTGCTGTGTCATGGGGATCGCCATGCTGCCTCCCCAGCGTGGGCAAGGGTGGGCCTGGCATTCAGCGGGCCCTCAGAAACCGCCCCCCCTCCTGTCGGCCCCTCCCCACTTTCTAGAGTGTGGGGCATGCTGGGCTTGGAGGGGGCTTTGGGCTGGGATCCCAGAGCCTTGCAAAGCCTCGGAGGTGCCCCTCAGGCTGCTTTGCCACCTTCCTACCTGCCTGGGCCACTACCAAGGCCTGGGACTCTGGCTCTACCGTCAGCTTCCCTGCCATGAGTCCCCACCTGGAAACTTGGCCTGTGATTCCCCTGGAAGGAATCGGCAGGCCTTGTCACCTGGGGACGGAGGCACCTGAAGCTGGCTGTTCCAACTGTCACCATTGCTTCCTGGGGGCTGAGCCAGCCCCCTCCCCTCAGGCAGAGACAGGAGGAAATTGGGGCTTCCTACTGAGCTCGTCTGTAAGGCCTCCAGGCCTGTGCCAGACCGTCACGGCCTTCCTCTCAGCAGCTGAGCAAACTCCTATACAGCCTGCAAGGGCCCTTCTTGGTGAGGCCCCAGCCCTCCTTCCCAGACAGCATGCCATCTGAGAAGGACTCGCTTTACCAGCTGGCTAGAATCTGGCCCCTGAGGGCAGGTGGGCCGGGGTTGGACCCTGCACAGAGACCGCAGTGATCATTAGATGATCGGACAAATGTGTGAGCCATTCACACACACAGCACAAGTTCTGCCCCAACCTCAACAGATCCTCCAAATCTGCCCTGGCCAGGGCCTCAGGGCACAGGCACCAGTAGGGGTCAGGGTCCTGGAAGATGCCCTTGCACCCGAAAACAAGGCCAGCCACAGGCCACCATTTCCCCACCAAGGAGTTCAAAGAAAGGACTTTCCTCGCCCCTCTTCACCACAGCCACACGTGCACACACACATGCACACGGGCAAACTTGTACACACACTTACATGCATCCGCTTACCAGAGCAAGGAAGGGACTCGGTGCTACACTGACTAGGACAGTCAGTGGGGCCACCTCTGAGTCCAGAGAGTCTGGGCATTGGCCACCCCTCATTTCTGAGGTGGGACCCCTAAGCTCACATCAGTCTGGGGGGTGCTGGCATATCCACCCCACCTGTGCTGCTGCCCCCGCCAATCCATCAGGGCAGCTCCGACCCCTGCAGCACCCACGGCCCAGGACGTCAGCTACTCAGGCTTTCTGGCTGCTGGGGTTCCACACGAATGGGCCCTTCCTTTGGGAAAATGCCAGGGAAGGGGAACGGTTGGGCTCGGGCGCCACAGCTTGTCCCTCCAGCCAGCAGGTACAGATGTATGGTGCAGGAGGGACAACTGGCCCCTGTGGCCAGCCCCAGAGAGACGGGCCCTTTCTTTGGGACCCTGGCCTCAGAGACCTGCGTGTCACAGCTCAGGGTCTGGCTGGGCAAGGGCAAAACCTGCCTTATTTGCCAGATGTCCCAGAAGTACACAGGAGCAGACGCGCCACTTCGATGGCTATTTTAGGAGGCTGGTGACAAGCAAGGCATGGTGGCAGGAAGCCAGGCCCTCGAGTGGTGGTGGGTAAACCAAAGGCCTGTGCTGCTGTGGGCAACAGGAAAGCCTGGGGCTGGGGGACCCTGGAGGGCCCCAGGAGGTAGGGAGTCAGGTCCCACAACTGTGCCAGGGGCCGTGGGTGGCTGCGGGGGAGACGCAGGCTGTCCTTCCCCAGTCACAGCTCTCTCCTGCTCCCCAAAAATGAACTGCCAGGAGGGAAACGGGAGTGGGAAGGAAATCCAGCACGCTGGCCCCAGCCCTGGGGCCTCTGCACGCTGGACAGCCTGGGCATCCCCCAGGACCATTGACTTGAAGCACCCTTAGCACAGTGCCGTCAGCCCCTCCTGCTCAGCCCCCCTCAACCTCACCCCGACCTGCCAGACGCAGGGGCATGCTGGCTTCCCAGGGCTCATCCAACACTTTTATCAATGGAGCCACGACCAGGAAGGTGGGGACAGGTTAATTTGTCTTTGTCTCCTCCTGCTCTTTCAGTTGAATGGATTACAGGAGTGTCTATCTGGATGCTATTGGAAGGACACTGGACAGGACTCAGGGGACCCAGAGCCTCTGTCCCTTCTCTGCCGCTTACCTGCTAGGTGACCTCATCTCCTTATATGCAAATGAGGGCTGGGTTCACAGCTGCCGCTGCCCCTAACTCCACTGTTCTGGGGCCCCTCTGGACCTGCAGGGCGCAGCCCACCTGCATCCTGCCCACCAACCGCAGCCCACACCTGAGGCTGCCCAGACAGCAGGGCGTGGAGCTGGCTTTCAATCGCATCTCCAGGAACCTCTGCTGAAGTCTGGGCTTCTGTGTGTTCTACGGTGACAAGCCCTCATCAAGCCTCACCTTACTCTGAGGCTCTGAAAGGGGACGCACAAGGTGACAGCATGTGCCCAGGTCATCCTGCTGCCAGGAGTGAACCCACAGGTGGGGTTGAGGCTAGGTCAGCTGGGACCTGGCTTTGTGGGACACCTAGCTCACAAAAGGATGGGGCAGGGGGCCGTCCAGAGCGTCCCTGGATGTCCAGCCCAGGGCTGAGAGAAGTCGTCATCCATGCTCCAGGATGCTGCAGTTAGAACCATGTCTGAAAATGAACATCTTGCCATGCCACTCCTAACGCAGCTGCCCTCTGGCTTCCAGGGTGCCCCAGAAGGTCCTAAAGGCCCCTCTGGCCTGACCCTTCCCAGTCCTCGTGTCTCCTCGTACCTGGTACCCCCATTCCCCAAACACATAGCCCTCCAACCAAACCAGAAGCTCCCTCCTGCCCCAAATGTGCTCTGAGACTGGAGTGACTCACGGGCCCAGCAGGAG
Source organism: Gorilla gorilla gorilla (assembly GCF_029281585.2). Lineage (NCBI taxonomy): Eukaryota > Metazoa > Chordata > Mammalia > Primates > Hominidae > Gorilla > Gorilla gorilla. The sequence continues at coordinate 9,397,753 of NC_073233.2, read as the reverse complement.
GCCTGTCCAGCCTGCTGCTCAACAGGGCTGTCCTGAGGGACAGTGGGGCCAGAACCATCTCAGCGGGGCCTGCTGCCTGCCCACTGTGGGAAGAACAGAAAGAACCAGAGTGTCCTGGGCACTGCGAGGCACACGAACTAAGGCAGTAGCTGAGTCACCTGGCTGGGGGTGGGGGCGGCGGGCCTGGGTCGCCCATATCCTGCTGCTCCCTCAGCTGCCTGCCAGCCCCTGCCCTGCATCTATCTGCCCCCGAGAGCCTCTTCCCTGTACAGCAGGTGCCCTGTTACAAACACCCCTGCACTCCTCAGCCTCCGCTCAGCGCTTGGGATGCCCTGGGTCGTATGGGGCACTGCTCACCTCCCCTGCCATCCCCTCCTCCCTCTCTGACCTCCAGTGCCCCTGGCTCCTTGTTTTTTCTTGGCTGGGCAGGGGTGTCCTGCCCACAGGGCCCTGGCACCCCCATGGCACCGGCATTGCCCTGGTGGCTGTCTGTCCACCCGGGGAAGGCAAACCCTGCAGGGCTCCCTGCTGTCTGGCTCAGGATAGGACTCTATGGCCTCTCCCCATCCCTCCCCAGGCTGTGAGGGGCTGGGCTCAGAACATGAGTCACAGAGCCACCCCCACCCAGCGTGTGTGCAGTGACTCAGGTCCCGGGTCCCTCCTCAGGCCAGCCTGGCCTCTCAGCCCTGGGCTCTGGAGGCTGGGCCCAAACCAGTTATACCAGTGCCCGCCCCCGCAGCTTGTGGGTGCCAAGTCCACTTCCTCCTCCCACCTGCTGCCCAGGTGGGTGCAGATGAGGCAGGACTGGGGCCTTCCAGAGGAATGGGATACACAGGTGGGTGGGCAGGGAGGGAAAGCCCACGCATGTTGTGCCTCGGTTTCCATCAAGGAAGGGCAGGAAGGCTGCAAGGCGGTGGATGTTCACAGCTGCACCAGACTCCTGCCCCGCACCAGGTCAGGAGCCAGAACAGGCTGCGGGCGTCGGGGCAGCCGGACCAAGAGGGCCAGTGGGCTGGCCCTTGCCATGGGGCACCAGGCTTTGCAGCCTGGCTGGCACCTGGCCCCACTGCCTTCGGTGAGCCCCCGAGGGGGAGGTGTGGGCCTCCCTCACCCTGTCTGGGTTGGACAAAGGCAGAGTACCAGCCACAAGGTCACCCCCGCAGCCCTCCTGTGCCACCACCACTCTGGGCAGCCAGCTTTTGCCACAGTGCCCAAGCAGCACCCTGTGTTTTGGGTGTGGTATGAGGAACCTGAGGGAGTCCCACACTGCCTGGGCCTTGGACGGGGACTGGGGAGCTCCATGGAGGGAGCCTCATCATCTCCTGGGCCTCGGTTACCCCTCCCATCAAAGGAAATGTCACAGCTGGTCTGATTATGAAACGTCAAGATTGTAAAGCGCCTCAGATCTTGGGATGAATGGAGGCAGGGAAGCGAATGGAATGTTCTGGCAGGTGTGGGCAGAGGTAGAGGCCATCTTGGCAGCTACTGGGAGGGAGAGGGACATGAGTGGTGTCTTCCGGGTCAGCAGCTGGGATGGGGGAAAGGGCAGGTGAGGACAGGAGGGGACCTGTGGCCTCGTAGACGGGCCTGCAGGAGGCATGTGTGCTGAGCTGCTCCAGCACCACGGCCATGGCTTACTGCCTGAGCGAGCTCGGACCCTCCCAGCATCCTTGTGGGTGAGTAAGGGCAGGGGAGGGCCCATTTCATAGGTGAGGAAGGCTGGCCAGGGAAGGAGGCGGCAGCAGAAGGCTGGGCCCTGAGCCGGCAGAGTACCTGGGGGTGGGCAGCACCCTGGGACGGCGGCCACCCAGCTCAGCCACCTGCTGGGGCCCAGCGCTCCTCCCCGTGCCCTCCTCACGCCCTTCCTCACCCTGGCCACCCTGGAGAGACAGGCCCTGGGCGGTGCCGGCTCCCCACACCTCACACCTGCCAGCCCCCTGGCCCCAGGGTGAGCCGTCCCTGCTGTCCCACCAGAGCTGCCCACACAAGTGCGCTAAGCCCCATCCTCCAGGGACACCCTACCAGCAATGTGCTCGGCTCCCACATCAGCTCTTCCCTCTCCCTGGGGCGCCTCCCCATGGCTCCTCCCACCCTTAGCATAGCCTCCTGGACCCACCTCTGCCCCCATTTATAGCACGACTTCCCAACCTCCTCTCTTTTCTCCCCATTTCCCTTGACCTGTCTATTGCATGAGGCTTCTGCGGCTGGCACTGACTTGGGGGGGTGGTGCTGGTCCAGCACTGGGGTGGCCTCCCTGCTGCAGATGCTGGGCCACTGTGGCTTCCTTGGCCACCAGCGGTAGAGGCACGGGTCCCTGACCCCCACAAATCCCGTGGCCCTTGGCTCCCAGGACGTGCTCCCTCCTCGCCTCCCAGCCCCGAAACATGAAGTGCTGGGGGGCGCAGGGCTCCGAGCCATCCATACTTGAAGATGCACCCCATTTCTCCCCCTTATCTGGGTGCCTACTCAGCTCCCTGGAGTGCCTGACAGGCACCCAGGCTGGGCCTGAACAAGACCCAAATCCCAGTGGCGCCCCAGGCTGCTTGGGCCTCTGCGCAAGGCGCCAGGCTCCCCAGGGTCAGGCACAGCCTTGGCACTGCCATCTTGAGTTCACACCCACATCCCACCCACTGGCAAAACCCAGCCAGAATCTACCCTCTGCTTTCTCTCATCACGGTCCCCTCCGGTCCAGCCACTGTCCTCCCCCACCTCGGCCAGCACAATGGCTGTCCTACCGGTCTCTCTGCAGGGGAGCTCACCCCCCATTCTCACCCCTGCTGTGCCACCCAGGGCACCCCGGCCTGGTGCCTGCCCCTTCTCCCTCCCTCCAGCCACACGGCCCCCTGGCTTCCACACCTAGGGCCTCTGCACCGTGGTTTCTTTGCCTCCCTCTCCTGCTTCAGGCCTCGACTCAGATGCCACCTCCTCAGACAGGCCCTAGTGATCCCATCTATCGAGCCCCCAGTTCTACTTTGTGACTTTTTGCTCCATGTAGCTCAGCCTGATGTTACAGGAATTCCTATCACATTCCCTTCATCCCAGGGACTCAGCCTGTGTTGTCTGCCGCTGTATTCTAGAACCAGAGTCCTGGGGGCAATGTTGAGGTGTTCAAACTACCCACCCCACCCCACTCCACTTCCTGCTCACAGCCATCAGCAGCCATGAGTCCCCAGCCCAGGCTCCAATGAAAATGCTGGGAGAACGTTTGGGGACTCAAACAAGGCCCGCAGCACAGCCCTAGAGACCTCCGGAGAGGGAGGTGTGCTCTGGGCACCGTCCAACAGCTCAGCCCCGCTGCCACAGCATCCCAGCCCCAGGGTGCTCCTGTCCCCAGCAGGAGGCTGCTGGGAGGCCTCCCTCCTCTCAGGGCCTCAGTTTCCCCAGCGTCCCAGTGGGGCTGTGCATGGACAGCTTGGCAGTCCAGTCGCGCCCCGGACAGCACTGAGACATCAACTGGCCCTATCCAGGGCCAGCCAGCCCGGGAGGTCAGGCCTAGGCCTTGCGCGGGGCCAGACGTCCCCCGTAGCCACATCACGTGGCCACTCGCGCCCCACGAGCAAAAGGGGAAACCGAGGCCGAGAGGGGGCGGGGCGCGGCCGACCCAGCCGCGGGCGTCCTGACTTACAGCCTCCGCCCCGGCCCCCACCACTCACCCGTACGCGGAGACCAGGGTCCCGCCCAGCAGGGAGCCGAGGATGACTCCGACGCCGAAGCAGAGGCCCAGCCGGCCCAGGGCCGCCGGCCGCTCCTCGGGTGCCGACAGGTCGGTGATGACCATCTGGGCGGCTGGGGACGGGGCGGGGGAGCTGAGCGGCGAAAGCCCCTCGGAGTGGCCCTTCCCCACCAACCTCCCCAAGCCCCTTCCACCCCTGACCTGCTCCTCCACAAGCCACGCCCCACGTCGCCCCCCACCCCCGTCCAGCCCTTAGGGCCAGACCCCGCGCGCACGCAGACCTCCCTGGCGGTGTCACGGGTCCTCCGCAGGCTGCCCCCGACCCGGCCCCACCTGGACTCCAGTCCCCCGGCCCTACCTGGCAGCGTGTGCATGAGCGCTCCGGGCAGGCGCGAGGCGAAGAGCAGGTAGACCCCGGGCAGGGCCGGGCTGGAGGCGGCCGCCAGGAGCAGGTAGAGCGCCAAGGCAGCCAGGAAGGAGAGGGTGAGCGCCGCCCGCGCCCCGCGCTGGTCCGCGAACCTGGGGGTCGAGGGGCGGGTCAGACCCTCACGGAGGCGGTCAGTGTCCCCTTCCCCCCGTCCAGGGGCTGCCCGGGCGGGGCTGACCAGGGAGGCTGGAGTGCGGGATGGGGATGGACGGCGGGGGCGCCTGGGCGGATGCTGGGAGGCCTCCCTCCTCTCAGGGCCTCAGTTTCCCCAGCGTCCCAGTGGGGCTGTGCGCAGACAGCTTCACTGAGCTGGGAGTCTGACCCAGGGCAAAGAGCAACTCCGTGTAAAAATAAATGGTGGAATCCCAGGGGACCAAAGGATGGGCCCGCGTTTTACAGAAAGCGTTTCTCAGGTTGGGTCTGAGAAAGCAGCGCCTTTCTCCCTTCTGTTCTGGGCCACTGGAAACCCTCCCAGAGACCGCTGCTGGTCTGCTGCCTGCGGAACCCTTCATTTCTGCCTACGGGTTCCTCTGAAGAGGCAACTCCCAATACGTGTCCCTTGCTCCCCTGTCTGCTGTGGCTTGTGGGAGGATGTCCCTGTCCTCTCTCAAGCTCAGTGTTCCCACAGCACTGAGACCCGGGGTGTATGGAGCCCCCAAAGTCCCTCCTGCCTGGTCTCGGCAGGCCTACGGGCTGGTGCTTACAGCCACGAGGTGTTCACCAATCACACTCTCTCTCTGGCCACAGGCAGGAGTAGTGGAAGGCGTGGGTGGGACACCTGGGAGCCTACCAGGGGCCAAAGTTCTTCTGCACCCCCATCGGCCTGTGACACAGGAGTGCCGTCATCCCAGGGGGGTCCGGTGTGGGGTCAGGGAACCTGGCCGGTCCGAGCCCATGGCATCTGAGAGGGGGCCTGGGTCACTGTGGGGAGAGCCCCTGTACACACACACACTGTACCTGCCAAACACCGGCCCGCCCAGCAGCTGCAGCACCCCGAAGGTGGTTTGCAGGTAGCCGAAGGCAATGGAATCCAGGCCCAGTTTCCGAGACAGGTACTGAAACACAGGAGGGAGCCCGGGGGAGGGGCTGGGAAAGACTGCAGGGCCTGGAATCTGGGGTCCCTGGATGGGCAGGGGGTGGGAGGGGACCGAGGGCCTGGGTTCTGTTGACTACACAGTATGACCATCGAGGGGCCCTTCCCAGGGGGACCCTGCTCCTCCTAGGCGGAAGCCTGTTGTGGTCTCTAGGGTCCTTGCTACTCCTCTCCTAGGCGGGAGCCCAGGGTGGCCTCTAGGGTCCTTCCCCTCTGGGGGCACGCCCCAGAGAGGCACCTGACCCCCACCATTTTGTCTTCATTCATTCAAAACTTTGTGGGGGATGCCAGCAGCACTGTCCTGGCCAGCAACAGATTGTCCCAAGGCCCCCAAGTGACCTCCAAGAGGTGGCCCATTGCCCAGCAGGACACAGTCTGCTCTGTGAGGCCCCAGCCCTTCAGCCCCTCCGGAGGAGTAGGTCCATGACAGCATCCCTCCCAGGGACACCCTTATATCCTGCCCTAATTCTCTGTGATTTGGTCCCCCTGCAGCCGCTCCTCCCCCTGCCCCTGCCTCTGAGTTCCTGACTCTCCTTCCAGTGATGTAACTTCTTATGGGCTTCATTGTGTACCCCCCAAATTCATATGTCTTAACCTCCAGAACCTCAGAATGTGACATTCTTAGGAAATGGGGTTAATCAGGTTACAGTGAGGACATGAGGGAGGGCCCTGATCTAATGTGACCCATGTCCTCATTAGGAGGAGATTTTGGGACACAGACACACTCGGATGGATGACGTTGTAAAAATCCATGGGAAGACAGAGTGATGTGGCCACAAGCCAAGGGATGTCTGGGCTCCCAGGGGCTGAAAGAGGTGGGAAGGATCCTCCCCCGTGGGTTTCAGAGGGAGCCTTGATCTCAGACTTCTGGCCTCCCAAACTGTGAGACAATAGGCTTCTGTTGCTCTAAGCCCCCAGGGTTTTGGATACTTTGTTATGGCAGCCCCAGATGCTAATACACCGCCCCCGCCCCCTCCCCTGGACCTTTCCCTAAGCTCAGTCTTGGGGTCCCACTCCCCTTCTTTCCACTGTCCCCCTTGGTCCACACGAATTCTCCCCAGAGCACTTCAGTCCCAAGGGCAGTCAGTAACCCCCCCATCCCCCAACCCCAGACTCCTTCTTCCTTCAGCTCCATCCCTGCTCCCTCGAGGATGGGAAAGCCCTCTGTCTGCCAGATCTCTTCTTTGTTTGTGAGCTTGACCTGACAATCACCCCACATTCCCCTAGTAAACCTCTGCCTCCTCCATCCCTCCCCTCCCCAGCGCCGCTAGTGTGAGGATGCTGAGCTTCTCTTTTTTTTTTCTTTTTCTCTCTTTTTGTTTTTTTATTATACTTTAAGTTTTAGGGTACATGTACACAACGTGCAGGTTTGTTACATATGTATACATGTGCCATGTTGGTTTGCTGCACCCATTAACTCGTCATTCACATTAGGTATTTCTCTTAATGCTATCCCTCTCCCCTCCCCCCACCCCACAACAGGCCCCAGTGTGTGATATTCCCCGCCCTGTGTCCAAGTGTTCTCATTGTTCAATTCCCACCTATGAGTGAGAACATGTGGTGTTTGGTTTTCTGTCCTTGCAATAGTTTGCTCAGAATGGTGGTTTCCAGCTTCATCCATGTACAAAGGACATGAACTCATCCTTTTTTATGGCTGCATAGTATTCCATGGTTTATATGTGCCACATTTTCTTAATCCAGTCTGTCATTGATGGACATTTGGGTTGGTTCCAAGTCTTTGCTATTGTAAGTAGTGCTGCGATAAACATACGTGTGCATGTGTCTTTATAGTAGCATGATTTATAATCCTTTGGGTATATACCCAGTAATGGGATCGCTGGGTCAAATGGTATTTCTAGTTCTAGATCCTTGAAGAATCGCCACATGTCTTCCACAATGGTTGAACTAGTTTACAGTCCCACCAACAGTGTAAAAGTGTTCCTATTTCTCCACATCCTCTCTAGCACCTGTTGTTTCCTGACTTTCTAATGATCGCCATTCTAACTGGTGTGAGATGGTATCTCATGGTGGTTTTGATTTGCATTTCTCTGATGACCAGTGATGATGAGCATTTTTTCATGTGTCTGTTGGCTGCATAAAGGTCTTCTTTTGAGAAGTGTCTGTTCATAGAGGATGCTGAGTTTCTCATCCCCACGCCTGCCCATCTGTCCTCGCCTACCCAAGTCATCCTCCCTGCCTGCGTCACATCCCAACCTTTTGCCTCCTCAAGGGCAGGGCTCCCAATGTTCCTCTCTCTCCGTTTCTCTGCACAGTCCCCTTCTGTGGGGGCACCCACTGGACCAAGCTCCCAGTGCTCCTCTCTCCCCATTTCTCTGCACAATCCCCTTTTGAGGGGGTGGCAATGGAGCATGCTCACATCCTGTTACTTCTCTTGTGTTCTCTTGACCCTCCCCTACAGCTACTCCCACATATTTGCGGGCAGAGCTCTGAGCAGCTGCCTCACCTTGCAGCCTCCTCTCTTTCCATCTCTTTCCTTCTCTCCCAGCCCTTGGAGCAGGCCCCAGGGGACTATACTATAAAGACACATGCACACGTATGTTTATCGCGGCACTATTTACAATAGCAAAGACTTGGAACCAACCCAAATGTCCATCAATGACAGACTGGATTAAGAAAATGTGGCACATATAAACCATGGAATACTATGCAGCCATAAAAAAGGATGAGTTCATGTGCTTTGTACATGGATGAAGCTGGAAACCTTCATTCTGAGCAAACTATCGCAAGGACAAAAAACCTCCTGCTGTCTCCCCTCTCCCTGAGGTCCCCATTGACCCCACACTGCTGCCTCCAGTGGTCCGCTTTGGCAGGCCTCCCACTGGAGTGACAGTTGCCTTCGTGGCTTCTTCCCTCCTCCACGATGGTCTGCTGCTCTGGGCTGTGCTGGGTCCTCTGCCCCTCCTCCGCCCCCACTGCCAGTTCCCCCAGCTCATCCGACCTCCAGCCTCCCTGCCCTCTGGGGGAGCCCACCCCATGACCGTCTCCATGCTGCAGGGCTCCAGAGCCTCTGTGCTGAACTGCCTTGTGGCCAGCTCCCTTCGGCTCTCCACCAGGGTCTAAAATCGTCTCAAACTCAACCCGTCCGCAGCTGGGCTCCCATCTTTCACTCTCCTCCTGTCCATGCCTCCTTCCTTATGGGCTCAGGCCCAAATCTTCAGTGCTCCCTGAGCCCTGCTTTCTCTCACACCCACTACAGTCCATTGACAACACACGCAAAATCCAGCCACCTCTCACCTCCTCCACAGCCATCACCAGCCCAGAGTTCTTTGAGCAGCAGGTGGGGTGTGGTCCCATTCTGGCCTCAACCGGTCCACTCTAGCCACTCTGCTCTCTCCACTGCCCCAGGGCCTCTCCTGCTTCCTTCCAGCCCTGCTCCAAGGTTGCCTTCTCTATGAGGAAGACCTCGCCCCCTTCCCACTGCAGCCCCTGTGTGTGTGGACCACCAGCTCCGAGGCAGTGGGCTGTTGAGGATTTTTACACTCTGCAGTATTTCAGGTTCTGACATCAGGGTCAGCTCCTGGGCACTCAGCACGGAGTTACTCCCCATGAGAGTAGATGGGTGGCTGCAGCCACTCCACCTGTGCTCTGTGCCCAGCTGTGGGAAGGGTTCTGACTTCTCATTCACTCTTCCCCGCACCAACCCTGCAGGGAGGGACTGTTAGTACCCATTTTATGATGAGAAAACCAAGGCTCCTGCCCAGCCTTCCCCACTGGTAGGGAGGAGATTCAGGGCTTGACCCAAGCCATTTAGCAGGAGTGGGCGGGGCTCCTGAGGCACGGCGGGGAGGGATCCTTAGGCTCACCATCGGGCTGGGAGCCTCTGCCAGGCCCGGAATGGTGCCAAAGGCCCATCCCCACTCCCACCTAGATGCCCAGGTCCAGGCTCTGAGGGCTGAGAGGAGGAGGGCAGGTGTCTGAGCCCACGCACGCCAGGCTTCCCAGAAGCAAACACAGGAAGGGCCGAGGTTGGCCCTGACTCTGCCTGAGCTTCTTGGTGATGTGAGACTTTGTTCCCAAGCCTCTCCAGACTTGGTGAATATAATTTAATCATTACTATTACAGCTTCCAGAGCCACACACTGTGGTATAGACTACTGAATGATACACTAAACTAACATGAATTTGCCAATGAAATGTTTCCGCATTTGGCAACAGAGATAATAAAATAAGACAGCATTCTATCTCTTGCATGAAAAAGCTTGAGATCAATTTGCCACCACAGATCATTTAGTGGACAACAAGGACCCAAGAAGATGGAGGGGAGAGATAGAAGCTGCGGGCAGGTGCAAGGAGAGCCTTTCTGAGGGGTGATCCGCCCAGAGCCACACCGGATTGAACAGCCCTTGGGGCAGGGACTCCAGAGGGCAAAGGCTGCTGGGTGAGAGGCAGGAGGAACAGCGCTAGGAAGGTTTGAGGAGGTGCTGCCCCCAGGAGGGAAGTGGGGTGGCTCCCCATGGCTTCTCCCGGGGCTGGCACTGAAGCTGGAGCACAGGATGTGCTGACGGGGGTCCAGAGGCCGAGTCCTTAACTTACTCAGCTTAAGCGTGGCATGGAGTCCCAACTGGGAGGGGCCCTGGCAGCATGAAACCCCCACCCCCACTCTCTGTGACGGCCCAGATGGAGGGCAGGAGGAACAGCGGTTCAGCCCTGGCTGGGGCTGCAGGGGCTGGGGTGTGTTACTCACTGGCACGACGGAGAACTGCATGAAGAGGCAGGTAAGTTCTGTGGCGGCCAGCACGTAGGTAAGCAAGATGACCGAGGACCGGCCTACAGCGCTCATCCTGCCGGGGGACTGGCCCTGGTCCCTGGGAGCCCGAGCTCCCTGCATCCTGGACAGGCGCAGCAGGGAGACCCAGGAGAGATCCAAGCAGGAGGCTGGCGGAGCAGGGGGCAAAAGTCCAGTTGATCCGGGCAGGGGTGCTGAGTCACTGGGTCCCAGGCAGCACCCGCCTGGCCTTGCCTGCAAGAGAGGACAGCACTGCAGGACCCCCTCCCCAGTGGAGCTCTCCTGCTACCTGGACCTTAGAGGACACATCAGGGGGTCCCCCTCCTCCACTTTTGACAGCTCTGGTCTCCAGGCACACAGCCTCCAGGGGAGGGGAGACAGGGACAAGCTGCTCCACCCCACCCCTGCAGGTGGGCCAGGCTCAGTGCCTGGTTGCCTGATACAGGAATGCGCCATGCCCCACTTTTAGAGGGAGGCAGAGGCTCGGAGTGGTGGCTGAGTCCACCTCAAATCATCAGCGCCTTCTGTGGCCAGAGGGCTGATGTGGGTCCCTGTGCCTGGAGGTCCTCCGTAGGCCCACAGTGGCCCTGTCCCCAACACAGTGCAGCTCTCAGGGAAGGTCTACCTTCCCCTGTGGCCAGCAGCCAGAGCTCCAAGGGGCTTCTGGAATGGTCTTGCGTAGGGGAGACACAGCTCAGCCTTCCAGGCTCCCCAGTAGCTCTGCCTTACCTCCCACAGCGGAGTGCTGTCTGTCCCCACCCTTCCCCGCCCGGCCCCCAGCTGGTGGGAACTGGATTTTGCGGCTGCACAGGCCTTCCCCAAATTTTGCCACACTAACAGCTGACTGCACATCTGGGCCCCGCGGTACCGAACCCAGGCTGGTGGGGTAGGGCGGGGAGACCCCTGAGGGCCCGGGAGCTGCGCCTGGCGCCCTCCCCCATCCCGGGATGCAGGGGGGCTGGGGGGAGCAGGGCAGCCGCAGCAGGCACGTCAGGGGCACCTCATTGGGCAGAGGTGCGACGCTGCGCCGGAGTTCGGGGTTCGGGGCTCAGAGGCCGCCCTCTCCGGAGTGTGCTCGAGTACCTGCCTTTGCAGGGGCGGGCTTGGGCACGGGTGCCGGTGGGGTGAGCGCTCCCGGGTGACCTAGACACCGGTCCTTCCGGGATGAGCCTCGGCCCCGCCCTTTCGGGGGATGACTTGCAACAGGGACCGCCCCTCTGGGTCTGAGTTCCAGCCCTCGCGCTTTGCAATCGCCCCGTTCCGGAAGCGCCCGTGCCACGGTTTCTGCGCTCTCACTGGCCGAGCCCGCCCCTCCCCTCGAAGGACCCGCCCCTGCCCCGCCCACCAGCGGGCTCGCCCTGTGCCCGGCTTCGCCCGCCCCAGCCCCCTCCAGTTTGAATCCTGCCCGGTGCCCGGGCTGCTGGAGGTGGACACTCTGACCCTCAGGCAGCACAGGTGTCCACTTTGGGCCTGAGGAGGGGCAGTGTGGGCAGGGGATGGGACCGGGAGGTGGAGGGAAGGAGAGAATGGAGGGGAGGCAGGGGCGGGGAGAGAAAAGCGGAGAAATGGTGATGAGGGGTTAGGGGAAGAAGTCAGGGGAGGTGGTAGAGGGTGTGGTGTAGCCTGGCCCTGCCAAGGGTCTGCACAGAGCCCCAGAAGAGTGACCAGGAGACAGCTCTGGGCCCCTCCTTACTTCCCTCCCCAGACCCGGAGGCTGCCAGGAGCAGTTGAGAGCCCGCTTTTCCCCATTTCACCCTGCCTGCCACTTCCCCACCCTTTCAGGGGCCACCAGAGATGCCAGCACACAGGTAAACAGGCCTCATGCCGCCCTCCGCAGCAGGAGCCGCTGGAGCACACACACCCCACGCTGAGCACACTTGGCCCAAGCCCTGCCCTTGGCCTGGGCACCAATCTCCGTGCCCCTGACTGTCACTAAGTAGGGAGATGCTCATTCCGGACTCCCGCCCCACCTCCTCCCCAGGCAAGGGCTGGGCACAGGCTCAAATGTCAAAACCAGTGTCCCCCTGCCATGTGTCAATCATCGCTCAACAGAGCAGAGAACTGCAGGGGTGAGACAGGGTGGGACGGACATCGCAGAGGCGAGCGAGAGCCGGCCAAAGCCCTGGTGGGCAGGGGGCCAGAGCCAGATGGCCCAAGGCCGGCTGGCTAAGCCATTCCAATTCATCGTGGGAGTGGTTCAGCAGCTACCCTTGGTTCAGCAGCTCAGGTATGTTGGGCATCAGAAAACAATACCCCAAAATGAAGGCCCCAGAAGCAGCTGCGGAAGAAAAAGTGTTTCTCTGACCTTCTCTTGCTCTGCTGTCTCTCAGTGCCATTTTCCCCGAAGCTGGCCTTAGAAACTAGAATCCATTTTCCCCAGGGCAGGTCATAGAAATCAGAACCCCCCCTTTCCACACAGCCAGACATCAAACCTAAAAATATTGCTCTAACTTTCCCTCCACCTTTGTGTTTAGAAGCTGGCCATAAATTATCTGACCTCCCTTGTTTGACTGTAGGGCATAAGACCCCATTCCAGGAGGGTCCTGCTCCATGCCCAGAAGGAAGGAATGCTGCTCAGAAAGTTCAAGAAATCTAGACAAACAGCCCTCGCTGCGCTTCCCCTTGCGGTCCAGGAGCATTAGCGCAGGTCCCTTGGTTCATCTGTGTTCCCGCATGGATGTCCATACTTTGTTGAGCCTAAGCATCAGAAATGGCAATTTCCACCATATCTTTTTTTTTTTTTTTTTGAGACGGAGTCTTGCTCTGTCACCCAGGCTGGAGTGCAGTGGCGCGATCTCGGCTCACTGCAAGCTCCGCCTCCCGGGTTCACGCCATTCTCCTACCTCAGCCTCCCGAGTAGCTGGGACTACAGGTGCCCGCCACCGCCCCCGCTAATTTTTTTGTATTTTTAGTAGAGACGGGGTTTCACCATGTTAGCCAGGATGGTCTCGATCTCCTGACCTCGTGATCCGCCCCCCTCGGCCTCCCAAAGTGCTGGGATTACAGGCTTGAGCCACCGTGCCCGGCCTGTTTCCCCATATCTTTGGGTCTTTGTTCTGAAAACTCCCATTCACACACGTCAATAAATTTGGGGACCAAATGCCTTTTGTCCAATCAATATGCCTTCTGTGAGCTGGTTTCTTAGCAAACCCACGGGTGCAGTGTACCGCTCGAGGAGATTCCAGCCCAAAGAGTGCAGACGTGTTTGCATCTGGAGTGCGTGTCCCCAGATCCTCTGCCAAGCTCGTTTTCAAGACTAGTCACCACTGGCCTCCCTGGGGATTTGGGGAGAGTGCAGTCAAGCCGAGAGCCCAGGTCCAGCCAGAATTTCCTGGAAGGACTGCACAGAAAGGCCAGCTGTGTAAGGTGGGGGTAGGTGACAGGAGTCTCAGAGTGTCTTAGATTTGGGACTCCTGGGGGAGGATGGGCATCCACATGAACCCTTACTCAATGGGGCAGGTGTGAGGGACTGTCCCCAACAGGTTCCAGACGCCTCCTGGGTTCCCTGGGGAGGGCTTAGAGGATGAAGTGGCAGGAGGAGATGGGATGAGTTACCAAACTGCCCAGAGGTGTGCGAGGGAGGCTGAGGGTCCTCTGGCGCTGAGGTGTGGCGGAGGTGCTGGAAACTTACCACTGTCTTCCTCCAGGTGAAGCAGGGCCTCAGGTAGCCAGGGAACTGGTTGAGCAGAGGAAATCGGATAGACCTTTTTTTTTTTTTTTTTTTTGTCATGAACAGGCTCAGTGTGAATGGGGGAACTTCCTGGTTCTGAGGGAATGTGGGAAAATTGCCCTTTGGGCTGGGTGAAGAAAAAAGCAAGCGGAACCCTGGGACCCCTGGACTTCCTCCTCCAGAGCAAGCGGCTTTGGTCGTGGGCCAGCGAGCCTGTGCGTCCCCAGCCCCAGGGTGTTCACCGCTTCAGAGAAGCATGGCGACAGTTCTGCCAGATGAGAGGATCCAGGCTGACTGGAGGAAGGAAGGGCTTTGTCTCATCTGGGCTCAGGTTTGGGAGAGACGGCTTCTCAGAGGAGGTGATGCCTCAGCCAGTCTTAAAGGTGAGCACGGATTGTTTGGGTATGGGAGGGGCATCCTGGCTGAGAGAATAGCATAGATAATGGCTTAGAGGTGAGCCCAGGCTTGGAGTGTTCAGGAAGCTGAGCCACTGGAAGGGGCTGGGACCAAGGGTGTACAGTGGGGTGACGGGGCAGAAAGTGAGTCTAGAGAGAGGGGTGACCCTGGGAGGGCTGGGCAGGGACACAGCCAGACGTGCACTGAGAAGTATTGCTCTGAACACTGCACCCTGGAGGCTGGGACCTCTGAGGGGTCTCCCGAATGAGAGGAGGCCAGCTTCAGAGCTGACCCCTGCCTACACCACTGCCTGGACATTTGAAATGGCTTTGGGCCTATCTTAACCCAACACACATTTATTAAGCACCTACTGTGTGCAAGCCCCGTGCCAGCTGTTTGGGACGTCAGCTGGCAAAGCTGACCGCCCGTTGGTAGCTTGCATTATTAGAGTGCATGTGCAGGCTTCGGGGAGGCAGAAGATCCCGGGTCACCACAATGCCTAAGGAAATGACTCACTGCCTACGAGCACTTGAGTTCTTCCTGTGTGTGCAGTGGACACCGCTGCAGGGTTCTGAGCCCCTTCTCTTCTCCAAGGAGCCTCTGGCTGATGTGCTGATGAGGGGTTGAGGGGAGGGGGCAGTGCAGGAAGTCTCTGCTGTGGTCCAGATGAGAGGTGGTGTGGACTTGGATGGGGCATGGGGGGGATTTGAGGGGCAGGTTTGGAACCTCCCTGGAAGGAGGCCTGACAGGCTTCCTGCTGGTTGGGGCCTGGGCTGAGAGGGCCAACTGAGGGGGCCTTCAGGTGCGGCTGGGGGCGACATGAGGGGAGGCAACCCTGCAGGTCCATCCACGGGAGGGGCCTGTGGGCCAGCAGAGAGGGCAGAGTGTGCATTGTGCAGTTTGCGGCATGTGGTCTGAGCTGGATGTGAGGGTGTCATTGACACTCAGGTCCTGTTTAGAGCTCCCACCCTGGATGAGATGACCAGGAGTGGATGGGGCTAGAGAGGAAAGGGGCCAAGGGCCAAGGCTGGACCCCAGCATGAGGAGGAGGTGCCCAGGGTTCTGACCAGGGAAAGGGAGGGAAAAATAAAGGAGCTGGGCCTGGAGAGGAGAGGCAGGTAAGCGAGTGAAGGCCTGGGAGCTTCCTTGGGGCCGAGAGCTGGAGTGACTGGTGGCTTTGGCAAGAGCATCATGAGCATGGGGGCTGACACTCGGGATTCAAGCAGGAGGAATGGGCTGGACACCCTT